>NW_028327180.1:37703240-38006271 GCF_987537825.1 Furipterus horrens | reverse complement strand
TGTCTTGGGGGGGATGGTGTATCTTGCCTATGGCTCTGTTTTTATTCCCTGCTTCCCTATGATAAAGGAGTTGGGAGCCAGGGCTAGTTCCTTTCTGGCTGGATCACTCTGCAGCCAAAGGCTTCTTGCGGAGCCTTGCAGATGTCCTCTTCAGGGCTCCAGCCAAAATCAGCTGAGTGTCCCTTCCCTGGGCTGGGCTCCCGTATGGTCTGAGTGATGCCTTGAAGTTGCCAGACAGCCTTCAGAATTCATTTATGGCTCCTCCATGGCCCCAACAGGCATCCTGCATCTTGCAGCTGGTTAAGCACATCCAGAAGCTTCAGGCCAAGGATGTGCCAGTGGCAGAAGAAGTCAGTGCCCTCTTTGCTGGGGAGCTGAACCCAGTGGCTCCCAAGGCCCAGAAGAAGGTTCCGGTCCCTGAAGGGTGAGCCATGCAACCCATTAGAGGACATGGAGCTGGGGACAGGGTTCATGGTCCCAAGAGGGATAGTGGGAACAGTACTGCACCCTGGACCTGATTCTAGGCAGGAGAAAGGGCCTCCTGTGCCTGAGCCCACCCTGGGCTGGATGGACCCCATTACATAGATCATACCAGGTGCTCACCAGTTCTTGTGGGGCCTCGTTGTCCCCATCCTTGGTGGCACTCCCAGGAAGTAGGTCTGCTGGCAACCCTCATCCACAAACCTTGGGAGCAATGTAAGCCTGCATGGGGGGCCCCAGAATACAGGAAGGGCCAAGGGGGGTAACCCAGATTCCAGGGACCCCTGGAGTTTGCCTCATTGTCTATGACCCCTGCCTTAAGTTCAAGCATCAAGCATAGGGCCTGGAACCACTGTGTGACCTTCCTTACAGCCTGGATCTGGATGCCTGGATCAATGAGCCACCCTCAGACAGTGAGTCTGAGGATGAGATGCCTAAGGCCATCTTCCATGATGAGGAGCAGCGCCATACCAAGCAGCAGCCGCCTAAGGCTGATGAGGAGGAGCTTGCCCGGGTGAGTACCACGGCTCCAGGGCAGTTGGTTGGCTGAGAGTAAGCTCTGAACCCCAAGCTCATGGCAGCAGTGCATGGTCCTTCTGAATCCAGGCAGTGTCCCACTGACCTCCATCAAGTGCTGAGCCAACCATTGACACCAGAGTTGAGTTTTGTTGAAATGAGTAGAAGCTTCTCTTAACTCCAGAACTCCCTACAGAGATGCATGGTCCTAATATGGCACCCAGGGCCCTGTGGATGTACTCCACACACTTCTATCAGCTGCCTCCTGGGGACAAGGCTTTATAATAATCTGTAGGGTTTACACAGCCCAGAAAAGTAGAGAGATGCTGTATTCCCACGGCTTCCCACCCCACCACATCTTGCTCCCCTTTTCCTAAAGTTAGGGTTACCATCCCTCACCCCGGGAGCATCTCCACCCCACATTTGGGCTGTCCTGGATCTTCCCAGCTAAGCCTTTGGATAGTGAGAACTGGCTTTTGTCTTGGCTGTGCCCTGGAGTTAAGAGGCCTCATCTTAGACCCTGTCCTTGAAGTGGAGATGGTGGTCCCCCCCTTGGGATTATTGCCACCTTCTTCCTATCCCCACACCTACTATTTCCCATTGCCCACCTCAGTATCCCTACCAACCAAATGCCCATAGTGAAAATACTGAGAAGCCCCAGCTTCCACCTGGGGCCTGGAGCATGGATGTGGCCCACACCTAGAAAGGAATGAGTCCTTATATTCCACATGTTCACTGACTTGGAATCTTGTCCCCACAGCGTCGAGAAGCCCGGAAGCAGGAGCAGGCCAACAACCCCTTCTACATAAAAAGTTCCCCATCCCCCCAAAAGGTAGGCCTACCCAGGATATCCTCCAGGGATATCCCACCAGCCCTGCAGGGACCCAGTCCATTCTTAGTTGGACCAGAAGCCATCACCTACAGGGCAGCAATGGGCTGCCTTCATAGATCCATGTGGCAGGACTGAGGGGGTTTCCAAACACTGGGGCCTGGGAGAAAGCCAGTCCCACACATGGTGCTAGAGGCCAGGCTACTCTGACCAAAAGGCAGAGAGGCTGCAGAGGTCGCACCTCTAGGCAGATAGAGACTTCACATGGGGGAATACTCTGCCTGGCAAGAACATTCTACATCTTGGTTTGGGGTGGTCCCCGCTGCCTTCATTGGTGGTACCCTTCACCCAGTGGACCCTCAATGGAGGGCGCTTTGGGCTTCCCACAGATGTTCTCCCCTTCTTGAGATTGCTGTGTCCCTTGGTGACTCTACTTGGCTTCCCGAGAGACCCACAGATCCTTCCCCACTGGGCACCTGTGTTATCTGCCTCTTTACATGTCTGCCATCTCACTGAGGTGTCTAATCTACTTTACTTTTTTTTTTTTTTTTTTTTTTTTTTTTGTTTTTTTAAAGTATATTTTATTGATTATGTTGTTACAGTAGTTCCAATTTTTTCCCCTTTACTCCCCTCCACCCAGTATCTCCCTCCCCCAGCATCCCCCCCCCAAGTCCGTACCCATGGTTCGTAAATCTACTTTACTTTTCTAACTTAGGAAAAAAAGGATTCAGAAGGGGGAAAGTTAATGGAAGTTTTGTGTCTTGACCTATACTTGTTCACGCTCTAGACTATCTCCCAGGAGGACCGAGGACCCTTTGCTTCCCTGTGTTGTCAGCACAACTTTCACTACGCACTGACCCCTTCTCAGGTTTCACCATCCATCCTGCCTAGTAATGTTTTGCTATTTGCTTCTGTAGCGGTACCAGGATGCACCTGGTGTGGAGCACATACCCGTGGTGCAGATCGACCTCTCAGTGCCCCTGAAGGTGCCAGGCAAGTGTCTGCAGTTGAGGGACAGCAGGTGGCATAGGGACAGGGAGTGCCCTGATGGCAAGGGTGGCGGGAGACCTGGAGCCCGGTTCCTGACCATCATTCAGAAAGCTCTTGTCTAGGTGACGCAAGGGGCAGTGCCCACATGTCCCTTCATCCTCTAGTGCAGATGGAGTGTGGAGTGCTCTCCCCCTGAGCCTCAGGCTGCCTGCATGTGACTCTGGGGTCAGAGTCCAGTAGGGCTGAGTGCCGTGTCTGTGCCTGCAGGGCTGCCCACATCAGAGCAGTACGTGAAGCTGGAGGAGGAGCGGCGGCACCAGCAGAGGCTTGAGAAGGACAGGAGGAAGAAGAAGAGGAAGGAGAAGAAGGGCAAGCCACGGCGCCATAGTTCACTGCACACAGAGAGTGACGAGGACATTGCCCCAGCTCAGCAGGTGGACATCATCACTGAGGAGATGCCTGAGGTCAGTCTTTGCACCCGACACAGCTTCTTCCTGCCTCCATGTGACCCAGCTGATATAAGGGCCACATTTGAGCGGGGTTTGTCATTGTCACGCTCCCTGGTCTGGGAAGGCTGAAGGCCAGGGAATGTTACTATGTGAGTAGACATGTGTCATCTCTCTCCCTTCCCCAGCCTGCACTTGCACTCTGTTTCTTGTGGCCTGGAGGTGCTGGCACATCCTGACCTTTCAAGCCGATCAGACATACTCACGCGTGTGGGCCTCGGCATTCATTTCTGAGAAAGGGGTTGGGGTTTCCTGTTAGGCTTGAGCCCAGGTCTGACAGGCTGGGTGATTGGTGAACTGGATGCCGAGTCCCTTTCTTCCCTCAGAATGCTCTGCCCAGTGATGAGGACGACAAAGACCCCAATGACCCTTACAGAGCCCTGGACATCGACTTGGATAAGTGAGTCTGGGGCTGGGGCTGGGGCTGGGGCTGGGGCTGGGGCTGGGTAGCTGCCCTGCAGGGCTTGACTCAAGCCTAGGCTTTTCCTGGTGTTTTTGTGTCCTCACTGTTCCCCTCCATCCTTTTTAATTTTTATACAATGTGTGTGAACAAAAGGGGCAGCAGAGGACTCATCCTCCAGGCCTCATCACAGGCCATGAGTATGCCTGGTGGCAGGGGTCGATTGCGGGAGGACAGGTCTGGCTCCTCCTGTGATCTCCCCACTCTCTGGTACCCCCAGGCCCTTAGCTGACAGTGAGAAGCTGCCTGTCCAGAAACATAGAAATGCCGAAACCTCCAAGTCACCTGAGAAAGAAGACATACCTATCTTAGAAAAGAAAAGCAAGAAACCCAGAAAGAAAGAGAAGAAGCACAAAGAAAGAGACCGGGACAGAAGGAAGGAGAAGGAGCGGAAGGTGAGGCTCGACTGCAGATCTTGTCCTTCTTCCTTTCTCCCTCAAGTGCAGATGGGTGACAGAATGGGAAACAGGGCAGGCACCCCAGTTTTGGGTGGCACTGAGACTTGTCACAGCTTGTCATGATTGAGGGAAAAGTGAACTCTTGCCAGCCTTCATAGGTGGAACACCCAGACATTTTTGTGGTTGTATGTGTGTTTCTCTGTATGGCCCTGTGCCTGGTGGGGGCCACCCCACAGCCTCCACCCAGGATTTCTTGGGGCCTATCCTGCTGCTTTGGCCAAAGACCTGTCTTTCTGTGGTTTCAGAGCGAGGACTTAGATTTCTGGCTGTCCACCACACCACCACCTGCTGCTGCCCCAGCCCCATCCACGGTAAGGCCCTGACAGGCTCACTGTGCTTACTACACAAGATCCTCAGCTGGATGGGTGCATTTCATGGCCTTGGCAGAGCTGCCTCTCCAAGGAGTGCAGGGATACCCCCTCTAGATACCGAACATACCAGCCCTTTTCCCTCTATCATGCATCGGACCCTCCTGGCCACTCAGGCCCCAGTGGTGGACCCTCACACAGGCGAGCCAGATTTGGGTCAGCTCCCATGCCCCATGTCTTGCCCTGGCATTGGCCATAGCAATATGGGGGTGATTGGGTGTCTAGCCCTCAACACAGAGCCGAGCAGCAGCCTTGAGCAGTTGCTTTGTGAAAGTAGGTAAGGCCCAGCAGCTATGGGGTCTTGTGCAGACCCTAGTCAGTGCCAATTGGTCTCAGACCAGGCATCCTTTCTCATCTGTCAGCCACTTGCACTTCCTTGTGGCCACACACCTGCGTGCTTGGCAAAGCATCTGACGTGCAAAAGGAGGCCAGATGGAGGAGGCCCAGGGCTTGTCACTTTCAGGGTATCCCAGCATAAGGGCAGGTCAAGGCACAGGGGTGGAGAACACCCTGTTCCATGCCCTTGCTATATCCTTCCGCCCTCCCCCCGTCCCCCCCACTCCCTGAGCTGACACCACTGGGTTTCCTGCAGGAAGAGCCAAGGGTGAATGCAGTCATTATTGCTCCTGAGGAAGAGCACGAGGAACCCAAGAGACAGGAACAAGATGAGGAGGAGGAAGAGGAGGAGCGAGACCCTGAGAAGGTGAAGGTTCCTACCCAGTCATCCTCATGGGGATAGGCCATGCACCTACACTGAGGGCTGAGAGGGGAGAGCCCAGGTCCAGGGAGGAGGATGGTTACCTGCTGCCCAAATCCCTCCAGTGGGGGCTGTTGACCTGATAGTGGTCTCCTGTCACTGTCCTTATGATGACAGTTTTATTGTACCACAAAGCTCACCCTTTCATCTCTGCCCCCAAACAACCTGTTTTCATCAGTACTCACCACACATACACACTGTCCCCCCGCCCCCCCGACCCCGACAACCACGAATCTACCTCCTGTCTGTTCTGGGCATAAATGGAATCAATCACACACTGTGACCCGTCTGGCTTATCTCATGAACGTCATGTGTTCAAGGTCCATCCACGCTGTAGAGAGTGTCAGGGCTTCACTTCTTTTCATGGCTGAGTAATAACAGTCCTGTGTGTAGATGGATCACATTGTGTTTATCCTTTCACCTGCTGAAGTGTTTTTGGGTTGTTTCTGCTTCTTGGCTGTTGTGAATCCTGGCCATTGTGAATCCTGCTTCTGTGAACACTTGTGTGCAGGCTTCTTTGTGGACATAAGTTTTCACCTCTCAGGTGTGTTCTGAAAAGTTTCCTGTTTGCTGTGCCATCGTTCTTATTCCTTGTGTGTTTCTACCCAAGTCAGCAGCAACTGTCCGGCACTGAGTTCACAGGTTCCCCCCTCAGCCGCACTGGGCCATGTCCATTCCCCATGGGCCCTGGTGGATTGCTGACCCATCCACCCTAATGTGTGGCCCTTACCCGGATATACTCAGTTCCTGTGTCTTCAACCACAGGATGTGTGGGGAGGGCATCGCCAGAAAAGTTTGGGGTTGACCCTCACTTCTCTGGCTTCAGAAACCTTCCAAGCATAAGAAAAAGAAGCATAAGAAGGAGGAAAAACCCAAAGACAAGAAAAAATCCAAGAAGAAGCCTGCCGTGAATGATGGGGTAGAGGAGCCCCTGGAGAATGGTGCACTCATTGAGGAGCCTCTCCCGGTGAGGGGTGCTTCACTTGCCTCCCCTTGGCTGTGGTCTCCACACGGGAAGACTGAGGGCAGGCAGTGTAGCCTTAGGTGGTGGGCTGGTGGCCTTTGGGGCTTGACTGTAGGCTTCACAGGGAGGGTGTCTCTATCGCCTTGCTGGTGTCAGAAGCCTCTGGATGTAAACTTGTGTTGTCTGGGGGGCGCTACTTGGCAGCTCCACACAGGCCTTTTGTGAGTGGGAGCTCTGACTCTCTTGACAACCCAAAGCTAAATTGTTTTTCTTTGTTCCCAGCCCATGTCCAGCTACTGCCTCCTGGCTGAGAATTCCTACGTTAAAATGGTGAGCGATGCAGGTTTTGCAGAGGTGCTGGTGGGCAGCTTGGTGTCTCTTTGTATGGAGGGGGCTACTCCATAGGGTATGAGCAACTCTTGACTATGCATTCCTCCATGGCATCCTCTCTGGGAGAGAACCCCACACCACAATGACAGCAAGGCCTACCCACCATGGGCAAGGCAAGGGGCAGATGGGTTGGCAGACTGCATATTCTAGAAAAAGGACAGAAATAACTAAATACTGCAGAGAAAAGGAAGACAGGGTTTTCAAGGAAGACTAGGAAGCATTCATTTCTTCACACTTTTCAATGCATGTAAAATGGGTGTTGTGCTCCCTTGGGCCCCTGTGCTGGCACACAATGGGTCCCATGGGCTCCCACCATGACTGCTGACCCTGACCTTGTTCTGCAGACGTACGATATCCAGGGCAGCCTGCAGAAAGACAGCCAGGTCACCGTGTTTATTGTACTGGAGAACCAGAGCAGCAGCTTCCTGAAGAGCATGGAGCTCAACGTGCTGGACTCGCTTAACACAAAATTGGCCCGGCCAGAGGGCTCCTCTGTCCATGACGGTGTCCCCGTGCCTTTTCAGCTGCCCCCAGGTGAGTGGCAGCTGATGTCCAGGGCTCAACAGAGTCCAGGTGTTCCCTCCGACTTGAGGTCCTTCCTTTAGTCCTAGGGGTGCCCACGTACCTGCTTTCAGGGGGCTGGCTGGGCCTCTCCTGGGCCTGCTTCACACTGCTTCTCAGGCCAGCCTACCCCTCTCCCACTCTCTCCTCTCTCTCACCAGGCATCTCCAACGAAGCTCAATTTGTGTTCACCATTCAGAGCATCGTCATGGCCCAGAAACTCAAGGGGACCCTGTCCTTTATTGCTAAGGTATGCAGGGCCTAAAGGAGCAGAGGGGTCTGCAGTAACCCACCCCCCAACGTCACTCAGAGAATACCCAAAACCCAGGGCTGGGTGTCCAGAGAGTAAGTGAGGCCCTGGATGGGAGCCACTCGCAGAATACGTGGATGCAACTGAGCTCAAAGGCCCTACCCCATTGCCCAACCATCCTGATTCCAAGTTCAATGCTCAGCCCCCACTTCTCACTCATCATGCGCCCAAGCTCAAGGCCCAGACCCACTCCCCACTCCCCACTCACCCTGCTCCAGAGTGCTCAGGCCTTGTTCCCGCACCCCCCTCACCTTGTGCCCAAACTTGCAGGGCTAGCCCCCATACCTCCACTCACTGTGTACCCCAGCTCACTGTCCATCCCCTCCTCCCACTCACCCTGTACCCCTGCTCCCACAGAACGACGAGGGCTCCACCCATGAGAAGCTGGACTTCAAGTTGCACTTCAGCTGTACCTCATACTTGATCACAACTCCATGCTACAGGTGCACAATCCCGCCTGCCTACCCATTCCACTTTCACCACCTGGGTCCCATGGGGCAGCCATAGTGGGCCTCCCCTGCTTTACTGCTGTGTGAGGCTCTCTGTGCATCATTTGACCTAAGATGTGAGAGGGCACGAGTGTGGATGACCAGCTTGTAGGTGGTGCAGAAAGTCCAGCTTCTCTGCCATGATGGCAGCTCAGGCCAAGCAGCTCAAATAGCAGACATTGGTTCTCTCTCACAGCCTTGGGGGCTGGAATCCGAGGCCATGGTATTGGCAGGGCTGGTTTCTCCTGAGGCATCTGTCCCTGGCGTATAGACACTGTCTTCTCCATGTCCTCATATGGTGGTTCTGCGTGTCCCTCGGTCCCGATCTCCTTTTATTAGGACCCAGTTATGTTGGATCAGGGCTCATCCTAGTGACTTCATTTTACCTTAATCACTGCTTTAAAGACCCCTGTCTCCTAATACAGTCACATTCTGAGGTCCTTGGGTTCAGGGCTTCAACATAGGAATTTGGGGGGGTGGGTAGAGTTCAGCCCATGACATTTTATAAGACCCTTGAAGACCTCCCAAATTGCAGGCACACAGGATGAGTCCCACCCCTACAGCTGGGGACTTGTCTGCCTTGCTGCTGGGGAGCCTGCCTGTTGTCAGCCTCCCTGTCCTATGTCTTTCCCACAGCGACGCCTTTGCCAAGTTGCTGGAGTCTGGGGACCTAAGCATGAGTTCAGTCAAGGTTGATGGCATTAATATGTCCTTCCAGAACCTTCTGGCAAAGATCTGTTTTCACCACCATTTTTCTGGTAAGGGATTTGTTGGTACTGGTTGGCGACACAGCCATTACTCACAAATGGTTCTCTCTTTGGTCCCCTTGGGGCCACATGGGCCTCACCCCTGCCTTCTCTGTTGCAGTTGTGGAGCGAGTGGACTCCTGTGCCTCCCTGTACAGCCGATCCATCCAGGGCCACCACATCTGCCTCCTGGTGAAGAAGGTGAGCCGCATGAAGGCAGCCTTCTCACCCTTTGCCGCCATGTCCCTCACGCCACCATGTCTCCTCCCTCTAGTCCAGCGGTTCTCAACCTGTGGGTCGCGACCCCTTTGGGGGTTGAACGACCCTTTCACAGGGGTCACCTAAGACCATCGGAAAACACATATATAATTAATATTGTTTTTGTGATTAATCACTATGCTTTAGTTATGGTTGGGGGTCACCACAACATGAGGAACTGTATTAAAGGGTCGCGGGCATTAGGAAGGTTGAGAACCTCTGCTGTAGTCCTTGCAGATTCTCCTGTGTAACACACACCTGAGTTCAGTCTGTGAGTGCTCTTCTCAGGTCCGTGGAGGCCATGTTCAGGAGAACGATCAGCTCTGCATTTTCAGTCTGGTTTGGACACCAGGGCCTCATGACGTAAGGTGGGGAGCTATTCCCCGCTCTTGCATCTCCTGGAAGAGGTTGTGTGTAATTCATGTATTTCTTCCTTACGTGTTTTGCACAATCTACCAGGGAAACCATCCAGGCCTTGTGGTTTCTTTTTTGAGAGGTTTTTACCTGTGAGTTCACTTTCTTTAATAGTCATAGGATCCTCGATTTCTTTATTTCCCCTCAGGTGAAATAGTTTGTTTCACTGAAGTTACTGAATTAATTGATGTTGGCAGAGTCATTTGTGTTTCTCTTATTCTCAGGATATCTTAGCAGTCAGTAATTATAACCTTCATTCCTGATGTTAGTAGTTTGTGTCTTCTTTCATTTTTCTTGGTTATCCTAGAGTTTATCAATTTTATTGATTTTTTGAAAGATTAATATAAAAATTTCAGGTGGAATGTGGACCACCTTGTCAGTCCCTTGACCCTCCCTCTTGTGTGAGCAGTTGTATTGCACTTGGCAGACATTAAAGACGCATCACATCACATTACACTTTCTGTTTTCAATCCTCGACACATTTCAGAGAACTCTGGAGCAGAGTGTCTGTAGTGCTCTCCCACATTTACCATTTCTGTTGTGATATTCCTAACGTTCACATCTTCTGACTCAGTCCCTTCTGTCTGAAGAACTTTACTTAGCAATTCTTTTAGGACAGATCTGTTGGCTACAGATTCTCTCAGTTGTCCTTCATCTGATTATTATTTATTTCATCGTTCCTCGGCGCTACTTTTGCTGCATTTATGATTCTGGCTTTGGTAGTCTTTTCTCTTAGTACGGTGCTCCTTGATTTACGTGGGTTACATCCTGAAAAACCCACCATAAATCAAAAATGCATCTGATACACCTAACCTACCCGAACATTAGAACTTCGCCCAGCCTGCCTTAAAGGTGCACAGAACACAAGACCCAGAAGATACTGCAACCAACACAGCATACTGTGGAGTACATGTTGTTCACCATCGTGATCACCGGGATGACAGCAGCCCGGCATCACGAGAAAGGTTGTACTGCACATCACTAGCCTGGAAAAGATCCCAGTTCAAAATTCGGAGTTCAGTTTCTAATGAATACGAATTGCTTACGCAACGTCTTAAAGTCCAAAAATCGTAAGTCAGAGGCCGGCTGTACTTTAAAAATATACCATTTCCACTTGGTATCAATGGTTTCTAATGAGAAGTCCACACTCTTCGGCACCTTTATTTATCCTTCATGTAAGGAGTGCAATTTTCTCTCTGGCTGTTTTCCAGGTTTTTCTTTGTCTCCAGTTTCCAGCAGTTTATGTTGTTTCTGGACATTGACATCTTTGGGTTTATCTGTTTAAAGTATGGTGAATTTGGTGAATCTTTGCATTTATTTCTTTTGTAAAATTTGGAGAGTTTCGGCTATTATTAACTACTCTTCCAGCACTGCATTCTTTATCGTCTCCCAGGAGCCTGAAGACCTAAACCCAGACCTTTTCTGTTGCTGTTCCTCAAGTCTCTGAGGCCCTGCCCACCCCATGCCACTGAGCCTCTTGTGCTGTCTGCTCAGACTAGAGGAATATTTCTAGTAGCCTACTGTCAAATTCACTGACTTCTTTCCATTAGGTTTTTCTTTATAGCTTCCATTTCGTTGCTAAGATGATCTGTTTTCTCTTTGTTTCAAAAACATGTGGGAGATTTTCATAACAGCTGCTTCACTGCCTCTGTCAGATCAGTCTGACATCTGCCTCATCTCTGCATGGGTTTTTATTGTCTTTCCCAGAAGCTGAGGTGCCCTGGCCTTTGTATGCTGAGTAACTTCGGACTGTATCCTGGACATTTTGAATATGCTGAGACTCTGGGCCTTGTTTAAGTCATGGGAAGAATGTTAATTAATAGGCTCCAGCTGCAGGACTCCCAGTTCCAATGTCCATCAGTTTTCACAGCCTTTGTTCTCCACAGCATGGAGCTGCCTCGCATGCCCCATGTGTGGAGCCAGGACTGGGCAGTTCTCTGTGTCCTCAGCATCTGGTACACTGCTTCATGAGGGCAAGGGCCCTGGTACACAGCTCCAGGCAGACCCTTGGTTCATGAACAATTCTTAAGGTCACTTTCCCAGAACTCCTCCCCAGAATCATTCATATTCTAGGTGCTCTTCCTGAGGTTCCCAGCCATGAAGTAATCACCCCACTCTGTCAAAGTCTTCCCAGCCACTTCTGATTCCAGTTATGGGCCCCAGCCACCACTGCTGGCCTCAGTCCAGGTTCCATTTTGCCATCTATCTGGGACCCCTCCTTTGCTCTGATTTTGAAAGCACCCACACATCAGAAAATCAAAAGTAAAATACGTATGTAGTTGTAAATCAAGATTTTCTTGTAGTTTTCAACACACTGAGTGGCATTTTCCCTTTTTTAGGGTGAGAAGTCTGTATCAGTAGATGGGAAGTGCAGCGATGCCACTCTGCTCAGCAACCTGCTGGAGGAGGTGAAGGCAACGCTGGCAAAGTGCTAAGTGTCATCACTGAGGCCACCACAGAGAGGACATGAAAGAGAGATGGATTCCAAGTGCTAGTTTCTCCTCTGTCGCATGTATTTATCCAGCCCAGCATTAATTTAAGTCCACTGTTGTCACCAGTTAGACATTGAGGTCACATGTTCATTGATTTCTCTTGTTATCTTTTTTTACTTTGACTCTTCTCTCTTTTGAGAGAGACCCATTCCAGTCCTCAAACCATGAGTGACTCCTGTAGCCAGGGCCAACTGCACACAGCTGCAGGAGCTGCCCAAGGAGTGAGCGTGACCACCATCCAGGCCAGGACCTGGAGCCTGGATGATGGATGTTCAGTGGACAAGGCAGGGGTGTGTGTCCCGCTTCTGTGAAGTCATCCAGTCCCCTGCCCAGTGGTACCTGGAGGGTGAGAAATGGGCTGGCTGCTCACCACAGTAACATTCCCCTTTATCCTTCACAGCCACAATCAGTTCTCTCTCCCTAGGACACATACATGGTGGGAAAAGGATCATGCAGGCCACTGTCCATCGGATTCTGTGCCGCACTGCTATGCTTGTGTGCCAGGTGGAGAACGGTGGTGGACACTGAGGCTCGGGTTGGGGGTTACAACAATGGAGGGGATTCAGTCAGGACCCCTAACAGAATAGAGGCTGAAACTTGCTGGTTTTCATTGTTTTCTGTTCAGTAGACTATGTTGACGTTATTTGGAGTGAGTAGTGGAATACTACAATTCCAGGTCCCCTCTTCTCGTCACTGAAAACTCCACAGGGTTTGTCCTCACATCATGCCCACAGCTGCTAGGACGGCCCAGTCCTGAGTCCTATGGCCCCGGTGGTGAAGCACATGCGTCTTGGAGAGGCCGGGTCCCTTAATCCGCCTCATGGGCAGGGTAAGGGGACTCCAGCCCACCCCAGTGAGATTTTCCTCAGAGATGATCCTCAATGATGTTTTAATTTTCCTTTTGATGAAAACTGTCACTTTAGCATGTAATCTATTGCAGAATCCTGTGCAGTGATTCTAGAATCTCAAAATTGTATGATGCGTTATATAAGAATTTGCTATCAACATTCCTGTGTAAAGGAGAGATGTATCACGCTTCTGTCATGATTTTGTGTCAAGATGATCCAATAAACTTGCAAAATGCACATTTACCTGTTGGGTCTCCTGCCAGTGGCAGTGTACATCCTGGCCAGGGGCATTACACCACAGCCCAAGGTGGGGTGGTCACACAGCCAATGTCTCTGGATATCTGTGAGCTACTCGGGGTCAGATGGGGCTGTGGGGAAACCCTGTGGAGGTTGCAGCATGCTGGAAAGCCCTGTCCCCACCTGCCCATGTAGCATCCTCGTGTGAGGTGATGTGATCCCCACATGCCATCTAGATCCCTGGGCTCATAGAGTAATGGGGCCCCACAAGGTCCAACGACAACACACAGTGGCCATCACCCTCCCTTCCTCAGGAACTGCACCAGTAAGGGGGCTGAGTGGCAGGAACAGATGCTGGCAGGAAGGCCCTGCTGGTGTTGTGTTCATTTATCACATTTCCACTGCCTTTTTTGACCCTTCCAAGTGTGGGAGGGTGAGGAGTACAGGCATTCGGCAGCACTGCCTTCTACCACTGTCAGCCAGCAGGCTTTTCCACTGTTTTCAGTGAGAAAAAGTGGTTTGTGCAACACATCAACCCTTTGCCAGCCCCTTGGGCTAGAAAATGCAAAAGCTGAGGTGGCAGAAACAGCGATGACAGTGACCAGGATCCTGGTGATCAGCCAGCCCTGCTCCTAGCACGCACCCCTGTGAAAGGTGCTTGTTGAAGACACACCATGACTCCACTACTTGTCAGTCAACCCAAATGTCACCTGGGTCTTTCTCATGCAGTTTTGTCTAAACCCTTCCAAATAAATGCTTAGTCAGCAAAACCTTAGTAGGAAGCCAGCCCTGTGGGCTCAATCAGCAATCCTGTGACTCACTGCTCCCTGCCACCCTCCAGCCTCATGCAAGAGCAAGAGGAGCTGGAGAAGGAAGTCAGGGAAGTGGCACCCAGGCTGAGAAAGGAGTGTCAGGCTCAGAACAGACTGACTGGCACAAAAGGTGCCTCGGGCAGCTCTTGAAAGCCTCCTGTCTTGAACAGCTGTCCAGCCTGAATCAGAACCTATGTGGATTGTTTTTGGTAGTGCTATAGGGTTTCTTGGGCTGAGGTTCAGCCCTATGTGACCCGGTGACCTGCACCCCAGGACACACTGAAGCTGGCCTTGTTTCACCAGACTTTGGTCTCTTAAGTCATCAGAAGAATCTACATGCTTCCGGGCTCATTTCTGGGTGGGCCTGCCAAGGTATACTCAGGCAAATCTCACACAGTTAAATCAGTGCGGAAATCCCTGAACCTTGTGCCCATGACCAGATGTGCCTTGCCTGGAGACCCAGTCCACTGACACATCCTCCCTGCTGCCACAGGGACTGTTCCATGATGAGAAATGTCAGGGACATTTAATCATTCATCATATAGCTTGGAAATCCCACCTAGCATCTGCTATATACAATCCATCCTTACCCTCCCCCCACCCCTGGCCCTGCCTGGGCTCTAATAGGGGGGCTTCAGGGACTCGAGAGAGCAACAAGCCTGCTCCACAGGGTCAGGTTGGGACAGCCTGCTGAAACCTGGCCCCATGTTGCTGCTGAGGTGGGTTCAGTGGGCCGGCAGCCATCAGTGCTGCATCAAGCACTCAGAAGCATTTTCCATGGTCAGGTTGGCCAGATGATGGGGCTCTAGACATGGTGAAGCTTGGTGATAACCAGGCTGCAGAGAGGTACCTTAGTACTTCCTCTCCCCTCCCCACCTCCCTCTAACTGGCGGGTATTTGCTTGGGGCCTGTGCCTCTCCTCCCAACTGGGGCCCGTGTCAGGATTGCAGACAGACCCTGAAAGCTGAATTCAGGAGGCCCTGCCTGTTTTCATGTCCCCACCCAACTCCCATGATGGGGTGCAAAAGTTCCTGGGTGGATCTGTTGTAAATTAGCTTCTGAGTTTTGATCTATGCCTTAGGTTGTGCTGCTGCCTGGGCTCCCTCCCCGAGCTCCCAGTCCATGCAGATTCCTCCCTCTAGGTGATTCTCAAGGCTGGAGTGGTTCTGTGCATCCAAGCAAGGAGGAGGAGGGCATGTTCATTAAGTGATCAAATGGATATGGTTGCACAGGTGATGTCTGGCACATCCCAGGTGCAGAGAGCCCTGCCTGGCTGTGCCTGCCCTGTCCAATAACCCCATTTATCTGCCACTACTGACCTAGAGGACCCCACACCACTCTATACTGTTTCCCTCCACCCCTGGCCAGGCCAGGGTTATGGGGGGTGGGGGGGGCGCACTCACCTTGTGTTGTCCTGCCTGAAATATACAACAGGGACCCAGTAAGCCCCAAGTTTGGTGCCCAGGGAGTGCCTGTGCCCCCCCCCCCCATCGGCCACTCCACTGGGGCACATTCATTGTGGGGTACCCTCCTAGGTTCTGACCATAGCTCTGACATCCACTCGGGGCAGGAGTAAGACCAGGCTCTGTAGGGGAAGGGCCCTTTAATCAGGATGATCTGCCCCCGCTTTGTGCCAGCTGAGCTCAGAGACCCTTGAGGGAGAAAGGGGCTGGGTCCCTGAGCACACGAGCCAGGTCCTGCCTCCTGCTGGCTGTCGCTACACATACTCTACTACCTCTGATAAAACTCACATTGGGTTTGGGGAGTGGGTACTTACTTATGCCAATTATTTCTACAACGACTCACAGGTGAAGGAGGAGGCCCTGCACAGCTGTCTTCCTCTGCACAGGTGACCTGCAGGGACACAGGGTGAGGTGGCGGTGCGACCCAAGTTCAGAGAAGGGCCAGCCATGTACATCCAATCCTACCCAGGTGGTAAAAAGCAGGGATGAAGTGGAGGAGGGGCCCCTTGGGAAGAGCCTTGGACCCCATGGACAACGGGGCCCTCACTCACCACATCGCCATGCCTGAGCTCAACTCACAATTGCTGCAGGAAATGGTCTTTTATTGGAAGATGGCTCGAAGCTCGTTAGGAAAATAGAGGGGAGGCAGGAGGAAAGCAGTTTCCAGAGATGGGCGGACAGAAATCTCCTGGGGCGGGTGGGCCTCTCCCTTAACCGGGAAATACATCTTCCCCTGGTACAGCTGATCCATCTTTTGCCACTTGGTCCAGCTTTTCCCGAGCAGGAAGAGGAGGCGAGTAAGCAGCCTGGGCCGGGTGTCTTCTGGCTGGGCCGGGGACGCGCCCAGGCGAGGCCCCCACACTTACTGATCTTCGCAGGCATGGCCTGGTGCAGCTCCTTCATCGTGTTGGCTTCAGTTTGTGAGCAGCGAGCTCTTTACGGGGGTGTCGCCCACCCACTGGGACTTGAGGCTCACGTGATGGCAATGGAAGGAGAACTTCTCTGAGAAATAGCGGTGGCAGTGCAGGCAAGCAGCTGGCCAGCGCGGCTGTCAAGTCCAGGCACGCCCCGTCCAGGGCCATGCCCTGGCCCCGCCCGCCGCCCGCCAATCAGGGGCACCTCCCGCGCCACACCTCTCCGCCGCGCACCAACCAACGGTGCCGTTCCGACTCCAGGCCGCGCCCCAGCATCGCCGCTGGTGCCGGCTCCGCCCCAGGCTCAGGGCCCGCCCCGCAACGGACAAATAATGTTGCAGGCTCAGCCTCCAGGCCCCGCCTATGAGCCGCCACTCCCAATACGTCTCCACTCCCGGGATCGGCCCCACCCTCAGACCGCGCCCCTTGCGTACTCCCAGGGACCTCACAAGCTCCTCCTTCCAGGCCGGCCCCTGCTCTAGGCCCCGCCCTGCATTCCCAGAAGAGCGGAAGCCCCGTCCACTAACCAATAGCATCACGGCCCGTACCCCGGTTGCCAAGCAATGAAGAGCGCGGGTGCGAGTGTGCCCCTTCTCGGTTTAGACCTCCTTCCACCAGCTCCGCTTCCGGGGGAGGCCTCGGCCTATAGCGAAAGTAGATCCGGCCGGGCGGGGCCGCGGAAGCTCCAGGGTAGTGTTCCTCCGCGGCGGAGGCGAGGTCCGGGATAGGGACGATCGGAGGACTCAGGGTAGTTTGCTGGAGACGGAAAACTGAGGACGGAGGTAAGGGCGTCCCGGCCCGTCTGTGTGAGGCAGCAGGTGGGTTCTCGGAGGGGCGAACGCGAGCGGCAGGCCGCCGAAGATTCGGAGGGGCGAACGTGAGTGGTGGGAGTCCTGGTCTTCAGGAGCGAACGCGGGTGGCGGGAAGGGTGTTGTCTGAAATCTCAGTTGAATATGTGGCTATAAATGTTACTTTTGGGTCACCCCTGGTCGTGTCACTAACTATCGCTAGGCGTCCGCCACTGGTTTGAATCAAGTCCGCAGGGTTTCAGGGCTCCCAAACGGAATCGGCTTTTTAGAAGAGCGCTTTTGGCTTCCTGGTCCCCAGAGTCACTGAACACTGGGCAAGGTCTGGGAGCGAGGTGTTAGCGGTGTCCGCACTGCCCATTGAGAGGACTTAGCAACTCCATCTCTGCGGCTGGTGGGCTGGCATTAGTTTTAAATAACCATGTCTTTTATAAAAAGTCACTGAAAGGGGAAGGTGGCTGGTTGGAAAGTCAAAACAGAAAATAAATGTTGGGTGACCTACCACCCAGAGAGCCAGTGTTAAATTATTTTTTTACTTTTATAGAGGTTTAATTGGCATTTAGTGCACTGCACATATTCAAAGCATATAGTCGGGTAAATTTGGAATATGATGCATGTGTACTTTTGCATATTTCACACTCCAGGGACCTGTCTGTACTTTCTGGTTTGGGGACTTGTGGTGTTACAAGCACGAGGACTCTGGGCAATCGATCTCTCATCCTCCCTTCATCCAACAAAAGGGGGCTCTTAGCCCATTTTACATCTCAGGGCTGAGTGATGATGCCACGAGGCTTCAGACTTCCAGAAGCCCTGAGCCCCAGTGCACCCCTCTTCCCACTTGAATGAGTGGCTTTTTCCACGCCTGTTATCAGAACTCATTGAAGGAGTGTACTGAGTATGGAGTGAGAAGACAGCAAATGGATTCCTGGCTGCCCTGTCCCCTGCCCCAGCCCTGCTCCCTCCCAGAAGGCATCATTTGTTTCTTCACCCCAGATCCTGCTCTGATGGCTGTCTTTCTCCTCCCTGGGTTCCAAATTGACACCCACCTCAGACAACGCCTGTTGCATTTCTCCTGTTTTCTGACTGGTGGGTTTTCCCCTCTTTGGCTGAGCTGTCCTAGGCTGCAACTACTTGCCACATGTGACTAGTGAGCCCTTGAAACATGGCTGGATTAAATTCGGACCTGCCTTACATGCAGATGCACTGCAGATCACAGAGACTCAGGTTTAAAAAATGCAGATTATCTCCTTAATATTTTTATATTTCTTAGGTATTGAAATGACATTTTCTTGCCCTTGGGTTAAATAGAATATATTATGAATATTGATTTTACCTGTTACTTTTTATTTTCTTACTTTTCAATGTAGCCACTGGAAAATTTGAAATTAAACCTGGGCACACGTTATATTTCTAGTGCCTTCCATGGTGTTTATTCTTTCTGCAAATATATGTTCAACTTTTGCTCTGCTAGGCTTCGTGGTCTGCTGCTTCCTGTTTGTGGCTTTAGTAGTTTCTTTAAATGCTTGTAAAGGATTTAGCCAAATGCTTGATGTGTCATCATTGGTGAATTAGTGTTAGGTATAATTTTTTTAATAGACTATTTTTTTAAAGAAGTTTCGGGCTCCTTGCATAGCTGAATGAAGGCATAGAGATTTCCCATTACTCTCTACCCCCACGTATGCACGGTCTCTCCCACTGTCAACCTCACCAACCAGAGCAGGACATTTGTTACAAGGATGAACCTACACTGACACATCACTATTACCTCAAGTCCATGATTGACATAAGGGTTCATTCATTCTTTGTGTTGTACATTTGTAGGTTGGGACAAATGTATAGTGACATGTATCCACATGACAGCATCATACAGAGTAATGTCACTGCCCTAAAAATCCTCTGTGCTCTGCCCATTCATCCATCCCTCCACCAACTCCTGGCACCCACCGAACCTTTTAAGGTCTGCATAGTTCCACCTTTTCCAGACTGTTCTAGAGTTGGAATCACTGTGTGGCCTTCTCAGACTGGCTTGGCTGATAACTTACTTTTTATTAGAACCTCCCTAAAGGAGCAAGTGTGTCTTTATCATCTTTGCATCTCATATAAAACCAAGTTCAGTGTTCTCCATGCACCAGGTAACTGTGACCAGCTGAAGTCTGAGCTCTCTCCAGTCCTCTTCTTCTTCCTTCTCCCCATTCTTCTCAGCAAAAGCAGTATTTTATTACCTCAAGGGATTCACGGAAGGCTAATTCAGTTCCTGAACTTCTTTATTTATTTTTTTTTAATTTTCATTGATTTTTAGAGAGAGAGGAAGGGAGAGAGAAGAGAGAAACATCAATTTGTTGTTCCACTTATTTATGCATTCATTAGTTGATTCTTATGTGCACCCTGGGGATCAAACCTATAACCTTGGCCTATCAGGTCAATGCTCCAACCAACTGAGCTCTCCAGCCAGAGCCCAGTTTCTGAACTCTTTAGATGATTCATATTCTAGCAAGTTTAGGCCGGCTGTTTCTTACGTGGAGGTGCTCCGAGGCTGAGCTCTTTAAGTTCATGGAGAAGTCAGCCATTAATCATCTTTTGGGAGTTGTTCTCACATCACCAGAGCCTCATAAAATGGAACTTTAACAAAATCCCCCAGCAGCGGCTGGGAAGTTGGGTTTTTACTCTGGGAAGTTCCAGACGTGCCCCAGCTGGTGAGCTATGTTTCTGATTTCCTAGAATTTTGAAGTTCATATATCTTAAGCAGAAAAGGGTAATCTGACTTAAGAAACTGGATTCCAGGAAGGACAGGGATCCCACCCACTTGATGCCAGGAATAGCCACAGTGTGACAAACACAGATATCCCCAAACATTGCCTGGTGTCCCCTAGGGGCAGGACCACCCCAGGTGAAACTCACAGCTGTAGCTGAATTGCTGGGAGTTCTTCACAGTACCCAGGAAAGAATGCAACCCTTGAGTGGATGGGCCTGGCTCTCAGTGGACAGCCCAGAGCTGTGACTTCGTTCCTCCATTACCCCTGTTTCCAAGGCCAGTGCACAGTCAAGTTCATATCCAAGGTTCCCAATGTGAAAAAGAAGCATGAACAGCCAGTGGGCATATGTTTGGATGGGAGCTCAGGAGGCACTGTTTTGTGTATCCTGCCCTTCCTGACATACCTCTGGTCAGTGAAGATGCAGTGGCATCTCCTGAAACCTTGGGCTGCATCCTCAGAAGAAGGAGGCGTGGCTCCTAAGTGGGCACATCAACAACCCATGACCCTCTCACACATTCTTCTCTGTCCTCCAGGTGACAGTTTTGTCAAACAGTAATATCTTTATCTGCCCCTGTGGGAAACTGAGGCAGAGGGGATAGTTTTCTATCAGGTGCAGGATCCATGCACACCCCATACCTCCCTCTGTCCTAGTGGAACAGAGGCAGGGATGTAGGGACACCCAGTTTGGATCCCAGCCCATCTCCGTGTGCTGTGAGCTTTTTGCTCTCAGCTCTGGGTAGGGTCCTTTCTGCTTCTCCTAGCTGCTGGTGACTTTCGGGCAGTTCTTGATGTCTCTGCGCTTGTCTGCCTCCGTTGTCACATGACCATCTTCCCTGTGTATGTCTGTGTCTAAATCACCCTCTTCTTATAAGAACATGTGTCCTTGCATTAGGGCTACCCTACTCCACTGTGACCTCTACTTAACAGACCCCATTTCCAAACAACGTTTCATTCAGTTACTGGGAATGAGGATTTGAACATACCTTTTTGCGGGACACAATTCAACCCTTAATGGGGGAGTGGAATGACTGCTGATGGGCAGTGTCTTTTGGGGTGAGGGGAATGCTGTGGAATTGGGGTATACTTTAAAAGGGTGGAATTTACAGGATGTGAATTATGTATCATTTGGGCTGGGATCTACAGAACCCCTCAACAGCACCTGTTCTGGAGCAGCCCCTACAAACCTTACTTCCTGCCTTTGTACGTGTTGGATAACATCACCCACAAAACCAAGATGTGAGTGCAAAAGGCCAACAAAATGCAAATCCCCACCCTGTGTAGGGGGAACCCCAAAGCTAATCTCATGAGTACCCTGCAGGATGGTGGGGCCTCCCCATATAGGGAGCTATGATGAAATTTAAAAAAGAACATTACAGCCTTAACTGGTGTGGCTCGGTTGGGCGTTGTTCCACAAAGCAAAAGGTCACCGTTTTGATTCCCAGTCAGGGCACATGCTTGGGTTGCAGATTCAGTCCCTGGTTGGGGCGCTTAGGAGAGGCAACCAGTCTATGTTTCTCCCATAGATGTTTCTCTCCCTCTCTTTCTCCCTCCTTCCCCCTCTCTCTAAAAATAAATAAATGAATAAAAATGAACATTAGGATGGTGGAAGACAGTGCTGGGACACTGGCTTCTGTAATGGGACAGACCCTAAGCCATGAGCATCTTCCAGCCAGACACTTGGGCTGCTGGCCTGAATCTGTGGGTGATCTCACAGATTGGGGCCTGCCCCTCCGGCCCCTCCCCCACCACCAGGTTGGGGCAGTGTCCCTGAGATGGTGGCAGTGTTTGCAGCAAGAGGCAGGATGTGAAAACACCGGAAGGAAGGAAGTGGTGATGGGCCGGGCTTTGCTGCGCCCATTGCTTAAGTGAACTATGTTTTGTTATATTTTCAGGAAAAAAAGGGAGGGTGGGCATGTGTTGGGTTGGGAATTTTGTCATCTTACCTTCTATCATTCTAGAAGCTTCTAAGTGTCACACATATCTCATCTGTGGAAAGAACCAGGTAGGTAAATGGGTGGGGGTAAAAGAGAGTATATGGGGGATAAATGGTAATGAAATAAAAATACGATAAAAAAAAATAAAATATTAAAAAAAAAAAAAAGAAGCAGGGAGCCAGGAGAGCCCTTAGCATTGAATTCCGACACGTTGCCCCAACCCTTCCCTGTACCAGTGCCCTTGGAATATCAAAGACAAAGGCCCCTGGAGACAGTAATGGGGACAGCCATATGGACTGGGTCATAGCTGGCCACCCCTCAGCCATGGGATATGTATGTGTTTCTGATACAAAGTTGTTTGCCTTTGAGGGGAACTCTGCACATCCAGGTAGTTTTTCAGAAAATCATTGCTCCCACTTAACAAAAACCACCTTCTGAGAAGAGTCAGAAAGGTGAGCAGGAGCCTTGCAAGCCCCTTCTGCTGCTCTGCCCCATCTTCTAGAACCATCTCAGCCATGGCATGAGAGGATGTAGACAGAGACAAGGTGGTCTGCCTGAGGGAAGCAGTGGGGCCACCACTGCCTGAGGCTGGGCTGGACAGGGGCTCCTCCCAAGGGCCCTGTCATTCCCCCTGAGGCTCTTGTCTTAGGTCTCATGTCCCCAGTTGATGTGGTCAGAGGTTAAACTCCCAAAGCAATCACCAGAGAGGTCCCAAGTAAGTAGAAGGCAGCAACTGGGTGCTGCTGGTGCACTCGGATTTCTTTGTGTTATCAGGGTAGAAGGTTTGCTACAGAATAAATAGGAGCCTGAAACAGAGGAGACAGTGGGGCTCTGTGGCCCAGCTTGGCCAGCCCCACTCTGCGAGGCAGAGATTGTAGTGCCCCACTGTCTTCTCATTGCCAAGGGGGCTGCCCTTGCCTCGTGTGGAGGGGCGTTTGGAGGCTGAAATAAGACCAAAAATGAGAAAGTATCCCCATGGTGCCAGCTGGCAATGGGCATGGGGAGGGTGGCTGGCTTTTCTGGGTGGCCCACACCGGCTTCTGTCCCTTGACCTGTCCCCAGATTGGTGTGAGAGCAGCTCAGTTTGCAGATTCATCACCCAGGCAGGTGTGTGGGCCACTTGGGCAGTTAGCAGTCACAGGTGGTATACTGCATAATCCCCACCTGTTGTGTCCCGTGTACACGCCCGTGGCGCAGAGCAGTCCTGAGCTGCCCATCCCTGGGGGTGCAGCTAATCTCGGTGAGAGAAGGGTCAGGAAGGTGGCCTCTTAATCAGAGCTTCCTGGGGGCTTGGGGGGCCTCAGGCTGGGCCCTGTCTTGTCTTTCCTTGGTAGGAGAGAAGCAGGTAGATGGAGCATATGTGGTTGCCCCTTTCCCTTCCCACCCTCCAGGCCCTGGGCACTCAGGGCTGTGCCCACTCACCAAAGCTGGGGAAGGGCACTGGTCCAGACTCTGTTGGCATTTCAGAGGTTTCTGGTGAGGGAGAGGCCAGCCTGGAGGGCACCTAGCACTGGGTTTGGAATAAAACAGGTGGGTGCTGGAATAATGGACAGGTGGTGAGTTATAGAGGCAGGTGGCCTAGCAAAATAGAACTGTGGGCTTCACCCTCATGGTTCAGGATTTGAATTCAGGCTCCTACCAGCTGCATGGCCTGTAACACTGATTTAGTGATCAGTAATTATTTAGTACTGAGTCATTATCTAACCCAGTGGTTCTCACTTGGATTGGGTGACATCTGGGACATCTGTGGTTGTCACAGATGGGGGTGCTCCTGCCTTTAAGTGGGTGGAGCCACCCCACAGTGCCCAAGACAGCCCCCACAGAGAGTGACCCAGCCCCAGTGTCAGCAGCGCTACAGTTGGTAGGTGTTGGGGAGGCCAGTCTGGGCCTAATTTTCCCCATCTGTAAAGTGGTGACGCTGTTTTCCTCCCAGATTACGTACTGTAAAGTGCCTGGCTGGGTGTTAAGCAAAGTGGCAGGAAGTGATGATGGTGGTCAAGGCCCCAGGGCTGAATCTGGGGAAGGAACCGAAGGCACTTCTGGTCTGGCAGGAGGCACTGGGTCCTTTTTGCTCCAGAGCACAAGCTGCCTCAAGCAGCATTGCCGAGTGGAAGGTCTTTACACAGGCTTTGTCCACTCTGGGGCAGATCATTCACTGCACCTTACAGCTTGGATAGTTTTCTGTAGTTGTGTTACATTTCACAGCATACGACAAATTTACAGGTGGTACCTGTAAAATTTACAGGTGGGAACATCTTTAGTTCTTCAAGGTTTCTTGGTCAGAGCCTCAGCCAGCACTTGCTCTGCTTGTTCCTCACCCACCTTTAAAAGATAACAGCTTTTAAATTATTTATTTATGAGTATAAAACTTTTATTAAAAAGTTAACAGCTTTATTAGCTGTTATTCACTCACTGTTCACTCCACCCATTTAAAGTGCACATGCAGTGGCATCTGGTGTATTCAGAGTTGTACAACCAACACCTTATCTGGTTCCAAAACATTCTCACCTCCCCAAAAAGAAGTCCTGACCCTGTCATCGGTTACCCCCATCTCCCTCCCCAGTCTGTCCCTGTGGATTTGCCTGCTCTGAACATTTCACATAAATGGAATCACACACTGCGTGGCCTTAGTATCTGGCTTCTCTCATGAGCATCATGTGTTTAAGGTCCATCCATGTTGTAGTGTGTGTCAGTGCTTCATGCCTTTTCATGGCTGGGTAATATTCCAATGTGTATCGATAGACCATGTTGTGTTTGTCCATCACCTGTGCATGGACGCTCGGGTTGTTCCCACCCTTCAGTGATTATTATGAATCGAGCTGCTGTGGGCATCCTTGTACAGGTTCTGTGTGGATGTGTGTTGTTGCTTCTCTTGGGTTGATACCTAGAAGTGAGTTGCTAAGTCAATTGATAACTCTGCTTGCTTAACTGCCAGACCATTTTCCACAATGCTGCCCCCTTTCCTGTTTTCATCAGGTGGCCACAAGTGTCTGATTTCTCCTGGTCCTTGCCAGCATCACTGACCTTTTTGATCACAGCCATCCTCATGTGTGGGGATAGTTTGCTTCTCTTTGCAGTGGGGTTTCTCTCATCCTCTGGCCCTGTTATCTTCGGTTGACTCCTCCATCCCCATGCCCAGTTTCTGTGTTTTATGTGGTTTAGGCCACATGGAAGGGCATCTCTACCTGATTCCATCAGTTGTGTGAAATGGCCTAAACCAGGGTCTCCTTCCCGCTACTGCTCCCTACTGCCACCCCAGCACTGCTGACACTGGGGCCAGGTCACTCTCTGTGGGGGGCTACCTGGGCACTCTAGGGTGTTGAGAAGCATCCCTAGCCCCCACCCACTTGATGCCAGGAACACCCCCAGTTGTGATAACCATAGTTGTCCCCAGACATCACCAAGAGTCCCTGGGGGTAGGATTACCCAGGTGAGAACACTGGTTTAGGCATTTTTTATGATATATCTAGTCTCTGGAATTAAACTGAAGGCTTCAGGAAGACAGAGCCTGGCCTTCTGCCATGAAGTTAGTTTTTGCTAAGTGCATAAGGATGACACGGGCAGACTCTGCCGCGTTCCCTCTGACCCCAGCAATGGAAGAGACTCCAGTTGGCCATGGTTCTAAAGGAATCTCTAGTAGGAGGCTAGGGCCCAGGAGCCCTCCACACTCTGATACTCTTCCTGTGCCCAGAGTTGGGCAAGGCCAAGCCAGAAGGATGCACTTGGGCTCCAGGATGTGGCCCAAGTCATGACTCAGCTCTTTCTAAACTTGCTAGAAACCCTCAGCACCCTAAGGCCATCTTATCATCCGAGTCACTTCACCTTGACCCCAAAGACATAGTGTATATGAGATAGCTCACTCTCTGGGCCCAAGAAGGACTTGACTTGACCCTGATCTACACCTGCTGCACTGAGCTGAGCGCTGTGTTCAAAGTGGATGTGTTCTTCCCTTTGGCTGAGCCTGGCCTTGGCAGTGCCAGCTTCAATGGATCTTACTCCATTGGAGTTGCCCTGGGCCTTGAGAGACATCTCTGCAGACAATGTGAGGCCCAGTCCCCTTAGTTTGTGGTCATTTGCTACATGGTGTGCTGACTCTGGAGGGTGGGCCGCCAGATAAGCCAAGCTGGCCACACATCACGGAAATAAACTCCCACTGTCAACAAAAGTATGTCCAAACCTATGGAAGGATCTTATAAGAATTTATTAGATCTTTTTTGAGCCAAACTGAGAACATGCCTAGAAGCTAGTTCTCAAATGATTGAGAAAATGCTCCAGTATGGCAGTTTGCAGTTCTTCTTATGAATTTGGAGTCAAAGGAGGGACAGTAACGAAGGTTATTGATGGGAGGTTAAGGAGAAGGGAAAGTGGGATTGGGTAAAAAGTAAAATGGAGAGACACACGTAGGAGGGGCAGGATAGTTAACACTGAGCACTCACAGTGAATAGAGATGGTATGGGCAACAAGATAGCACGGAGGAGTGCGCTAGTTAGTGAGGGTGTCTGTCCTCCAAAGGGTCTGGAATAAAAAGATCACTCTGACATTGCAAAAGTGTTAAGCTAAGTGTACCAGAATGGCAGGCAGGGCTTGCTTAGGGTAAAGACTGACCTTTTTGTTTAAGGATGCCTTAGGCCTGGAGTGTGACTGCCCTCCATGACCTGCTCTGGAGGTGATCACATCATTTAATGTGGTTACTCTTGGTCCCTGAGCTTGCCAGGCTGGCCATGTGGCCCTGGAGCTTGTCAGGTCTACTCTATTGCCCCTTTTTCGTTCACACCACTATTGGAGAAAAAAAAAAAAAAAAGGAATGGGGATTTACTATAATATTGTCAATACTGATTGATAACCCTTGCATGTGTGTTGTGGAGCTGGGCCTGAATACAGAGGCACTTCCTCCACTTCTGTCTCTGGTGAACTCCCAAGAGTCCCCCACCCCACAAGCCCCACCCTCCCTCTGTTTCCACCTCTTGCACCCTCCCAGGAGGGTGCATCCACCTGGGCCTGCAGATAGAGAACAAGGAGGCTGCAGGCCAGCTGGCACCATCATCGTGGCAGAGTGATGGTGATGTTGGGGACGACAGAGTGACTGCAGCCTGAATGTGAGCAGGGCTTATGGCTTTGTGTGTTCACTTCATACTCTCGCCTCTGAGATGGAGCTTGTTACTCTCGCCATGTAACAGAGGGGACACTGAGCACAGACAGGAGAAGGTGGGTCAGGTGGGAGATGGGGGCCTTCGTGGCAGGGAACACTGATTGCAGCCCCCATGTCAAGCCCTTGCCCCTGGAATGGGTGGGTGTCTGGCATGTTCCCATGTAGGTGCAAACAAGACCCAGACCAACTCATCCAAGCTCTTTAGCTAGTCTTCTGGGGATGAATAGTGTCCCCCCAAATTCATGTCCAGCCTTTGGAAATGGGGCTTTGCAAATGTCATCAAAATGATAAAATGAGGTCCCACTGTAGTAAGGCGGGCCCTAATCAAATAATGAGATTTAGACAAACAGAGAAGAGGAATTTCTTCCCTCCCAGCCCTAGCAGGTATCAACAAGGCTGGTCCCATCTGAGACTCAGAGGAGCACCTGTTCCAGGCCCCTCTCCTGGCTCTGGCAGTGTCAGTGATCCCTACTGTCCCTTGACCTGTAGACACATCACCCCATCTCTGCCTGCTTTGTTACATGGACCTCCCCCTGTGTGTCTGTGTGTCGTCTAGGGAACTCCCCACCCTGGATTATCTAGGACAAGCGTATCCCAAAATCCTTAACTTAATCACATCTGCAAAGATCCTTTTTCCAAATAAGATCCTCTTTGCAGGTCTCAGGGATATGGATATCTCTGTATGGAGGCCACTACTTAGCCCTCTGCAGTCACCCTGAGCCACTCTGCATATTTTGGCTTGCTCTCTCCCATTTTATAAAAGCTTCCAGGTGCTGGGGGCAGGAGTAGAATGCTAGCTGGCCTGCAGTGTCTCCTACTCTGAGGCAGTTGGGACACGCCTCAGGGCAGTTCTTTTTACTGAGGAACTGTCACTCTTTTGATCAAACTCAAAACCAGAAGTCCTGGGAAAACTCCCTAGTGTGGCCCACTCTTGCTTCCAGAACAGGGTTTCCGGGAACAGGTGACAATTCTTCCTCTTTCTGTATTTCAGATCTTGGGGAAGACTTGGGGGCCAGTAAATTTCCAGCCATCTGGGTTGGTGGTCAACACCAGTGTCCTGCCCAGCCCCATCCGTGGAGGCCTCACTAACGAACGTGCAGTGAGGACCACGATGTCCAACCCCTTCCTGAAGCAGGTCTTCAACAAAGACAAGACCTTCCGCCCCAAGCGCAAGTTTGAGCCGGGCACCCAGCGGTTTGAGCTGCACAAGAAGGCGCAGGCATCCTTGAACGCGGGGCTGGACCTGAAGGTGGCTGTGCAGCTGCCCACTGGTGAGGAGCTCAACGACTGGGTGGCTGTGCACGTGGTGGACTTCTTCAATCGTGTCAACCTCATCTACGGCACCATCAGCGATGACTGTACTGAGCAGTCTTGCCCTGTCATGTCAGGCGGCCCCAAGTACGAGTATCGCTGGCAGGATGAGCACAAGTTCCGCAAGCCCACAGCGCTGTCAGCCCCACGGTACATGGACCTGCTCATGGATTGGATCGAGGTACAGATCAACAATGAAGATGTCTTCCCCACCAACGTTGGTGAGTCGGGCAGCCTGGGGCTGGGCGTATATTTTTGTTTTTTTCAAACTAAAAGTGAAAATTTATTTAGGAAGTCACAGAGGTAGAAGTGAGCTACAGAAAGAATGGGCTCAGGAAACAAGTTACGGAGGGAAAAAGAAGGGCCCTTGGAATTTAGGAGAGAGAGGTAAAGGTTGCCCGCCTCGGGCGAAGAAGAGCAGGAGGGAAAGGTGTGGGCCTGCAGGGGGTAGTCATGTTTTTAATAACAGCTTTACTGAGAGAATTCACAGACCATGAAATCCACCCATTTAAAGTGTAAGTTTAGTAGCATTTAGTACATCCACAGTGTTATGCAACCATCCCCTCTAATTCCAGAACATTTTACTACCCCCAAAAGATTCCCTCTCCCTGTCAGCAGTCACCCCCAGCCTCTGACAACCACTTATTCACTTCCTGTCCCTTGTGGATTTGCCTTCTGTACATTTCACATAAATGTAATCACAGTCTGTGGCATTCTGTTTTTGACCACATGTGTTCAAAGTTCATCCATGTTGTAGTGAGGATCAAACTTTCACTCCTTTTCATGGTTGAGTAGTATTCCAGTGTGTGGATGGGTTATGATTTGCTTCATGTTAAGGCTCTTAAAATGAAGAGATTATTTTGGATTATCAAAGTGGGCCCTAAATTTCATCAGAAGGGTCCTTATAAAAGGGAGCAGGAAATGGATCTTCCCTGGAGCCTCTAGAAGGAAGCAACCCTGCGCACAACCTGACCTCAGCCCCGTGAAACTGACATGGGACTAATGGCCTCCAGGACTGTGAGGGAAAACATGAGCATTTTTAAGCACTGAGTTCGTGACTTGTTACAGCAGCCCTAGGAGACCCACACAGAGGCCCTTCTCACTTTCACCATTGGTGTCAACACAGCGTCATGGAAAACAGGGTGAACAGGTCTCAAGCCCATATCTTAAAGGGTCTTAGGCCCAGTTCTTGGTCGCTGATGGGCTCTGCACCTGGTCAGTTTCTCACACCTCTGGACCTTACTCACCGTCTGTATAGGGAATGGGCCTGCACTGACAGAAGGCTGTCAGAGGCCTGAGAAAAGGCTGGTTCAGAACAGATGCTTTCGCAAACTAGGGATTCACAGGTGCTCCTACCTACCCACCCATCAGGTCACTGAGTCCATGCTGTGGCCCTGGCATCCAAGTCTGCACATGCTCCCCATTCTCACTCACAGCCTACTGGCTCCCCAGTAGTTCCTGAAGGGTCTGCATCCTAGAGCTTAGACCCTGAGTTCCTCTAGTCAGCTCCTCGCCTGTGGAATGAGAATTCTAGCAGTTTTACCAAAGAGGAAACTGACTAGTAATGGAGAGAAAATTAACTTGACAGACACCATATAGCTGCCCAGACGTAAGTCTGAGGCCACGTTGCCAAACTCCATGCTCTCTCTGGGTCCCAGCCTCTGCCACATGGCCACATCCTGTGGTCAAGGTCACTGCTGCTTTTCTTGGGAGCTTGTCTGGCCCAGGCCATACCTTCCTACCCTATTTGCAAGTCCCAGGGCCCCTCGGCCTCTTTTGACCCCCAGCTGAAAGGTGGAATGAAATGCTTTACATAGACAGCAGTGTCTGCTTCTTCTGTGGTGCCTCCAAAAACCAGAGCCTGCCAGACGTTCTTTGGGGTTAGATTTGTGGCTGAGCAAAGAAAGGACAGGGTCCAAATTTTATCCCAGTCTCCCAGGCCTGTGCCATTGACACCTAACACCCACTTAGGCCCTAAGCCACCAGCTCATGCTCTTTAGTGTCAGATCAGGGTGGCAAACTTCTCCTTCAAAGGGCCACACAGTAGCTCTCCTTTGGCGCAGCCTACACAGGTGGCAGCCGTCTTCTACTCAGCATCATGGCTGTCCTCAGACCCCTCGTAAAACGCAAGATTGTCAAAAAGAGGACCAAGAAGTTCATTTGGCCTTAGCCCTTGTGGCACGGTTCGAGTAGTGTTCCATAACCGAAAGATTGCAGGTTCCGTTCCAGTCGGAACACATATCTAGGTTGCAGTTTTGATCCTGTGGTCTGGGCACGCATACAGTCCCCAGTCCGGGCACATACAGGAGGCAGGCAGTCGATGCTTCTCTCTGGCATAGCTGTTTCTCTCTCTCCCTTCCTCTCTCTCTAAAAAAAGCAATGGAAAAAAAAATGTGCTTGGGTGAGGATTTTAAAAAGAAATATTTTTTTAAGTTTATCCAGCACCAGTCAGACAGATAGATCAAAACTGAGTGTAACTGGTGGAAACCCAGAGGTGTTGACAATAGGGTGCACAGAAGATTCGAGGGCCAGATCTTGATGCCCAGCATTGGTTATGGGAGCAACATGAAAACAAAGCCCATGCTGCCCAGTGGCTTTTGGAAGTCCCTGGTCCACAATGTGAAGGAGCTTAAAGTGCAGCTGATGTGCAACAAATCTTACTGTGCTGAGACTGCTCACAATTTCTCCTTAAAGAACCTCAAAGCCATTGTGGAGAGCAGCCCAGCTGGCCATCAGAGTCACCAATCCCAATGCCAGTCTATGGAGCAAAGAAAATGAATAGACAGATTGCTGGACCTATCTTGCACAGAGAGCATGTTCTTTCCCAATTGCCTTTTAACTGGACACATCTTGGACCTTCCTCAGTGGTGAGCAGCCTTGTCAGCTCCCTGTGTGAGGGCCACTGGTCCCGGTCTTCTTGCAGACGTCGCATCTTGAGCCTTCCTGCACGTGGATGTCCTGCACTCACATGGACCTCTTTGGGCCATTCCTCAGCCAACTGCAGGCCTCCTAAGCACAGTGCTGTCCAGCTGCTGAGGTCCTCTCCCGAGTGTGTGCCTGGTGCACCATGGCTTTCCCACTGTTAGCAATATCTGTGTGTCCTCTTCTGGACCATCGGCCCCTAAGCCCCTCTCTTCAGGGGTGAGCCAGTCTATCAGTCCTGGGTGCAGGCACCTACCTGGTAACCCTGGTTGGATCTCGTTAATATGTAGCTTCTGTCTTGCCTGTGGGATGAAGAGAACTTGAAGTCTTGGTTGGGAAAGCAGGCAGAAGCAGGAAGAAACCCATGGGGTGCACAGCAATGTGAATGTGCCTAATGCCACCAAACTGTCAGCTAAAATGGCTTGGATAAGGAATCTCATGGTGGGTGTATTATATCACAATTTTAAAAAGTAAAGAAATTATGATAACAGGAGAAGAAAGTGCAACATAGTGTGTGCGTTCAAGGAAGCTCTGATAAGTACACCAAATTTAATATTATAAAAACATAATTAAAATGGAGAGAGAGAAAGATATCAAGTGGAAAATATCAAAGTCAAAAAATATATTTCTAGGCCCTGGCTGGGTAGTTCAGTTGGTTAGAGCATTATCTCAATACACCAAGGTTGAGGGTTTGATCCCCGGTCAAGATACATACAAGAATCAACCAAAGAATGCATCAATAAGTGGAATAACAAATTGAGGTCTCTCTCTCTCCCTCTCTCTCTCTCTCTCTCTCTCTCTCTCTCTCTCTCTCTCTCTCTCTCTCTCTCTCTCTCTCTCTCTCTCTTTTCCTTCCTCTTTCTCTGTCTACATCAATAAATTTTTTAAAAAGTTGTTAGGGGTTTTCCCATTCTATTAGGAAAAATAAATGTGACTAGAACTATACATACATGGCTGAATCCCAAAGCAGACATAGCAGATCCACTGCTGGCAGACATGGGTAGGAAATGTTCTGGGTTCTGGGAAGGGAAGTGGGCAAAGGCAGAAGGAATGTGTGACTCCCAGCACAATCCCAGCGACGGCTGGACCAATGGGGCATCGAGTACCCTGAGGATGGGCTTCACCATCCCTTCCCCAGGCATTGTTAAAAAGCAGAGTGGTGGGTTTCTTACAGCATTGCAGTGGGATCCCTGGAGCTAGAGGTGAGAGACCAAGGTGGGGGTCAGGAGGTGGCAGATCCTGGAGAAAGGGGTTCCTTCACAGGGATAGACCCCTCCCACCCAGTCAGTCAACACTTGGCTTCAGCAGGAAACCAAGACATAGGGTGTGTGAACTTGGGCAGGCGTCTCAGCCTCTCTGGGCCTCGCTAGTTCACAGGGCTAGTTCACTCTAGCAATCCAAGGGCAGCGTGGTTCCAGGGCCAAGCTGGACCCCTGAGGCTGCTTCCTGAGTATCCTGGTCCCTCTCACTGTCCACAGGCACGCCATTCCCCAAGAACTTCTTGCAGGTGGTGAAGAAGATCCTGTCCCGGCTCTTCCGTGTGTTTGTGCATGTCTATATCCACCACTTTGACCGCATCGCACAGATGGGCTCCGAGGCGCATGTCAACACCTGCTACAAGCACTTCTACTACTTCGTCAAGGAGTTCGGCCTCATAGACACCAAGGAGCTGGAGCCACTGGTGAGTGGGGCAGGGACTGGGCGGGTCAGGGAGGGGACACTGGGGCACCCGAAGACAGGGGCCAGTAAACTGGCTTTGTGAATAGTTTTATTAGTGCACTCAGCTATTCACTTACTGCTGCTGCTGCTTTCAGCAACAGGGCAGAGTTGAGCAGTCAGACAGACACCATCTGCCTTCCAGTGCTGACTGAGTGGCCTCTCAGGCCCTTCACGGAGCTTGCCACCCCAGCCCCGGGCGTGCTGCTTTCTGTTCCCTTTACTGTAAGGTTTGGCCTTAAATGAGGTCCATGAGTCTCTTGAGACTGCATCCCTTGATTTTCTGTATATATATGTGTGTGTGATTTATGTCACCTCTTGTGTCAATACCTGATGTTCTGTTGTTCTTAACAGAAAGAAATGACCGCACGGATGTGCCACTGAGAGCCCTTCGGCCCCACTGTCACCAAGGCAGTGCCAGGGGACACTCCGACTTGAGGGCCACCACCCTGGAATATGGACTATGTTTTCTGCCCAGCCAGGTCATTGACCTCCACAGTCATCAGATGGTGACCTCTGTGTCCCCAATGCTGCACTGGACACCAGGGTTGAGGCCTCTCTGATTCTGAGGTGGCAGCAGCCATGGGTCCACACACAGCAGGCCTGGATTGAACTTGAACTCTGTGATTCTATGTGCTGCGAGCAACTAGGAAAATCCACTTTATCTATAAGGCACTTGGATCTGTCCGGAGGCTGGAGCTCTACCTGCCCTTCACAGGCCTGTCCCCTAATGTTCCCAGCATGCTTGGCCTGGGAGAGAACAGGCTACGCAGGCTCTGGGTCAGCAAGACAGGAGCCTGACTCTGCCGCGCCTTCAAGCCTCAGTTACCTCCCAGCATGCTTCCTGCAGCCCCATGTCTGTCATAAGAGTACAGTGTGGCCCTGGCTCCCTTCCCCTTCCTCCTCTCTTCCTCAGTCCCCTTCTGTTTCTTCCAATTCCTCCAAAATATTTGACTCATCTGTCAGGGTTTCCCAGACCCCACATCTATACCCCAGATTTCCTGGGACCCCTCAAGTATCGTAAAAGATTGAGTTTTTATATAGTCTCACTGACAACCACCCTGAGATGTTAAAGAGACAACAGCTTTTTATCTGTAAATAGTGAACTCCCCTCCCCTCTAGACAAACACCCCTCCAGTACAAGTAACCCAGGATGACCCTCCCATAGAGCCTGTCCCAGGTTTGGGGTCTTTGAACCTGGCCTTTCTTAAGGTGCCTTCCCAATTTATATGAAACCCTTGACGTGGCCCTCTGTGGCCAGGGGACCAGAGTCCCAGCACTGTCTCCCCACAGAACATTGGGGCATGTGGCTGGGCACCCACAAGAGGCTGCATTGAAGTGACATTAGGAAGCCACATGCTCCAAGCTCCCTGCCCTCAGTGGCAGCCCTTCCCACCCAAACACACCCACCTCTGAGGACCTCTGGGTGTCTAGGATGCCCACAGAATAGAGGGGGCACCATCACCCAACACCAAACAAGTGCAGTTAACACGAATGACCTCAGCCTAGTCCTTCTGGACACCACTGGGTCCAGCTCTTGGATCCCTGGGGACATGAACCCCACAGGACTACAGAAGACCATCCAATCGAATGTAGCTCCTTTTAAATACAAAACCATGACCGAATGCCAAAACCACTGTATCCCCTCCCAGATTATCACCAGTTCTTCCCCTCAGCCAGGCCAGGTTGGGGAAGGTGGCAGGGACTGTGGGGCAAGGAGAGGCCCCTCCCTGCCTTTTTGTGCCCATGGGTGTTCACACATGAACATCAGAATAAATTGTGCCATTTTCATACTAGCTGCTGCTGGCTGTCATTTCTTTTTTTCTGGCAGGACACATCACTGTCATTGTCACTGGGGTTCTCTTAACCCATCCCCAAGTGGTGAGGAAATAGATGTCACAATGACTTATGGTCCACCAAAGCGCCCCCAATAGATAACCAGGTGCACAGAATGGCAGTGGGTTAGAATTTCATGGGGTGCAGGCTGGGGGCAATTAGGTCAAAAGTATCAAAAATAGGTTGAGAAATGCCATAGGGAAGGTGACCTTTCATCTCCCATTGTCTGAGTTACTCTTTGCCTTTTTGCCATGTGAGAGAAGTTTCCAGAAAATAATGGACCCAGTGCAGAAGAACCGATTGAGCGGGACAGAGGGGTGTTCCTGTTATAGCCCTTATGAACTACCCTGTAACCTTGAATACAAGACAAAGTGACCCTCAAATTTTTCTCATATGTGAAAAATGGAAGCAGACATCTTACTGTCAGGGGCTCCTTTCAAGTATAAAATGTCGCTGTTCCAGAGCCAACAGGATTTGGTCTTTTACAAGGGGTTGCAGGCCATGTTTCTGGCACAGGAGTAGATAGTGGATGCCAAGGGCCACATGGAGCCACCGGGTGAACGGACAACCAGGAACCTATGAACCAGCCCAGTGTGGCTTCTGGTCACCAGAGGGCGTGCTGACTCCGTGGGAAGGGAGAGGTCTCTTCAAAGTGAGTTAATTCCATGTTATTTGGAAATACCTTCTAAAGAAGCCATTATTTCCTTACCCTTTGATTTGCAAATGTACTACAATGATTTCCAGGACCAGTTTAAGAATTTGGGAGCTGTTATTGTTATTTGGAATAACATCCCCCAAAAATGTCCCATCCTACCCTAGACACCTGTGGACATGTCACACCACATGGTAAAGGGACTTTGCAGATGGGTTTGAGTTAAAGCCCCTAGATGAAGATGACCCTGGATTTTGCAGGGGTGAGGTGGAACAATGTCCTCACAGGGTCCTCATAAGAAGGAAGGTCAGAGTCAGAGATGGAAGAGGCTGTGCTGGTGGCTGTGAAGGGGCGGGGGGCAGGGGGGCACCCACAAGCCAGGGATGCAGTGCCTCTGGAAGCTGGAAAAGGCCAGAAACCATTCTCCCAGGCACCTTCAGAAGGACAGCCCTGCCCACACCTGGGTGTAGCCCTGTGAGACCCATGTCAGACTCCTGACCCCAGAACTCTAAAGGAATAAACTTGCATTATTTAAGCTACTGAATTTGCAATCATTGGTTATAGCAGCCATAGGAAGGTCATACACCCTTCAGAAAGAAGTGCTTTGCACACAGAACACCCTGGGACCCATTAACCTAGGCTCCAGGAATACAAGAGTTAGAGGTGAGTTTCTGAAAGACTCCTCCCTGAGAGTCACTCATTCTATCAGGAGAGTTCACTCGAAAATTTGTCCTACCAGGAGAGGTAATGAGGGGCAGGTACTGGCACCTAGACATGTAGTCAGACAGGTGATGGTAGAATGAACCAACAGTGTTCAGCTAGGACAAGACTGTCTGGCCATACTCTCACCTGGAAGTCCCTGAGGGACTGGCATTTAACAGTGGCTGTGGGTTTGTATCATCCCAACAGATGGGACAAAGAAAGGCAGAAAAGGCAGAGGGCAGCCTCTGATATATCTAATAGAGACGTTCTTCCAGAAACTCAAGAACTCAGTGGGGGCATCCTAGAAGACCAGGAGCCCCCTGTTATTGGAAGTTTCCACACCCAGGCAGGCATTGTCTTAGATTTCAATATGGATTTTGTAACTGGCTTATTTTATGAATTTTAAGTTGATCCTCCTTCATTTTCTAGGTTGAGGCTCACATCCGCAGATGACATTAACTGAATATGTTAACTTTTATCACCAGAATCAATAGATACTGTTTCATAGATTATGATAATTGGCAAAATTAGTAAAATGTCAAACAGTCTGTATACTTTTAGATTAACTGGAGGGACAAAGACAGGAAACCAGCACATACAAAAGATAGGAAGCCCACAAAAGAGCAAGGATGAATTTTTTTTTCAAGGATGACTATTTTTAAAAAGATATTACTTGTTTATTTTCAGAGAGAGGGGAAGAAAGGGAGAAAGAGATGAAGATAAACATTGATGTGAGAGAAACATCAGTTGGCTGCCTCTTGCATAGCCCCAACCAGGAACCTCACCCACACAACCCAGACATATGCCCTGACTGGGCAGGGAACCGGCGAACTTTTGGTTCATAGGCCAGCGCTCAATTCACTGAGTCACACCAGCCAGTGCTCAAGGATGACTATTTTAAAGCATGACACAATGTTGGCTCAAGGAGAACCAATCACAGCACTCATGGATCAGGGATGGCTAAAGACTGCTTACCGTCTGCTTTTGTCAATAAAGTTTTATTGGCACATGGCCTTGCTCTCATTTGCATATCATGTAGGGCACTTGCTCTACAAAGCAGAGCTGTGCAGCTGGGAGAGGCCCCAGCTCCACCACTCACAGCTAAAATAGCCATTATCCTGCTTTTACAGAAAAAGATTGGCCAGCCCTGTTACAGAGATAATGGTTGATTGTCAGCTTAAAATGTGAAGACCTCTGCTTCCCATCAAGATGGCGGCGTAGGCAGACATGGCTCTCCTCTTCACATAACCACATCAAAATTACAACTAAAATATAGAACAATTATCACACAGAACTGTTAGAAATCAAGTTGAATGGAAGTCTGAAAACTACAGAATTAAAAAAACCACATCCATCCAGACTGGTAGGAGGGGTGCAGGTATGGAATGAGCTGGTCCCACACCCATGTGTGGTAGATAAAAATTCGGGAGAGCTATCTTAGGAGTGAAGAGTCCCAGCCGCACCAGGCCTTGCAGCCCAGGGTTCCAGTGCCAGGAAGATAAATCCCCACTAACTTCCAACTGCAAAAACCAGCAGAGATTGAGGGGGTGGAAGAAACTGCAGGAGCCCCAAGCAGTTCCTCTTAAAGAATCCACACATGGACTCACCTCAGACTCACTCACTCAGCTCCAGCACCAGGGTAGCAGCTTGAAAGGCACCAGTGGCATACAGGGAGAAACTGAAGTGTCTGGTATCAAGGTGAGCAGAGGCCACTATCCCTTTTCTAAACCCTCCCTCTACAGAGCCAGCAAGCTGGTGCCATATCTGAGACTCCATTGACCCAGCTAACACTGTTTGAGCCACCTTGGAGATTCCCAGAAACTCTGCCCACCCTATTAACAGGCCCACCCAAGTTCCTTTTCCATATGCATGGCTGGTCTTTGTTTATACTTCATAACTTCTAAATCCTATCAAACAAGCAACAGCTGGCCCCAATGAGCTTCAGGCCTGGCACTAGCAACAGCCAGCTTAGATTCATAGTAGCAGCCATCTCAGGTTGCTTTATAGCTCAGGCAGGGTGCTCTGGGAAAGACAGAGGTAGGGGCTGACCTTGGCCTGCACCACCTGGGAAACCCCAGGGCCAGCACACCCAGTAGACAGCTACAGACCACGTTGGAGCACCATCACCCTGCCCCTGCACAGCTTATCCTCCATGAAGGGCAGAGGTTGGTGGTAAGAGGTCATAGCCAATCTTTGCCACTGACTGACCTGAGTAAATCACTCCCATTGATCTGCCAACAGCAACCAAGGCTCAATTACAAGAGGAGGGTGTACTCAGCCCATATGAAGGGCACACCTGGAGTATCCAGCTTGGATGATATGAGGCTGTGCCACTGGACTCTATAGGATACCTACTATATTAGGCCATGCTACCAAGACACAGAGTCACAACAGCTCTACCTAATACACAGAAATAAACACAGGGAAGCTGCCATAATGAGGAGACAAAGAAACATGGCCCAAATGAAAGAACAGATCACAACTCCAGAAAAAAGGCTAAACAAAATGGAGATATGCAATCTATCAGATGCAGAGTTCAAAACACTGGTTATCAGGATATTCAAGGAACTTTGTGAGGACTTCAGCAGCATAAAAAAGATCCAGTCAGAAATGAAGGATACATTAATTGAAATATAGAACAATTTACAGTGAAGCAACAAGTAGAGTGGATGAAGCCGAGAATCAAACCCATGATTTGGAACATAAGGAAGCAAAAAAAACAACCAATCAGAACAACAAGGGGAAAAAAAGAATTAAAAAAAAATGAGGATAGTATAAGCAGTCTCTGGGACAACTTCGAGAGGTCCAACATTCGCATAATAGGGGTGCCAGAAAGAGAAAGAGCAATAAATTGGAAGTCTATTTGAAAAAAATAATGAAAGAAGACTTCCCTAATTCGGTGAAGGAAATAGACATGCAAGTCCAAGAAGCACGGAGAGTCCCAAACAAGGTGGATGCAAAGAGGCCCGCTCCAAGACACATTATAATTAAAAAGCTAAAGGTTAAAGATAAAGAAAGAATCTTAAAAGCAGCAAGAGAAAAGAAGTTAGTTACCTACCGGGGAGTTCCCGTAAGACTATTAGCTGATTTTTCTAAAGAAACTTGTAGGCTAGAAGGGATTGGCAGGAAATATTCAAAGTCATGAAAAGCAGGGACCCACAGCCAAGTTTGCTCTAACCAGCAAAGCTATCATTTAGAATCGAAGGGCAGATAAAGAGATTCCTGGACAAGAAAAAAACTAAAAGAGTTCTTCATCACCAAACATTATTATATGAAGTGTTAAAGGAACTTATTTAAGAAAAAGAAGAAGATCAAAACTATGAACAATAAAATGGTAAAAAATACAAATCTATCAACAACTGAATCTAGAAAAGCAAACAGGAAGAACAGAGACAGAATCATGGATACAGATTTGTTTTGATGGTTGCCAGATGGGAGGGGGTTGTGGAGGAATGGTGAAAAGGTGAGGGGATTAAGAAGTACAAATTGGTAGTCACAGAATAGCCATGGAGATGTAAAGTCCAGTATAGGGAATGGAATAGCCAAAGAACTTATAAGCATGACCTACGGACTTGAACAATGGTGGGAGGGTTGCCTGAGGAAGTGTGGGGTGCTGGGTGGAGGGGATAAAGGGGAAAAAATCAGGACAACCGTCATAGCATAATCAATAAAATATAATTTAAAATATGTGAGGATCTCACAAGGGAGAAAAACCAAAATCTTAACACTATTATTTTCCAGCAGACATGGATTGTGGCAATGGCTGCACAACTCTGCTAAGACCCCTGAGCTGTGCATTTCCAAAAGAAGAATCTTATATGTGCATTATATCCTGACAAAGCTGTTATGAAAATGGCATGAAGAGTTTAACGTCAATTGGGCAAAGTTATATCAATGCCAAGCAAACTGTGAGAAAGGAGGAATTGCAAGGTTAATACAGATGGGACAGGGTAAACTTACGTAAAGTTTCCTAATTAATATATCTGTAGAGAAAATATATTAGAAAACCATATTGAAATACATTAATGAGGTACAAACCTGAGGAAAACATGGTAAAATAATTTCATAAATGTTTAAAGTTACTTTTCTTTAGGCAGGTTTAAAATATATATTAATATACTAATATATTAATATCAAAGTTTATCAATGTGTTAATTATAGTTATATACAGATTTATTAGTATATTAATTTATATCATATAACTCATGTACATATAATTTAATATATAATTAAAATTAAAATAATATTTTATATATAAGTAATTCATTAAGGCTTATTAACTGGCTATTTTAAAAATTTCTTATTCAACAACTATAAAACCTCTTTTTCTGCCAGAATACCATAAAAAACATTTGTGAAAATTTATTTTCTTTTTTAATTGTATATTCGACTCGATGAAAAATGTCAAATTCAAAAAAACCATTACATCAATCATTGTACAGGCAACTGCCTCTAAGCAGAATGGAGGAAAACTAGACAATAATAGCCAGGGTTAAAGAATTCTTGGCCATGGTAGGTTCAAAGCCTTCTCTTTAATCCCTCTGGAGAAAGAAAACAGCCCAGGCAGAGTTCAAGGGAAGAGTCCTGGCAGTAGGGTCAGAAAACCGAATACGAAAGGTAAACTCTAAACATCAGCTTCTTGTGTGTGACATGGAGATTGCACATCTGTGTCTTTAAAAGAAGCTTATTAACTATGTTAGTTATTAATCAGGAAGTAGCTATATTCATGAGCTACTGCTATATAACAAATAACCACAGACAAAGCCACTTAGGACAACACACTGGCCAGTGCCACTGAGGTGGGCTAAGTTGCTTTCTACCTGCTGGCCACTCTCAAGGGCAATTCCTCCCCAGTGCTGAACACATTAAGAAGGCCCTGGACAGCATGGGCATCAAGGTGGAAAACGACTAGCTCAGCAAGGTCATCAGTGAGCTGAACGGAAAAAACATCAACACTATCATCACCCAGGGTATTGGCAAGCCGGCCAGAGATCTTCTGGCAGAGCTGAGGCAACACACTCTCTGTCTTAGTTTCCATGGTCAGGTGGTCAGGAATCCCCTGCTCAGGCTGCAGTAAAGGTGTCAACAGTGCTGGGGTCTCACCCAGAGGCTCAGCTAGAGACTCTGCTTCCAAGCCCTTGAGGTTGGCAGAATTCAGCTCCCAGCAGGTGCAGGACTAGGCCCTCAGTTTCTTGCTGGCTGGCACGTGAACTGCCCAAACACGGCCACATGCTTTGTGAGAGCCGGCAACAGAGCGTGAGGCAGAAGGGCATCACAAGCTTATGTGGCCATTGATCCACTCATTGGTCAGAAGCAAGTCAGGGGAGGGGACTGCACAAGGACATGACCACAGGAGGCGGGTCACCCCGGCCACCTGAGAGCTGTCCAGCTTTTTCTCACTAAGTAGAAGTGAAACTCCCTGAGTCACACATCCAGCTGCATTACATGACAGGAACACCAATCAGGTGACTATCTGAAGACATGAAGGTGGTTGGAGAGACAGTGCTGCTGGAACATTCTTGATTATTCCTCCTGCTCTGCTTCAGGAAAGTCTCTCTAGATCAGTTCCCACCCTGGGCACTGCTGACTGGGGCCGAATCATTCTCTGTGGGGCCGTCCTGGACACTGTAGGGTGCTGAGCAGCATCCCTGGACCAACCCACTCAATGCCAGGAATTCCCCCAGTGTGACAACCACAGATGACACCAGACATGTTGCCAGGTGCAAAGGCTCTGGGTACATTCCCAGCACAGGTTGTTGGTACCTTCCCCATCTACCACTGGGCAGAGTTCAGGCTGCCTTTGAGCACATGTTCTCTCTGTGCACTGACCATTCTCCTGAAGCCTCATGTAAGAATCAGGTGTTTCTTTAAATACCTTGTTTCCTTGTGTCAATCCTTCTCGAAAATGCAGTCTCAGTATGTGTAGTATTGGCATGCAGCTTTTCGTCTACATGTTGCAGACTCCCAAGAATCCCCAATCCCTGCTTATTCACACATAGATGCTCTCCTTCATGACCTATCCAGGACAGGAAATGTGCCAGGCACTGTAGTGTGTGGCTATTTGCTTTGTGTCCAGTTTTGGTTAAAAGGACAGCAGGCTCCCCTTGGGCTCCCATGGCACAAGTAAGCTCCTCCGGCCCTGGGCACAATTACGAGCCTCCACTGTGCAGGGCTCTGTCGTTAAACATCCTTATTGAGATAACGTTGACAGGCTGCACAGTTCATCCATTTATAGTGCACAATGCACTGGCATCTGGTGAATTCAGTGTTGTGCAACCACCACCTCCATCTAGTTCCAGAATGTTCTCACCACCCTAAAAAAAGCCCTGTTCCCATCAGTAGTCACCCCATCCCCTCCCAACCCCTGACAACCATGTATCACTTGTCTTTGTGGATCTGGACATTTCACATAAATGGAATCACACACTGAGTGGCCTTTTGTGTCTGGCTTCTGTCACTGAGCATCATGTGTTCCAGGTCCTTCCATGCCGTAGTAAGGTCAGTGCTTCACTCCTTTTCATGGTTGAGTAATATTCTAATGTGTAGATGATCCCGTTGTGTTTGTCTGTTCACCTGTTTGATAGGCTATTGCCACCGCTGGTTGTCACCAATCATCTGCAGTTTTGTGCCTTTGCGCCAGGAGCTGTTGTGTTTTATAGCTTCTGTTTACAGTCACCGCCTGGGGAGAGGGGAGGGCCATGATCCTAGGTATTTCTGGAGCCATCTGCCCTTTTTTCTAAACCAAAGACAGCAGATAAAAAACAAAATCAGCTGCTGCACTCTGCTGTGCCAGCTGGGTGGGAATTCTGCTCCCAGGAAAGCCTACCATACTGGAAAATAGCCAGAAATAGCTATATCTACCCCAAGTAGATGAGGCATAGGCTGGTCCCCACACCCAGGCCAGCAGGTCACTGTTGCTTTGTTGCCAGGCCTCAGAGGTCTCTCTGAGTTTCATTAAATGTCAAGGTTGACCTGAGTTTCATATTGGTGACATTGGGCCCCCTGCAGCACTTCATTGGAAAGGGGAGATGGAGTCAGGCATGCTCACTCCTGAGCCTCCATCCCAGGTTTCCAGTACTGATTAACAGAGCTGCTGGGAACTTCTCCCTCTCTGGGCCCTTGTCTTGACCTCAGCAACAGACGGGCCCTGACACTGGCTGGGACCCCACAGCAAGGTCCCTGGTCAGTCATGATGTAGGGAGGTGGCTGCAAGCCCAGGGTCCCTGCAGACACCTGGCATCTGTTGGACCTTCTGTCCTTCTCCTGACATATGACCCATGTGTGTGAGCAGATCTTTCTACCTGTTCCTCTGGCTCAGCTCTGGGGCCTATCAAGAGTTCTGACCACACAGCCAGGCCAAGAAAGGACAAGCATTCCACTAGGAGTGCTGCAGGAAAGGTGCAGAGCGAGTGGGCACATTTCACCCTCTGTCAAATGACCATCCTTGCCATCAGTCCAGTTCCTAAAAGCTGCCAAGGAGCCAAGCCTATATGTCATAGTAGCAACAGAAGCCATCCCTTAGGATCACCCTGGGAAGATGACACGGTGGTTTCCTGGGGCTGCTGTGACAAATCACCAAAACTTAGTGTGTGGCTTAAAACTACACACATTTGTCACCTCACATTTGGAGGCCAGATGTCCTCACAGGGCTAAAATCCAGGTGTAGGCAGGGCTGGTTGTTTCTAGAAATTTCAGAGGAGAATCCATTTTTTGCCTTTTCCAGTTTCTAGAGGTGCCACACCCTTGGCAAGTGGCCCTTCCTCCATCTTTACAGTCCACCCCAGTGGTATCTTCACAAACCCCAAAGAATCCTGGACATGTGGGCAAGCTTCCCACTGGCCCTGGCCCCCGGGGGAGGGTGGAGGCCACTGACAGTCCACCCTCTACCCAGACCAAAGCCAGCTCTTCCCAGCCCACCTGCTGGTAAGCAGAAGGACTGGTTCTAGAACAGCTGAAGGCCATGGCACCTTGGAGGCATGTCCAACTGCATGCATGTATTGCAGGGCTGTGAAGAAGGTCATCTTTTATGGGTCAGAGGGGGTGGAGACAAACAACAATGTTCAAAAACTACTTAACACTAATGGTGTGCTTTCTCTTTCATTTTCCTTTATTTTGAATGAGTTTTAGACTTACAGAAAACCTGAAAAATTATACTGAGAGTTCCCAGATGCCCCCACCCAGTTTCCCTAAAGCTAACATTTTACATCATGGACGTAAGGAACAGGGATCAAAGCAGGACACCCCAGGTTAGTGGAATCCAAGCGTGCTGGGGTGGGGGTTGATGAAGTGGCAGGAAGGAGGGCCACAAAGGGGAAGCTGGGTCCACATCCCAAAGCCTGCTATGGACCAGGAACCCTACTAGTTGATCCCTTCCTCCCCAAATCTCTGGGCCTTGCCACCCCTCCAGATGCCAACCCTAATGCTTGAGTCCAGCCTTAGCAGAGGTTCCGGCCTCAGGCAATCTCCATTCTGCACAGGCCAACCCCCTGGGAGGCAGTCTAGGCTTGGAGGGTGCAAGAGTGGAGAAGAGGACCTGACCATAGTGGGGGTACATTTTGGCTATGGCCACTGCCCCCTGGGTCCTCCTCACCACTACCCATTTGCTTTCCGCTGTCAGGACAGAAAGCCCTTCGGGACAGTGCTGGGCATTGAGACCTGAGTCCCCGTGGACCCAACCTCCCCGGCCCTCCAGGTGGGTAAGAATCCTTGTAAGGGATGTTTCCTGGCTCAGGGGAGGAGGGGTGAGCACCAGGCCCGGAAACAAATCCAGACCTGGTGCCTTCTGGCCTTCTGGAGTGCGTGCTTGAGCTAAAGCAGCGGGCGTGGTGACCCCCAGGGTGTGGGGCACTGCATGGGTCCAGTTGCACCCTGTGGCGCCGCATAAATGAAAGGGAACCCTTCGGGGAAGCCACGGGCTCTGAATACACCGTCCTCATGCTTCCGCTATGGGTACTTGGGGAAACTGAGGCTCATAGAGAGCCGTAGACCCGCAGGCTTACCCCCAACTGTGTGCAGCGCCTTCCCGCACTGAACCAGGGAGCACGCAGAGGGCAAAAAGATTTGTACGGCCCCTTTAAAGGGGGCGCGGCCCTATCTTGCAGCCCAGACAATAACAATCCCATTGGCTAGAGCGCAGGCCAAGGCCAAGGTGCTTTTGCCTGGTCCCTGGAACCCTATTGGTCCAGAGCCGCCCCCTCCTCCCACTCCTAGGAGCCTGGGCCCTGAGCCACTTTCTTTGACGCAAACGCGTTGCCCGGGCAATTGCTCTTGCCGGCCCAGTTGGCCCAGCGCCAGAGTATGGGCGCTGGTAGCCCGGATCCCAGAGCACAGTGCCCCATGCTGGCGCCCCTTGTCCCCCGTTACACCAGAACAACCGGACAAGAGGCCCCTCTACGCGGATGAAGAGGAGGCGCCTCTGGGATGGCATGCCTGGCGAGGGTCACGGTGTGGGAATGGGCTGGGCGCTGCGGTCAGCAGAGGGCGGGGAGGGTTCAGAGGCGCCGGGTCACATGCCTGGCATGAGATCGGTTGGAGCATTTAGCAGCACAAGCAAATTCAACAGGGAGGACATTCCTGGAGCCCGGTTTCTTCACCAGCAGTGGTCAGGAGGAACCCAACGCCTCTGCTCACGGGGGCCTCCGTGGCCCTTGGCAGGCTCCCAAGCCTCTCCTGTCCCCCGGACACTTTGCCCCTGTCTCCTGTCCCATCAAGGGACCCTGGCCAAGAAGCCAGATTAGCCCCCAGGCCTGGCTGGATTCGCCTCATTTTGCTCATTTGCAAAATGACAACTCTGGGATGCGCTGGGGTTGGTGCCAGTATGAGCCTTCTAGGGCAGTTGTAACAAATTACTACAGATTTAGGGATTTTCTTGTTTTTTTTTTTAATTCTCACCCAAGGATATGTTTATTGATGAGAGAGACAGACAGACAGACATCGATGTCAGAAACATTGATCTGTTGATTCCTATATGAGCCCTGACCAGGGACTGAACCCACAACCTAGGTATGTGTCCTGATCGATGGGGAATCGAACCTGCAACCTTTTGACCTTTTGGTGTAAGGACAATGGTTCAACCCACTGAGCAACCTGACCAGGGCTAGGGACTTTCTTAGACATTTATTCTCTGACAGTTCTGGAGGCCAGAAATACAAAATGGGCCTTACGGTGCTAAATCCAGATGTGGGCAGGGCTGATCCTTCCTGAGGCTCCAGAGAGAACCATTTCTGTCCTTTTCCAGCTTCTAGAGGTGCCGGATCTCAGGCTTGTGGCCCCTTCCTCTCTTGGCACAGTCAGCAGTACCACCTCTTCCATCTCTGACTCTGACCCTCCTGCTTCCCTCTGATGAGGACCCTGTGATGACACTGGGTGTCGCGGCACACCCCGGCTTGGTGGAAACTCTCTGTCCTGCAGAGGTTTCGGGATCGCAGATGAGGAGAAATTAGTTAACCCAGACACTGATTTCTGTCTGGGAGGAAGAGAGGTGGCAGTTCTCTCTAGAGGAGAAAAGCCCCGAACTCTTTTCCTGTGCCTTTTATTGAGAAAGGTATATATGGGAGCATACATTCAGGATACATAAATCACCCATCAGCTTCAAACGCTTGGACTACTATCAACATCTAAGGATTACAGATAACAATAAAAGGAGCACAGTGATCGCTTTAGGTCAAGGTCCTCCAAATTCTCTGGCACCAGAGGATCACCAGGTGAGAGCAGAGCAAGCTTCAAAGCATAATATACATTCTTTAAGCCTGATTTCCCACGGGGACCCCTGGCACAATTATCGGGTCATGCCTGCCTCCAGCTTTCCTGGTTTTCTGGTTGAGACTTACAGGCCCTTTATAAGGCCTAGCTCACAGGGAGGCTACAGTTCCCAATACCACCCAAAGTGGTCCCCTACAACTGGGCCCCAGGAAATCCAGGGTCATCCACATCTCAGGGTTCTTGACTTAATTCCACTTGCAAAGTCCTTCTGCCTCATAAGGTGACACATCCACAGGTACAAGGACTGAAAAGGGGATTCTTTGGGGGATGTTATTCTGCTAACCACAGGGCATGACTGAGCTTCCTGAAGCATGGAGCCAGCTCAGCCCTCTGCCTGCTCCTAGGCAGAGTGTCATTAGCACAAGTAGAACTCAGAGCCACTCCAGGCCTGGAGCCTGGCCTGGCGGGAAACTGACCCAAGGAGGTGGCCCCTGAACCACGCCTGGAGTCAGCCAGCATGGAGAGGTCCTTGGCTGTCAGACAAGATAATTTTGGGAGCAGGTGAGCTGAGGGGTGTGGCCTGGCCAGGCACAGGGCTTCCCCCATATTAGCCTCCCTTTTTCTCTTGGCCCCCAACACCCATCCAGCCACACCCTGCCCCTCCTCTCTGTCTTCCTCTGGTTGTGCCCCTCCTAGGACCTGTACACATGCCGTGAAAGCCTCTACTCTCTTCAAGACATGATGCCCAGGTCACTGTTGGGGAGCAGGTTGGCTGGGAACAGGAAACTTGGCTCCCCCAAAAGCCACCTGAGTGTCCAATGCCTTGGACATGGTAGGGAAGTGATGACAAGTCAAGTGCACCATCCTCAATCACTGGGCAGGGTGGTGGCCTTTGGCCATCTGCTGAACCAACGCTGCCTACCCCTTGGCCCTTGGGATTTTTAGTGACTGACCCTGGAAGGCAGCACTTGGGCAGTGCTACCTCTTTCACAGTGGGGTGGGCCCCAAGCCTGCAGAGATACTCACAGCCTGGCAGGCTGAGCAGCCTGGAGCTCCTGGCCACACACGCCCCTGCTTTCCTTGCTCCCTGCCCTACTCGCTACACCCTCAAGGAGGACTGGCACCCCTGGCTCAGTCCCCAGGACTGCTGAGCCACTGGAATGGAGTGAGCTGTGAGTCAGCCAGCAGGAAGGGACACTTACAGCCACTTGCATCAGATGTTCCTGCCTCATGGTCCCATTGCCAGAGGCTCTAGCCCATGACCCTCACTTATCTGGGGATCTCCTGGGGCTTGTAGTTCCTGTCCCTGGTGGGGGGTCAGGCAGGTGAGAACACGCAGAGGGGACGCAGGCAAGGCTGGGTGCCAGCCCAGGACTCTGACTCCACCCACAGCCACTCCAGACTCTAGTGCTGACCCTGAGTCTAGCTTAGAAGCTGGGCTGGGGTCTGGGCTCCTTGCTTCTCCTATAGCAGCTGCATGCTTAAGGGCTAGCCTGTGACCCTCTGAGCCTCAGGTGCCTGGCTCTGAGCAGAGGAGATAGTGACCATCCCATCAAAGGCATAGGCTTGTGAGGATACTGCAGTGATCCTAGTAACAGCCCTATAGCACCCGACCCCACACATGGGCATCCCCCTACTCTTATGTGTGCACACCAAGCAGGTGCATGCACTTTCCCCACGCCTCCATTTTGCTCCCACAGATGCATAGGCTCAGTGCCTCTGTGACAAACACTCATACACATCTCAGCCTGCTCACGCTTGCACACACATCAAACTGGTGCCATATTTTTAAAAGTTGAGGGACAAAGGTCTTCACTGTTACTCCCTGGTAGGGTTGCCAGAAAAATATATAGGGTGCCAGTTAAATTTGAATTTCAGATAAACAATGAATAATTGTTTGAGATATATTTATGCATGGGACTCATACTGAAAAGTTATCCATTATTTATCTGAAATTAAAATTTAACTGATATGCTCAATTTTTATGTGCTAACTCTGGGAGCTCTACCTGCTGGTTGTGGAGGCCCTGAGCTGCCCTGGGGTTTCCTTAACAATACCCAGGAGGTGAACTCTGCACTGACTAAGCCCCCAGGATGCCAGAGTTCCAACCGCCTGACCAGGTCAAAGTGGACACCCCTGAACCAACCTGTCTTCGTCTGGCTCAGAGGAGGCCGGGGGAAGCAAAGATCCCAGGGCTGGCAGTCAGGACCTGCCTGGTGTCTCCTCTGGGGGTTTGGGATGATCCTACATGTGACATAGGCTGAGAGTCACCCTACAGAAGCAAGGGGCTTCTCGGGCTGGCTGTAGGTGAACAGGGCATCTCCTAGAGAGTCAGCTCCCTACACCTTTGGCCCAAGGTTTGCCAAGTCCCCTCGATGACTGGGGTGGGAAAGACATTTACTTCCAGTTTCTCCTTTTTCTGGTCATCACCTCCTAGGAACTACTCTGCTCTGGGAGCCTCATGCTGGCCCCCGGCCCCTCAGGGCAATCCTGAGTCCCCCTTCAGCCTGCCCATTTTCCCTGGCATCCTTTGATGCAAAGTATCCCTGTCCTGGGCCCTGTCTATCCTGCCCACCAGTCCTGTCTGGACCTGCCTCTTGCCAACTGTCACAGCCCCAGCCTGGATGGAGGAAACTTGCTGCCCAAAAACCAGAAGGCTTGAGAAGTAGGGGCCAGGCTTCCTGCCTCACCTGCCTGGCAGGTTCCTTCCACTCAGGGGCAGGTTGGACCTACCTCCTGGAAGCAGGGGAGACCGCTGGGGGCCCCAAGTAAAAGCTGACAGAGTGGGAAGGACCAGCTGTGCTCTCAGGTGCACCTCCCCAGATCCTGGGAACCCAGCACCTCTGGGAGCTGGGTCTGTAAAGAGGCCATCCTTCAGGAAGATGGCAGGTATTGGCTGTCTGGGGCTGTCTGGGGCATTAGGACAGGGCTAAGGCCTGAGAGCCAGCAGGCAGGGCACAGAGGTCCTTCCCCTTCCCTGATTTCAACTAGCAGCCCCCCCACTGACCCCTGACACCAGTGCAGGCTGGGCTGGGGCTAGGCCTGGCTGCCTCACTCAGGCCATCACAGCCAAGGCACCCACCGGGTGCCTGCACCCAGACCAATCCCAGTGCTTAACCTGAATGCATCTACAAGTCCATGGACACCAAGGATGGCTGACACCACCGGAAGCTGGAAGAAGCTGGAAGGATCCTCCCCTAAAGTCTACTGGCAAGGGTGTGACCCTGCTGACACTTTGATTTCATATTTCTGGCCTCCAAAATGTGAAAGTATAAATTTATGCTGTTTTAAGCCACCCTGTGTGTGGTACTTTGTTACAGCAGCCTCAGGAAGCTATTACAATTAAACAGCCCCTATAATAGCTACACACACAACCACACACACACATGTGCATGCGTGCAAACACATGTACAAATGCTCAAACACATCCCTTTTTTTCAGCAATATTCAGTGAGTACTTCCTGTGTGCCAGGTGCTGTGCTGGGCAGTGGACAGATCTGTGCTTTCATGGAGCTGACTTTCTGGAAGGGGCAGTGGCCCATCTGTACCCACCTTGCCATCCAGAAGTGCATGAAGACCTGCAGGTGACCACATATAGATAGGAGGCAGTGTTGGCAAGGAACAGCCAAATGAGGAGAGGGGTGGGGAGGATGAGGAAGGATGCATGGCTCCCCCTGGGCAGACAGGTCTGGCAGCCCAACCTCAGGCACCTGGAGCCAATGTATGTGTCTACACACACACAGATGTGCACACACATGCACACATGTACGCACAAGCAGCTGGCTGGGGAAGTTCTTCTAAGGGACAGGGGGGTGGGGTGGCAACTGATAAGTTAGGCCTCATAGCTCCTGTGGCCTGAGCTGTGGTCTTTTGGGGGAAGTATATAAATAGAAGCAGCTGGTGAGGAAGGGGACAGTCAAGTTTCAGGTCAGTTGGGCCTGTTTGGGGGAGTTGAGAGTGGGTGGATGTAAGCCTCTGGAAGAACAAGCTAGGGCCTGGAGGACAGGACTCCAACTCGCAGGCCTGTGCTCCCCATGTGCCCAGGCCACAGGGTCTGATAACTTTGCTCCACCGTACTTGGGGGACAGGGAGCTGGCGGGGGTCAGGTGGGGCTGACTGGATCTTAGCCTGGGTAGGGTGCCCCAGTCGAAATGGTATTCTTTTACCTCCTGTCCAGGTCCCCCACCCCATCAGTCCAGAAGAAAGGCTCCTTTGCAGGTCTGAGGGAGGGTCCTTCATGTATCTTAGTACCCATCCCCTACTGTGGTCCGTTTTCCCTGCCAACATCGGCATGAAGCTGTTGGGGAGTTCAACGCGTGTTCGGGTGCGTCTGGAAGGCAGCTGGGCCCTGGATCAGGCTGCTGCAAGGCAGGTTCTAGAGAAGCGTCGCCAAAAGGAGTCAATGTATCCTAGGCTCCCGGGCGGCACACTGGAGTACTTGCCAGAGGAGGCAGGACCGGAATCGGCCCCGGCTCCGCATCGGAGTCTAGCATGCCTCCCTAAGTCTCAGACAGCCCTCCCCTCCGCCCCACAACCACCTAAACCCTTCCTCTATCACGCGCCAGGAGCCAAGAGCGCTGCATAGCGCAGGCGCACAGACACGCCCCACGGGCGCAACGCGCAGCCACACTCGGGCCCAGAGCGCTTTTCCAGCTCCGCCCACTCCGCGAGCGTGTGGGCGGGAGCCCTAGGGGCGGGGTTTACGTCGGGGCGGGGCCTTGCTCGGCCCATAAAGACGGCGGCGGCGCAGCGCGCGCCACTCCACTCCGCGAAGGTGGCGGTCTGGGTCCTGGGGTTCGCGGTGGTTGTGGTGGTGGCGGCGGCCGCGACGGTGCTGCTGTTCCCCGCACGGTCCGCGCAGCGGAATCCGGGCTGCGCGTCTCGGGCAGCGGCGGCGGCGAAGGAACTGCGGCCCCGGCCCGAGCCTGACCCCGGTGAGTGCGGCCCTGCGACCCCAGCCCTGCCTACCCGCGATCCGGGCGCGGGGATCGGGTCCCGCGGAACCTCGCTTCCCAGCCTTGGGCTCCCGGTGCGCCCCTCACACCCTCCTTTGTCTGCTCCGGCCTTCAGGGACCCTTACCCAGCCGCCCCCCGCCCACGGGCCGCCCACCGGGCCCGGCGTCCCCTCCCCCGCTGGCGGGGCCCGGACAGAAAATGGTGCAGAAGAAAACAGCCGAACTTCAGGGCTTCCATCGTTCGTTCAAGGTGAGGGCCTTGTTGGTTTGGGGGCGCTCCGGGCTTGGCCACCTGAGTGGCCGGTGGGAGGGGCTAGGTGCTCGCCCTCAGGATTCCCTGGGTTCCTGTCCGCCCCCGACTTGGGCCCTGGGACTGCCCCGGCCGTCTGTGCACCGGTGGAGGAGTCAGCGGCCAACAGTCTAGTCTCATGCGCCTTGGGGCCTCTAGGATCTTTCCTTTAGGAACTCTAGGCTGGCCAAGGGCCCCTGCCTTTGGGGACCCTTGGTTGTGTGTCTTCTGCAAGCCCCAGCTGGGTAGGGCGTCAGCAGGCGACAGTCCTGTCGCCAGCGCCGTGAGGTCTGTGGGGTCCTTCGTCCAAGAGCCCCAGGCAGGACTGCAGGCCCACCCTTCCCACACATGCCCTCCTAGGTGGTCTGCGGAATGGTGTAGTGGATTGGATGCCCCCACCCAAGCCCTGCACCTCCCAGACACCCCAAGCCCAAGCAGTATTTCCTGTTGGAGCGGGAAGTTTCTCCGGTGGCCCCAAGGCTTCGGAGTGTTGGTCTCAGAGCAAGTCTGGGAGGCGGGGGTAGGATTTGGCAGGTGCTGAGCAGGGGCCCGAAAGGGCCTGGCCCAGGGGACGCAGTGATGTCAGCTGCCACCCCACCCCACCTGCCGAGTTATGTAATGGCTTTCCTGAGCCTCTTTGGGCAGGAACCTGTTGCCCTGTAGAGGAGGCAGGACCTGTGTGTGTGTGTGTGTGTGTGTGTGTGTGTGTGTGTGTGTGTGTGTGTGTGTGTGTGTGTGTGTGTGTGTGTGTGTGTGTGTGTGTGTGTGTGTGTGTGTGTGTGTGTGTGTGTGTGTGTGTCTGTGTGTGTGTGTGTGTGTGTGTGTGTACAGGCAAGCCAGACACCGGGGTGGGAGGAGCCAGCCTAGAGTGTTTGGGTTAGAATTCCCAGGCCTGTCCGGCCAGTGTTGCCTGCCAGTGCCCCACCCCGCACATACGCACGTCATCCCCCCACAGGATAGTGACAGCCTTGGCGTGTCCAAGTGGCTGGCGCTGGGTGGAAGGGAGAGAGGTGGGTGCAAGATCTCACTGGCGGTGGTCTGTTAACTCCTGAGGCTGGGTCTGAGCTGAGACACGGTCAGTGGGCAGGGCCAGCTCTGTGGTCAAAGCATACTCAAACTTTCTGGATGGTTCCAGCCACCTCCTGCCAAGGCCTGCTGACTGGAGGCCCACAGCCAGCCCTGGGCCTGGCCCGCCTACACTGCTAGGCCTGAAGGCTGGCCTTTTCAGGCCACCCAAAAGCTCTGTGCCCTGTGCTGAGGGACTGTGAGAGTCTTATGAAGGGGAGTAGGGACACTGGACAGGCAATCTTGTCTTTGAGGTGGCTCTCCAGGGTCCAGCTCTTCTGAGTTGGGAGCTAGGATAGACGTATAGGAGTGGTGAAGGGACCTGTGGTCTCCTAGGGGCCTAGCACCCTTACTTGGTTGTTGGGGTTAGCTTCCTCCCATCCTAATCATCCCCTCCATCCTAATCACCCCTTTTTGCAGCTACCCTGGGGCCCCTCCTTAAGGTGGAAGGGCGGAGACTTATCAGAGTATTAATTGCAGTCCCCATGGGGGCCAGGCTCCTCAAAGGGAAGGGGCAGGGGCTGGTGGGTGAGCATCAGCAGACTGGCTACGGTGCTCCCTTCCTCCCTTTTCTCCTGCACCTCCTAGCAACTATCTGAAGAGTTGGTAGGGCGGCTGGGAGGGCCTGCCAGTTATTCAGCTGCTCTCTCTGACCTCTGCCTGCCCCCTCTGCAGCTGGCCTGGCTTCCGGGCTTCTTGTCTGTAGGAATCTGGCCTGGCAGAGTGGGCCCCTCTGGGTCTCCCTAGGATTCTCCTGGAGTTCCTTCTCTTTTGGATGATCCTCATGCCAAAGCCCCAACCCCAGCTGTCACAAGGCCCAAAGAGGGCCAGTGACTTGGCCCAGGCCATCCAGCATTAGCTCTATTACCACAATTGCATCTACAGGCCCTTCCCTCCATGCCTACCAGGGCCCTGACCTCCTGGTCCGTCAGGATGTTGGGAGGTAGATTAAAACTTAACTCCTGAAGGAAATTGGCGAGGTATCAGTGTCCCAGCATTGAAGGCCTCAGCCTTTATGTGAGGGGCTGTCAGTCCTCAGGATCATCTGCTCTACAGAAATGGCATTTATCCCAGCAGCCCTCTATTTGCCACATAGGTGATTTCTCCAGTCCCCAGCTACTTGTTTTCCTTGGACAGGGTCTGGTACCCTCTCTCTAGTCCTGGGGACCACCTTGAACAGACTCCTTCCCAACAAGGCTGGTTTCTTTGCTGGGCACTAGGCGTGTGAGGGGCTCTCTCCTAGGGGTATCTGGGGACAGTGCAAGCTGTTGCCCATGCAGAGGTGGCCCAGTGTTCATGCTGGAGCCAGTGGATGCCTCTCGTGTGAGCCTGCGGGGAAATGGTGGGACAGGAGAGAGAGCAGCATAAGGTAGGGAGGTTGATAGCACCCTGTTACACAGGAAGGGTTGAGTCCACGAGGCTGTGGGAAAGCAGGCAGGGCAGCTAGCTGGGAGCCCCACCCTAGAGCTGATAAATCACCCCTTACAGCTCTGTGCCTTTGATCCCCAACCAGGTGTCCCCATTCTGCAGATGAGCAAATCAAGGTGCCCACAGTGACTTGCACCCCTTCCTTGGTGGCCCCAAGGGCCCTGGGCTGGGGGTAAAAGGTCTAGTGTTTTTGTTTGTTTGTTTGGTAAATATTTTATTTCTAGAGAGAGGGGAAGGGAGAGAAAAAAGGGAGAGAAACATCAATGTATGGTTGCCTCTCGCACGCCCCCAGTGGAGTCCTAGCCCACAACCCAGGCTTGTGTCCTGACTGGGAACTGAACCTGTGACCGTTCAGTTCTCTGGCTGGTGCTCAATCCACTGAGCCACACCAGTCAGGGCAAAGGTCTAGTTCTTCATGGTCAGGCAAAGCCAGGCATTCTCTCCCTAGGCTAATTTATGTACACAGGGCTGGGTCACTCTGTGGTGGGACAGCCCTGGCAGCAACAGGGCCTGAGAGCTGTCTCCTCTTCTCCCCTGCAGGGGCAGAATCCTTTCGAGCTGGCCTTCTCCTTAGAACAAGCCCACCCAGGGGAAACTAACTTCAGCCTGGAGTGCCCAGCTCGCCCTGGTGAGGAGCCTGAGAGAGTGGGGACTGTGGGTGAAGGCTGGGTGGGGCCTGAGAGCCACAGAAGCCAAGTGGGCATCATATCACGGTCTCCTGGTACAGATATGCCCGCAAGCCAGCCCATCGACATCCCAGATGCCAAGAAGAGGGGCAAGAAGAAGAAGCGGTGCCGGGCAACTGACAGCTTCTCGGGCAGGTTTGAAGGTAAGTGGTGTGGGCAGAGCCAGGGATAGTAGGGATCTGACTAGGCCGCCCAGGGCGGCTCTCACTGCCACCCATGCTCCCCAGATGTCTACCAGCTGCAGGAGGATGTGCTTGGGGAGGGTGCCCATGCCCGTGTGCAGACCTGCATCAATCTCATCACCAACCAGGAGTATGCTGTCAAGGTGAGCACAATGCCCTCACCTGTCCCCTTACCTCTCCCCAGGAGCGCCCAGGGTCTGGTGCTGACCTGGGTGGTGGGAGGAAGGGAGCTGGCATATGAGCTTCTGGACTCACAACTGGGGAAAACCAGTGTCTAAAAATGGCCTCAGGGTCAGTGACTCAGGCCACCCCTAGGAATCCAGGTCAGCCTGTACTGAGTCCCCAAATCCAGGCAGAGGTGGGAAGTGACTGTGAAGGGCCAGCCTCTTATGCAGGTGGCTGAAGACTTGGTGCCAGAGCAACCACTGAGAGTGGGGTGAGGGCAGAGTTGGGGGGTGGGGCACTCTCATCAAAGCTGATGCTTGCCTGCTGGGTTACCTGAGGCTAATTCTCAGGGAAAACAAGTGTCCCTGGATTGATTACTAGGATTAAAAGGTAATGTTGTACTTAGGGCCCAGAGGGCTCAGTATTCAGGGAGACCATGGCAGAGCCTCCTTTGTGCCCCATGTGGCCTCTGACCCAGGGTATGGCCTGGGACCTGTGTCCCTGTGACCTCTGTTGTCTGACCAGAGTATTGAACCCTGCATTCCAAGAAACCTTCCAGGCTCTTCTCATGACTCTGCATTTGGGCTGGGTGAGGTTATAGGAGGCTGGCTGCCCAGGCAGGGAGGCCAGGTGCTCCCTGGCAAGCAGGGCTGACCAGAAGCTTCAGGCCCTGGTGGAAGTCCAGTGACAATGGTGGCTGTGGTCCCTGTTCCCTGGAAGCTCCAAGGAGGGATGGGGCAATGATGCGGTAGAATCCAACACTTAGAATGGAGCACTTTGTGTATACCGGTGTATCTCTGAGCACGTTTCTTCTAAGGAGCCTGCTGGGCAGCCTGGCTTACTGTCACTATATGACAGATAGGGAAATTGAGACTCAGAGGGGTTGAGTAGCCTTAGTCACACTATGTGTGACCTCCCAGAAAGTTGTCTCCCTCCTCTGAGAAACTAGTCTTCTCTGTGAAGTGGTGTCCTAGCCAGATTCTCAAGGGACAGGATGAGGTTTGGTTTAGTGCAGAATGATGTGGCTGGTGGCTTTGTCTCAAGAAGCCCTGGAATCTTTTTTTTCTGCCTCTCTTTGGAACAAGTGTGTTTGTCACTAGACAGGTGGGCCAACGCTTAGGCCCAGACCTTGGAGGCCAGTGGATTTTGTGCCTGTCTGGTACAGGAGCCTGGCTTGTGAAACACATTACATTCCCTTTCTTCAGGCTGCTGTGGTGGGCAGGGAGCTCCAGGCATGGGTGGTGAAATAGCCTGCCCACCCACCCAGCAAGAGGGTACCCAAGGCACCTTCTGACTCCACCTCTGTGAGCAAAGGTGGCCAAGCGGGGATATGGGGGGGTGGGCCAAGAACCTTCTAGTCCTTAGAACTAGGGCTCCTGGGTGCCAAATGGGGCTGGAAACTGAAGTGTGGGTTGGCTTCCTGAGGCTTTGGGGTCTGGGAAGCTGTGTCTGCTGGTGGTAGTGGGGTCACTCTGGGCTGGCCTGAAACACCCAGGTTCATGGGACCACAGGCATCAGCTCAGACTGGTGTGGAACTGGGGAGGCAGGACTTGGTGCAGAGGTAAGTGGGTATGGCTTGGCTGGCAGCCAGGTGCCCTGAGGCCCCTCTAGTCCCTGCGTGGTTTGGCAGCCAGCACAATGGCCACTGGTCTCCTGGTTAGGAATAGGAGGCTGCTCAGTCCAAGGGACCCTGATGTTGTGAAGAGGTATTTTCCTGGGGCCCCTAGTCCTAAATATATCCCTGAGGCTTGTCAGGGTCAGCAGTGGAAAGGGCCTGGCTCTTCTCTGCCCTCCTGTTCTCCTCACTCCTCCCTTGGTGCTGCCTGGGAAACACATTGCCCCACTACTTGTGCTGATGCTGCAGTTCTGACTTCTGGCAAATTTTGGGTCCCCGTAGGAGAGCTCTAAAAAGATCTAAAGCTCTAACAGTTTCAGGCGTGGCACAGGGAAAGTTTCTAGTGGGGGCCCCTTGGGCTTTGGAAAGTCAAGCTGACCCAGCTGCTGTGTCTCCCCACCCCCACATGTTTTAGATCATTGAAAAGCAGCCTGGCCACATTCGGAGTAGGGTTTTTCGAGAGGTGGAGATGCTGTATCAGTGCCAGGGACACAGGTAATGTGATTTACCCTCAGCCCCAGCCATATTTTAGCATATGAATGGGCCTGAATGCCTGGTTGCTCCAAGCAAGCATGTAGAGAGTCCCCACTGTGTTGCAGGCCACTGTGGGTGGACCCAGTGTTAAGCAGGCAGTTCAAGGTGGGCGAGGTAGAAGGAGGCCTGTGGATCCAGTCCCAGCCTTCCTGTGGGCAGGTGGAGGCAGGGAGGGTGAGCCCTTTCTGGGCTGCACATGCACAAGGGCCTTAGGAACTCTTATTCCTATCCTGCCCCCTCACCTCAGGAATGTTCTAGAGCTGATTGAGTTCTTCGAGGAGGAGGACCGCTTCTATCTGGTGTTCGAGAAGATGCGGGGCGGTACGTGGGGCCTGGGAGACATGTCCAGCTAGGTCCTATTGGGCTGTGGGCTCGGCCACCACGGAAGACCTTTTAAAGGGTCCTTTACACCAGAGGGGGCTTTTGGGGTCTGAGCTTCCTGTACACACAGCACCTCGGCTCAAGGACTTTGGACCCAAGGAAACCAGAGTGGGGGCTTCCCTACCAGGTGGGAATGGGTGCTGGGCAGTGGCCTGGGGACACAGGTGATCCTTACAGGGTTTTTTCTCTCCATGACCCGGCCTCAGGCTCCATCCTGAGCCACATTCACAAGCGGCGACATTTTAACGAGTTGGAGGCCAGCGTGGTGGTGCAGGACGTGGCCAGTGCCCTGGATTTCCTGCACAACAAAGGTGGGGTTGTCTGTTAAGTGTCACCTACTTCTTACCATCCTGCCTGTAGATTCCCAGGTCCCGTGGGTGTCCAGCCTTGTCCCCAGCACACCTGCCCAGGACTCCTGAAAGATATGCCCACCCCACCCACTGACTCTCCCTCCTGGTTCTACCCACAGGCATCGCCCACAGAGACCTAAAGCCGGAAAACATTCTTTGTGAGCACCCCAACCAGGTGAGGGGTTCTGCGGGGGTGGGGGATGGCCTTCCCTGTGGGACCGGGCAGATGGGGCCCTGTGCAGGCTGGACAAGAACCCCACCTCACTGCCCCTTCCCAACCCCCTCCCAGGTCTCCCCGGTGAAGATTTGTGACTTTGACCTGGGCAGTGGCATCAAACTCAATGGAGACTGCTCCCCAATCTCCACCCCAGAGCTGCTAACCCCGGTGAGGGCCCCAGGGGCAGGGGCAGGCTGGGAAGCAGGGCAGGTGAAGAGGGGAGCTGGGCCTGCACCCTGCCCCAAGCTGAGGTGCAGAGCAGCTAGCATCTCGGCGCTGGGGCCTTGGCACTCTAGCTTTCCCTTAGCAACAGTCACTGATTGGGCCTTTGAGTGTGCTGGGCGGGACCGTGGTCGGGCAGGGAGGAGCGGGCTTTCAGCACCTGTTGATTGGGTAGGGTTGGGAATTAAGGCGGGGCTGCTGTCATGGGGGCGGGGCTGGCACCCATCGTCAGCCTATGATTGGTCAGAAAGGGTTGTCATTCACAGCGGGCTCGGGCTCAGGTGACTGGGCGTTTCTGCGTCTCTCGGTACCCTGGGAAGTCCCAGTTGGTTGCCTCCTTCCCCATCTGCGTCCTGTTGTCACACACGCCCCCTTCCGCTCCCGCAGTGTGGCTCTGCAGAGTATATGGCCCCTGAGGTGGTGGAGGCCTTCAGTGAGGAGGCAAGCATCTACGACAAGCGCTGTGATCTCTGGAGCCTGGGTGTCATCCTCTACATCCTGCTCAGTGGCTACCCACCCTTCGTGGGGCACTGCGGCAGCGACTGTGGTTGGGACCGTGGTGAGGCCTGCCCAGCCTGCCAGGTGCGCAAGGGACCTGCTGTGCGCCCCCACCCATTCCCTTGTGTAACTCTTAGGGCCTGCCCCTGAACACTGACCACACCCACAGGCTCACCTGACCTTCCTAGGTTTCCTGAGGCTCTTTGGGTTTCATGCCTTACAGCAAAGAGCAGTTTGTTTAGGTAGCTGAGGTGGAGTGAGCCCTATGGTTGGGAGTCACCAGATTCCTGTTTCCTGTACAGGGCTTGAGGCACAGGATTCATGTCCTGGAGCCCTCAGGAGGGCAGCTCTCCTGACCAGCTACCTCCAGACCTTTGTCTCTTCACCTTCCTTGGCCTGAGAGTCCCAGGACCCTGAGCCTAAGTTCCACCACGTTGTCTGTGTAGCCAGTTCAGGGTCCTTGTACCTGCTTCCTGGACCACAGGGCAGGCCTGGGAACCCTGACAGAGCCTCTCAACAGTGCCACAGTCCCCTTGGGGTCCAGACTTGCCCATCAGATGTCAGGGCCTGGGCCTTGTCCCTTGTGGCTGCAGCTGATCCTTCCCTCGCTTGCTCCCCCAGAACATGCTGTTCGAAAGCATCCAAGAGGGCAAGTACGAGTTTCCTGAGAAGGACTGGGCCCACATCTCCTTTGCTGCCAAAGATCTCATCTCGAAGCTGCTGGTTCGCGATGCCAAGCAGAGGCTGAGTGCTGCGCAGGTCCTGCAGCACCCCTGGGTGCAGGGGGTGAGTGCCAGCCGGGCATGGGGGTTTGCCTCTGTCCAGCCTCCAGTGGTCCAGGGTTGTGATTCAGAATGAGTGTGGGAGAACCCTCTGGGCCTAGTGTCAGCCCCTTGCTGCAGCATGGGTCTGGGTGTTGGTCACAGTCATCCTCTGGGGTCCCAGGCACAGTTAGGAAATCTGCCCCGCCTTCTGGCCAGGTTGGGATGGGGACTGCGGGAGCTACTCAGCAAATCCCTGGCCTGTTCCCTGGAGCTTTGGGGTCTCTTTCTGCCTGACACAGAGCAGAGAGCTAAGGTCAGCCATGGGGCAAATGGGTGGGCAGCCAGCCTTGGACAAGGTTCTGTCCCTTTTGACCCCAGAAGAGCCTGGCATTTCTCCTGGACAGTGGTCATTCAAGCTAGGGCCACCAGGGCAGAGGGCCCCATTGTGAGCAAGGACCACCTACTCAAGGCAGGCCAGTGGCGAGGACTCTGTGAATTTTTGTGGGAGTATCAGGACACCCTGATTGAGAAGGGAGAGGGGCTGAGCTAGGAATGATTGATTAGGTTTGGCGGCTGGTGAGCAGGCAGGCCTGGGAAGCTGCTGGCCCCCACCACAGGCACCTGGGGCTCCTGAAGCATCCCCTCCACCCCAGCTTGCCTCAGCTTCCAGGCAGGTGTACCCTTTAACCCTTCTTGTCACAGCCAGCTGGGGACCTGGGATGGTGGGCCCAGCTCTATTCTTTACCCTGCTTCTCTGGTCTCCTCTCAGTGCGCCCCGGAGAACACTCTGCCCACGCCCATGGTCCTGCAGAGGTGAGGCCTGCATGGGGTCTCAGGGCCCGGAGAGGGGAACTCTTAATGCAAGGGGGGGTTGTGTGTTAAAAAGTTAAATTGTTTTAAAAGTTATAGGGGAAGCCATCCAAGCACTGGGTATTCTTGTACTGAGTGATGGATTAGGCCCTGGGCTAGGGTTGGGGAGACTTGGGGCCCATACCCCTCTTCCAGAGCACTGCACAGATCCTGGGGTTAAAAGAGAAGCAGGAGGTGCACCTGGCAACCACCTCCCCCTCCTGTTGATTGCCTCACCCTGTCCCCAGGAACAGCTGTGCCAAAGACCTCACGTCCTTCGCAGCCGAGGCCATCGCCATGAACCGGCAGCTGGCCCAGCGTGAGGAGGACGAGTTGGAGGAAGTGGAGCAGGGCCAGCCCATGGTCATCCGACCTACCTCACGCTGCCTGCATCTGTCCCCACCATCCCAATCCAAGTTGGCCCAGCGGCGGCAGCGAGGCAGTCTGTCGGCAGCCCCTGTGGTCCTAGTTGGGGACCATGTGTGACCCCTCCCTCCTCCCTCTGTACATAGCCCCCCCCCCCCCATTAGATCTCAAGATTTTTTAAAGCTATTGCCAGCCAGTGACCAGCGGGCTGCACTACCCACCCCCTCACCATGGGTTCTGAGTTGCTCAACTCAGCTGGGGGTATCTTTTTTATATAAAGTTTTTGCTGTTGGGTTTTTCCTTTTTTTTTTTTCTTTTTTCTGTCCCCTTCCCACATTTTTTCCTTTGAATGGTGTTAAAAGCAAACAGGTGCCCTGGGAGAAGAGCAGAGGCTTTGTGTGCTGCACGTGCCCTGCTACCCTGGCCCCACACGCTCACCTGTACTGTGAAAGGCCCTGTGCCCATGGCTCCTGCCCGATGTGACTCAGGAGAGGAGGACCTTTGCTGTCTTCCAGAGCTGGGGGGCCCCAGAATACCCACATCCCCTCCCCATCCCTAGCCCTTACAGTGTTCTCAGGACTGGACTGACCCTGCACCTCCTTTCACCCCAAAGGCACTCGGGACCAGTGGTGTCCTGGGAGTGGGCAGGCAGGGTGAAAAGCTGCCTATTAGACTCCACTCCTGGTGGCTCTGTCTGTGAGGGTGAGCCACTGGAGGAATGGGAAGGGCTGGACTGGCACCTGTCAGCCAACATGGGGGTCCTACAAAGCCCCTTATCCCAGGCACCCAAGTGCCCCTTCTCAGGGTTCAGTCTGACCATGGCCACATCCTGCCCCCTGTTGACCCTTGGGTTGGTATAGAAGCTGTGTGAATCCTGCCTCCTCCCCTCCCTGGAGCCAGGGCTGACCAGGGGTCCTGCTGAACCCCCCCCCTCCCCCAAAGGCAGCATTCCTGCTCTGCCCACCTTCAGGAAAATGGCCTCCCTCAGGCACCCAGGAACCATCCCACCCCAACACCCAGGTCAGATGTCGTATGACCCGCTGGGCTTGGGGAGACTCTGATACCCTTCTTTGTCCTTGGGTGGGAAACACTATGCAATACAAGCTTCTTCCTTTGTGCACATGTGTACTTCTGCCAGCAGGGTGGCCCCCCAGCCCTCACCAGGGCAACTTGGCATGGGTTCTGGTTGAGTCTGTCAGGCAAGCCAACTGGACAGCCCTCTGGCATCTAGTTTTTCATCCTGTTTCATTAGTTTTTTAAGAACATCAGTTGACTTCCCTTTCCTATTCTTAAAGAATACTTGAATGTCAGGGGGCCTCATGGGTTGGGGGCTCAAACACTGTTCCCTCCCCTAAATCTTGTATAATTGTTGCAGTCTGCAGGCTAATGCCCATCTCTGCCCACCTGAATCTGTGGACTGACCTTTCCAAAGACCCCAGGGTGGGGCTGCTGCCCCTACCTCCATCATTTCTTGCCCATCAGTGATTGAATGCATCACAACACTGGGGGTTCTGCCTTTCTGTGAAAGAAATGAGGCCTCGCCCGGCTACAGGTGCTGTGGCCACTTCAGTCTGGAAAGCTGAGCTGTGAGCAGCCTTTTTTTTTTTCTCTCTCTCAAAGATGGGAAAGCCACTTCCTCTTCTCCTCCATCACGTCTACAGTGCAACCTGGAGGACTGGCCAGAACAATTACTGTGAATGAGCGCAGGGGTCCCAGAGCCCCAGGCTGCTAGGCTGCTCTGGCACTGGGGGAAAGGGGAATGGCAGTGTTTCCATGTTAAGATGTATAAAGAGACAAAACAACTCAAGTTTTTAAAAGTGGGGGAAAAACATCCAAGCACTTTAACTCCACTGTACCAGGTAAACTGATACAGCTCAAAAGTTTTCCTTGACACCAACTGTCAATGCCGGAATTTTGTATTCTGTTTTATAAGGATTTAATAAAACTCAAAAACTTGTCCTGGTTTTCTGTTGCCGCATAACAAGCTGCCCCAAACCTAGTGGCCCTAAACCATTGACAGTGATGCTGATAGGAATTTGAACAGGGCATGTGGGGTTGGCTTGTCTCTGCAGGGTCTGTGGTGGTAGGGATCAGGCAGCTCCCAGGTGGCTCATCCAGTGTTCAACCCTGAAGCCTTTTGTGTCTGGCTTCTCTCACTGACTGTCATGTTTTCAAGGTTCATCTACTTTAGCAAGGTCCAATGCCTGACTCCTTTTCATGGCTGAGTAACATTCCAGTACCTGGATGGGCCGTGTTATGTTTATTCATCTGTCCATGTTACTACTTTGGCTGCCATGAGTCATGCTGCAGTGGACACGTGCACATGTTTCTTTGTGGATGCTTGTTTTCATTTCCCCTAGGTGGACACCATGGAAGGGATGTGAGCAGGGTAGTGACCCGATCAGGTGTCAGTTTTGGAAGGACTGTTCTAGCCACCGTGTGTAGTGTGGACTTGGGGCCTGAAGGACCCAGTGAGCCATTGTAACCCTTAAAGCCAGCTTGATGAGGGATAACAGGCCTGCTCAGGGTGGGGCCTGGTAGACTAAGTGACAAATGTCATGCATAGTGAGGTAACCTATCAGCACCTGGGGACAGCCTTGACAGTGGATGAGAGAGAGGGGGACTCTGGACTGTTGGGAGGGAAAGCACACCAGGGAAGGCATAGGCACTAAGATCCCATATGATAGTGAGGTGCAGCAGATCACCCCTTTCCTGCCTAGAAAGCACCAGGTGGCACACCCTCCTGCTATCTGGCCCTTCAGGAGGAAACCCTTGAGCTTGCCCCTGCCCCCTCCATTTGTTCAGCTACCTCCTAGACCCTTCCTCTGAGACCCCACAGCTACCCACCCCCTGGCCAGGCTACCACCAGCACCCTCCAGGACCATGTCCCCAGCCTGGTCTCCTGGCATCCCTGCCCCCGAAGACCACATCTCAGTTTCCCCAGGTTCCTCTTCTCCCTTGCCTGGCCTGACATGTGTGTGTAGGCAGGGAAAGGTGGGTGCTACATGCCAAGCCACCACCCTCCCAGGTGGCACAAAGCCCTGCCAGGCCATGGTAGCCCATTCCAATGACCGTTCCCTGTCCTCGGCTGCCTGCCAAGTCCTGCAGCCTGGCACAGTTTGTTCTCTGGGCTTCTGCTGTAGATTTTATGTTGGTGGTTTCCTCTGGGTAGATCCCGCCCTTCCATGTCTCTTCTGCAGGAGCAGCAGGAAAATCCTGGAGCTGGAGCAGCTGGTAGCTTTTCCCAGGCTGGTGACTGCAGCTGCCCTGGCTGCATTGGGCCCTGTCTCCACCTGGGAACACAGAGACTCCAGCGTGGGCTCCCCAGCTACCTATAGGCACTGGCCTCATATGTCCCAGTATGGGGCTGTCAAAATGACATTTGTGACTTAGGGAGCTGCTGTCGATCCCCTTGACAAGACAGCGGCAAAGATAATAGGAGGAATGTGCGGGGCTATGGAAACACTTTGTATTAATGGCAGTTTTCCTGTAAAGCCAGAACTTTTTAAAAAATACATTTTATTTTTTTTAAATAGAGAGAAGCCAGACGTGAAAGGCCATGCAGTGTGTGATTCCATTTATGTGAAATGTCTAGAACAGGCACATCCACAGAGACAGGAAGTGGGTTCATGGTTTTCAGTGGCTGAGAAGGGAGTGGGGAGTGACTGCTGACGCGAATGGGACTTCTTATTGGGGTGATGGTTGCATAACATGGTAAATGTACTAATTGTCATTGAATCGGTCACATTAAAAGAATAAATTTTTTAATCCTCACCCGAGGAAATGCTTATTGATTTTAGAGAGAGAAGAAGAGAGGGAGAGAGGCAAACATCAATTTGAGAAAGAAACATTGATCTGTTGCCTCTTGTATGTGCCTTGAGCAGGGACTGAACCTACAACCTAGGCGTATGCCCTGACAAGAAATTGAACAGGCAATACTTTGCTTTGGGAGACAACACCCAACCCAATGAGCCACAGTAGTCACGGCTCATCCTTTTAATCTTTATTAAGAAGAAATTCAGCCCTGGTGGGTGTAGCTCAGTTAGTTGGAGTGTCATCTGGTAAACTGAAAGGTCATGGGTTCAATTTCAGGTTGGGGCGCAGAGAGAGGCAACCAGTTGATGTTTCTCTCTCACATCTATGTTTCCTTCCCTCTCTTTTTCCCTCCCTTCCCCTCTCTAAAAATAAAAACGATAATGATAAAGGGATGATGGAACAGAGTTTATGTAGGGTTTGGTGCACAGGAAGTGCTCAGTAAATGAACCAATGAGTGACAACACTCCAAGGGATGGGAAGGAGGCCAGCACAGGCGTCTCCTCCTCCAAGACTTAAGAGACTTGTGCAAGTTTTCATTCTTGTCATGGTCACTAATCCTCTTGGCAAGCCCTCCCTGGGAGTCACCCCATATCACTGTCCTCCTTAATTTTCTCATCTCCAGAGGAAATCTGGTGCCTCCTGGTCTTAGATTCACTCAGAAGGGGGGAAAATGGGTTTAAAACAAAGCGTGATGGAATCGAGTCAGATGTGAGGAAAAACATACCATGTGCATCTAAGCTTGATGAGATAAGACTTCCGGCCAAGATGGAGGCCTAGACAGACACGCTGCATCTCCCTCCACAACTAAGAAGGAATACAACTACCTCAGAACTAGAGACAACCAGAAGTTCCAGAAAATCGAGCTGCGTGGAAGTCCAAAAAACAAAAAAATAATGAAGAAATACTCATCCAGACAGGGAAGAGGGGTGGAGCTGGGGCAGAGAGGATGCAGTGTGGTGGCGGCAGCGGCAGGCTGGTGGAAATTGCAGTCACACATTTTAAAAAGTCGGGAGGAACAGCTGGGGAGCGCTTCCAGCACCAGACCAGACTGCACAGCTCATGGTCCCAGTGTAGGAGAAAATAAAGCTTCCTTACTTCTGACTGCAGACCAGTGGGAGTTGGGGTGGAGGAAGAAACTGCTGGTCTCTCAGCAGAGTCCGCTTGTTTAAAGGGCTGCCATGGTCCTAGAATGTATGCAGACCCACCCACTCTGGGAACGACGGCCAGGGCAACAGCTAGAGAGGCCCTAGTCACATACGTAAGTGGGAGAAGTGCCTGGAAAGGGGGCGAGTGCTGAGCAAGCAGCATTGTTCCCTCTCCGACCTCTTGCCCACATACAGTGCCACAGCGTGGTGAAACAGGTCGCCTTGTATTGATGAATACCTAAGACTCCTCCCCTTACAACATAACAAGTGCTCCAGCTCTACCTAAGACACAGAGGCAAACAAACACAGGAGCCTATCAAGATGAGGAGACAGAAGTATGGCCCAAAAGGGAGAACAGATCAAGGTTCCAGTGTGAGAACTAAGCGATGAGGAGATAGCTAACCTAACAGATGAGGAGATAGCCAACCTAACAGATGTAGAGTTCAAAACACTGGTGATACAGATGCTCACAGGCTTGACAGATATGCTTAAGTACAGCAAACGCATAAGGGAAGAAGTGAAGGCTATACTAAATGAAACGAACGAAAATACACAAAAATCAATGGTGAAGGGAAGGAAACCAGGGTTCAAATCACTGATAAGGAAGAAAAAAACAGTCAACCAGTATAGAATGAGGAAACAAGAATTGAAAAAAAATTAGGAGAGGCTTAGGAACCTCTGGGACAACTTTAAATATGCCAACATCTGAATCATAGGGGTGCCAGAAGGAGAAGAGGAAGAGCAAGAAATTGAAAGCTTATGTGAAAAAATAATGAAGGAAAACTTCCCAAATTTGGTAAAGGAAACAGACATACAAGTCCAGGAAGCAAAGAGAGTCCCAAACAAGCTAGACCCAAAAAGGACCACACCAAGACACATCATCATTAAAATGCCAAATTTTCAAGATAAAGAGAGAATCTTACAAGCAGCAAGAGAAAAGCAGAGAGTTACCTACAAAGGGGTGCCTATAAGACAACAGCTGATTTCTCAAAAGAAACTTTGCTGTAAAGAAGAGACTGGAAAGACGTATTCAAAGTAATGAAAAGCAAGGACTTACAACCAAGATGACTCTATCCAGCAAAGCTATCATTTGGAATGGAAGGGCAGATAAAGTGCTTCCCAGACAAGGTAAAGCTAAAGGAGTTCATCATTACCAATCTATTATTAAGTGAAATGTCAAAGGGACTTACTTACTTAAGAAAAATAAGATCAAAATTATGAACATTAAAATGACAACAAACTCACAACTATCAACAACAATCTAAAAAATAAAAATAAAACCCAACTAAGCAAACCAGAACAGGAACAGAATCATAGGTATGGGGATCATTTGGAGGGTTATCAGCTGGGAGGGAGAAGGGGGAGAAATGGGGAAATGGTGCAGGGATTAAGAAGCATAATTTTTTGCTACAAAATAGACAAGGGGAAGTTAAGAATAATATAGGAAACGGTGAAGCCAAAGAACTTATATGCATGACCCATGGACATGAACTAAGGGGGGTGGGATTGCTAGAGGGAAGGGGGATACTGGGCAGAGGGAAGGAAAGGGGAAAAAATTGGGACTACTGTAACAACATAATCAATAAAATATACTTTAAAAAACCTTGATGGGATGAGATGGGGCGAAGGAGGGGAAGGTTGGATTCTCCCCTCTGGTGTGTGGACAAGCAGCTGGAGTCCAGTGACTCTGGTCACCACTCTGGGCTGTGTTCATTCTCTCTATCAAGTCTGCATAGTACTCCTACCCACATAAGATTTGGGGTTTGTGGGCCACCCTAGGAAGATGGCGAGGGAGTTCCATCTCGTCCACCATATCTCTCATGGAGACTCAGTTTCCCCATGTGGAATATGAAGGCAACAGCTAGCTTCATCTCTCCCCTGCCCCAGTTTCCCTTTTGTGACCTGTGAGACTACAGAAGGCTCAGACACCAACAACATGGCGTCTCCTGTGCTGCACACTTGGCTTGGGGTCAGGGAGGCCTTCGAGGTCTGGGGTCCTAGAATGCCCATATCAAAGGCCTTTGGGGAGAGCTTCTTGTGAGAGGTTAGCAAGACTCCAGAACAATTCACAAAATGACAAACAGGGACGCAGTGGCGTTGCCAGAGTTCTATATGTATGTTCCAAGTGGCACCCACTCTGCAGGTGCAGGGGCCATATGAGAGTTGTGAGTTTAACCCCTGATCACTCCTGGCCCAAGGTCATCATCCCAGTGAGTCAACCTCATTTAACGTGTAGACCTTCATTGTGGATCACAGGCCCCATCTCCCAGGATGGTTTTACCCTTCTCTGCAGCTGGTGTCAGGCACACAATGGCAAGAAACCAGCTCGCAACCTCTCCAAATTGGGGTCAGAAACAAGGAGAGGTGGGCAAGACTCTTGCCTAGACAGGAGATTTAAGGGAGCACCAAAAAATGCAGTCATCAAGATAATGTTTTGTGCTGTGAGATTTTTCAGTGACCATTGTAAATAGATTCACATTCAGTTGCAAGAAATAACATTTTGCCCAGTTTCCCCTAGCGGTAACATTTTGCAAAACTATTACAATGTTAACATTTTGCAAAACTATTACAATGTCACAACCCCAAGTTCTTGGTTGGTTGGCCCCCAGGTCTCATGTCCTCTGTCCATTTGTCCTGAGCCCTGGGCACACAGTTGGTGCTCAATAAATGCTCATAGAGGGAGAGGCCAAGTGACTGAGATCTCTGGATGGCTTTCTAACCCCCATTCTGTTCCTCTGTGTGAGACTGGGCTTGCACCAGCCCAGGTCTCATTTTGCCCATCTGTAAAATGGGGTGGGGGCATTCTCCTGCCTTTTATACTTCTCGCTGCTGCGGTTCTTCGGAATTTCATGCTCTGTGATGGCCATCTGAGGTAATACACTCTGCAGCAGTGGGTGGCATCTGAGGGGGTCACCAGGACCACCACTCTAGAGTAAGGGGTGGAGGCAGGGGACGAAGACCCAATGGGAATGAAGTGTCCTAAACCCCTGCATTTGGGGCCCTGGCTGGGAGGGCCTCTCCAGGCAACCTAAGCAGGGAGCAGGAGACCTTTTCAGATGGGGTCACAGGCATGGAGTGTCAGGTCACTTGCCCACAGGCAAAAAGCTACTGTGTATAGCTTGGAGGGCTTGGAGGGGAAGCGCCAGGAGCCTCTTTCACTTCACTCAGGTCTCTGCCTGTCTGCCTCTCTCTGCTTGATTCCTGCCTCCCTCTTTCCTCCCTGCCTTCTGATCATACAAGCAATATGTATTTGTTATATCCCCAGAACTATTTTATTTCCAAAAATGAAAATATATAAAATATATTTGTGCTGTGAGTTTTAATAAATTTGTATGTGAATAAATGTTTGCATTTAAGGTGTCCACATGCAGGGGAAGGCAGCTATTATGGTTTTCCTCCCATGGGGTGGACGAGGCCCAATCGCAGGGTCTCTGCCTACAGAGGAGCTCTCCCGCTTCGTTGTGCTATGTCAGGTGATGTCACAGTCACTGGGAAGGTTGTGTCTGTGGTTTGCTTTGCTGGCAGGGCCTGGCATCTGGTCCTTCCCTTTGGTGGTCAGATTGCAGGTGGAAGCGGGGAACAGCAAGAGCTTGGCAGTATTTAATGGGGACAGAGTTTCCGTTTGGGAAGATGAGAAAGTTCTGGAGCTGGATGGTGGGGATGATTGCCCCCAAATACAACTGTTCTTAGTGCCCTTGAGCTGTGCAGTTAATGGTGGTTATGATGGTAATGTATATTTTACTACAATCAAAAAGGTAAACCAAACAACCCCCACAAGGGCTTATTTTTGGCTCCATTCCTACATGGCTGGGCCATCTGTCCACATCTCCCCACTCCCAGGCATGCAGCCTCCAGTGGGACAGAAGGGCCAGGCTTTTGGAGGGACTTATTCTGGCTAGTCACGTCCCTTCCATTCATAACTCATTGGCCAGACCATTCACATGAGCCCACCCCGCCCCGAGGAGTTAGGGGTGCAGCCCTACGATGCTGCTGAGAGTACCAAGAATATGTGGGGAACACCAGCCCTGGCACCCCCTTTGGGGTTGGTCTGCTGCCCCAGGCCATGGCCATATCCTGAGGCACCAGGACTGGCTCTGCCGCTGGGGTAGTGGCAAGAGCTGCATCTGGGCTGGGATGGGGGCTGGCAGCGGAAGCTTTCCAGAGAAGGGGGTGTGGCGCTAGCACTTGAAGGACAAAGGGACCCTATGGAGAGAAACAGGCAGGACAGGGCAAGACCCCATGCTGCCATCTCCTTCAAGTCACCCACCAGCCAGGGCAGAAGCAACACCCTGCTTTACAAACAAGGCAGGAAAGGTTCCCTTTCATTCAGCCTCCAGTGGGTTCACAAACCCAATGAGTCCTAATGGATAGACCTGCTCACTTGACACTGTGGAAAGCAGAACACAGACACTGATGTCCTCATGGCCTATGCCCTCCTCAGATGACAGGGACAAGCACCTTCAGATTTTGCAGAGCTGGCCTCTCACCCGTCCATATGCCAAGCACTTCACTCTCCCCAGTGCTGCCTCAGGGAAAGAGGTGTTATGTCCCTTCGATGAAATCTCTGCTAAATGGAGGGAAAACAAACCTCAGGGCTAGGTCTCATCACTAGGGAGAGAACCTCAAGTTCTTCCAGAACATTTCCAGCTTGTTAAATACTTATTCCTGGAGTATAACGGTCAACTCTAAAGCTTGTAAAACAGGTCATTGAGTCAATCTCTAGAGCATATTTGACATGAGGAACAGAATTTGCTGCTCCGCTGAGTTGTAAACAAATCAATACATGAATCAGACCTGTCACTCTGACTTTTCGGAGGCCCTTTCATTTATTTGAAGAATTACAGGTCCCCAATTGCAGTTTTTCCTCTTGATGTCTCTTTTGGGCCAGGTTTCCCAAAAGCAGAACTGAGACATGGACTCATGGGAATTCATTCTTGGACTAGAGTGGTGCAGGTGGCGTGGGTACGACTCATGCGATGGGATCAGTGACCTGGCTCCCCTTTCATGACTCAGCTAATTATTTCAACACAACTGAATTTCTAAGAATTTCATGTAGAACTGCACATTCCTGGCTGGTCTCAGTCAAAGGTGACTCCTTCCTTTCCCCAAACCCAGTCACATGTTCATTTTATGACCTGACAGAGGCCACGCTGTCCCTGTACGTGAATATTCCATTCTGTGCACAGGCAAATTCCACAGGACTGGGTGTGAGACTATAAATGGCCTGAAGATTAAATTTAGGCAGAGTGCACTGGCACCAGGCGTCTGGCCTGGGCCTTACCTATTTGGGGTCACTGACCCAGTAGCAGGTCCTCTCTCGGCCAGGATGTCAAGGAGAAGGCTAGGCTGGCTTGTTGGAAGCATTCTTACCTTTGACCCCAGCTACCGTAGGCCAAGTGGAATCAAGGAGTGTCGATCCACAGCTGATATTACTGGCAAACTTCTGGTGTGTAGGGGAAGAAAACCTTTCCCTTTACCCTCTTATATGCTGTACCAGGGATCTGCAAATTAAATTAATGAAATACATTTTAACAAGAGGCATTGTTAATTTTATCTTTATTAATTAAACTTACTATTTTTTTATTTTAGGAGTTATTTATTTATTTATTTATATTTTATTTTTAGAGAGTGGGGAAGGGAGAGAGAAAGAGGAAGAGAGAAACATCAATGAGTGGTTGCCTCTTGCGCGCCCCCAACTGGGGACCTGGCCCACAACCCAGGCATGTGCCCTGACTGGGAATCAAACTGGCGACCCTTTGGTTTGCAGGCCAGTGCTCAATCCACTGAACCACACCAGCTAGGGCACTAATTTTTAATTTTACATGCTTGGGACATTATAGAAATAAGCGACTCCCCAAAGGAATGGTGAGGTTTGAGAATTTTCAACATAGTAATAAGGAAAGAGAGGGAAACAACAGCCACTTATTATGGCAGAGCAAATGAATTTTAGGAAAGATAAATGGGCCTTCAGGAGAACAGAAAGGAGGTATAATAGTTTGTGACAAAGTCTGTCTGGGAGTGGTGCCAATTTCTCTCTCTCTCCTTTTTTTTTTTCCTCTCTTTTCCAAGAAGAGAAAATTAGAATTGATCCCAGGAAGGAATTTATGACAATTTTCTTTCAAGAGGCTCTGCTTTTAGACAGGTAAGAGATTTAAGGAATTCAAATGCCTTCAGCTCAAAACAATTCTTATGCCAAAGTAACATGTTTTGGGGTGTCATATCCTGGTCCCCTGCAGTTGCATTCACCGTCCCCTCCACCACCCCCCCCCAGCGTTTTGCTAACTGTCTAATTTTTTTTTTCAAGATCAGGCATTTTTGGTGTGAATGATACCTCTCTGTGACAGCTCCAGTGTCCTAGCATCAGTGGAGTGGAAAATGACACTGTTCCACCTCGCTGGACAGTGAGGGTTTTATAGAAATTGTAGAAGCTCCAGAAATAAGTGTAAATTCCTGGATTAGGCACCACATCTTAGTCTCCATCAACCTGGTTATCACTGTTTGCCCAGCACTGGTGATTCCCTGAGACCCTGCCTCACCCAACTTGCGAGTCCACCCAAACTGTTTCCAGTGGCTTTTCCATACTAACAGCCTGTCTTGGCTTATGCTTCAGCCTTTGCTAAAATCTCTCAGGCAAGTAGCATCTGGCCTTGGCATGCCCTGTATCTCTTGCTAAGTGGCCACAGACTCGGCACGAGCAGCAGCCGGCCTTGGTTCACAGCTTGGCCTCTCCTGGGCACCTCCAAGCCCAGCCCAAGTAGTAGCCATCTGCAGATCATTTTGTAGCTCATTCTTTGTGGCCCCAGGGAGAACACATGTGGCAGCTGACCTTGGCTGCACCTACCAGGAGGCCCCAGAGCCAGCACACCCAGTGTACAGCTTCAGACTACATCAAAACACCACCCAACCACCTCCACAAGAGAAACGCTCAAGGGTCAGACTCAGCAGGCACCAGAGCCCCCCTGAAGTAAATCCTGCAGCATGGGGTGGGCCCCTGCACAGCTGATCCTCCATAGCAGTCACAGCCAGTCATTGCAATTAGTTGGTCTGTAGGTGAATCCCTTCCATTGATGTGTTGATAGCAATTAAGGCTCAACTACAACAAGACAGTGTACACAGTTCACATGGGGGATGGGGGACAGTGCACATGGAGTGCCCAGCTCAGGTGAACAGGGGGGCTGTGCCACTGAACCCTACAGGACACCTACCACATTAGGCCACTCTACCAAGCCTGGGTACATAAAAGCTCTACCTAATACATAGAAACTAATACAGGGAGGCTGCCAAAAGGAAGAGACAAAGAAACATGCTCCAAATGAAAGAAAAGAACAAAACTACAGGAAAACAAGTAAACAAAATGGAGACAAGCAATGGCTAGATACAGAATTCAAAACCCTAGTTGTAAGAATGCTCAATGAACTTAAGGGAAGAGTAAATGAACTTAGAACTTCAATAGCATTAAAAAGGACATGAAAACCACAAAAAATAACCAGTCAGAAATAAAGCATAGTCTAACGAAAACCAATAATTTAGAGGGAATCAACAGTAGAATAGATGAAGCTGAGAATGAAATCAGCACTTGGAAATACAAGAAAGCAAAAAACACAATTAGAACAGCAAAAAGAGAAAAAGATCCCCCCAAATGATGGTAGTGTAAGGAGCCTCTGGGAAAACTTCAGACATACCAATATTTGCATCATGGGGGTGCCAGAAGGAGAAGAGAGAGAAAGCAAGAAATTGAAAACCTATTTGAAAAAATAATGAAGGAAAACTTCCCTAACCTGGTGAAGGAAAGAGACATACAAGTCCAGTAAGTGCAGAGAGTCAAACAAGGTGAACCCAAAGAGGCCCACACCAAGACATGTCATAATTAAAATGCCAAAGATTAAAGATAAAGAGAGAATCTTAAAAGCAGCAAGAGAAAAGCACTTAGTTACCTACAAGGAAGCTCCCATAAGAATGTCAGCTAATTTCTCAACAGAAACTTTGCAGGCCAGAAAAAATTGGCAAGAAATATTCAAAGTGATGAAAATCAAGGACCTACAACCAACATTACTCTACCCAGCAAAGCTATCATTTAGAATGGAAGGGCAGATAAAGAGCTTCCCAGACAAGAAAAAGCTGACTAAGTTCATCACCACCAAGCCAGTCTTATATAAGATGTTAAAGAGGTTTCTTTAAGAAGAAGATAAAGAATATGAACAATAAAATGGCAATAAATACACAGCTATCAACAACTGAATCTAAAAAAAAACAATATAAAAGAACAGCAGAAAATAAATAAAATTCCTGGGGTTGACTGTGTAAACAGCGCCCTCTAGAGGCCACTTCTGCCTCAGAGAGGGTTGTGGTGGTTCCAGGACCCCTTGGTGAAAAACTCACACATTCTCAAAGAATTATTCCAAGAGACTGGGGACAAGGTGTTTGATAAACAAACAGCAAGAAATGTCAATAAGGTGAGGCCAAAAAGGCTTGATGATCTTCCCTGTCATTCCTGGGGCTGATGGGATCACTTTCTGCATTTGCAGCTGATCTCTTGTGCCTTGGAGAAGACACCAGACCTGAAGGTAAAAATGTAATATTATTATATCAACTGAGCTTAACCGAGATACGGTTTATTTACGGTGACCTACACAGATCTTAAGTGTAGTTTGGTGAGTAATTTAGGCAGGAACCTATGTCATTGCTACTCCCATCAAGATCTAGAACATTCCTATCTCCCAGAAAGTTCCCTCCATCCCCCAGACAACCATTGTCCTGATTTCTGTCACTACAGAAGTTGTGCCTGTTCTGGAAATTCATCTAGTTGTGACTCTCTCAATGTCTTCAGCATCTGGCTAAAGAGCTGTGATCTTGCAAGCGTATGACATGAGGTAAGAAAGTTCATGTTGAGAAAAATTTTAAACTTTTTTTTTTTACTTGAAATATAAAAACCTTTATTGACAGATACATTGGCCTCTTCCCTGGCTAAAAAAAAAGTGTGAGATGTTTAAAAAATAACTACAGATCATGTAAATTATATCTCAAAAGTAATTTAACTACCTTTGACCACCCATACATCCTTAAATTGGTGATTTGAAATAGTACAGTTGTCAACTTATTAGCTTTTGTGTTTCACCCTGATTTTGTTTAGAAAGGACAGTCTTGCCCTGGTTTGCGTGGCTCAGTTGGTTGAGCAGCACCCCACAAAGCAAGAAGTCACCAGTTCAATTGCTGGTCAGAGCACGTGGGCCTGGTCCTTGGCTGGGGTGTCTGCCAGGGGCAACCTATTGATGTTTCTCTCCCTCTCTTTCTCTCTACCTTCCCCTCTCTCTAAATAAAGAAATAAATAAATAAATTTTTAAAGAAAAGACAATCTCGCTAATGAGGAAGGTGCTCTCTATAGATCAAAATGATCAGCTTCACCTTTTCCAAGGCTCTGGCAATACAAAGAGTGGGGCATGGCAGTCCTCTTCTCTAACCACAGTCAATTTTTAAACATTTTTATTATTTATTTTTAGAGAGCAGGAAAGGAAGGGAAAAAGGGAGTGAGAGAAGTGTTGATGTGAGAGAGAAACTCCAACTGGTCATCCCTGTCACGACCAAACCTGCAACTCAGGCATGTGCCCTGACCAGGAGTTAAACCAGTGACCCTTTGCTTTGCAGGATGATGCCCAACTCATTCAACCAAACAGGTCAGGGCCGCAGCTGATTTTTTATACTTACAAGCCCTAGCCAGGTAGCCTCAACTGGTTACAGCATTGTCCCAATACGCCAAGATTCCGGGTTCAATCCATCCCAGTCAGGGCACAAGAATCAACCACTGAATGCATAAATAAGTGGAACAACAAAACAGTGTTTCTCTTTCCCCACCTCTCTTTCTCTCTCTCCCCTTTCCTCTCTATCTAAAATCAATTAATAAAAATAAATAGATAAAAAGTGTACTTACAAATTAAAAATGGTTTCAAACTTAGGGGTTCTTATGAAAAGCTCTTAGTTGAAAATATAATAAAGAATAGGGCATATTAAAATTGAACATGTTTTCTTATTTCAGAATATTTCCTTATGCATTACTAAAGGAATAAGTCTCAGAGGTTTTTTGTTTTCTTTTTGTTTTTTAAACAAATTCTGATTCATCTCTGTAGCAATAGGGCAGATACAAGAAGACACAACATTGGGGATCAAGCATTCCTGCAAAGATGTGCATATTTGCATCAAAGTTGAAATGGCTGAAGCTTTCTGAATTCCCTATATTTTCTTTAATAAAAATTCTACAAGTGGGTGAACCACCAATAATCTGACTGATATCTTTTATGAAAAGCTTTTTTTAAATGAAATGTAATACATTTTCAGAGCAGTGCATGCCATGCAAATGGCTAATTTAACAAGGTATTATAAAGCTAATACATGACCATTGACAGGACCTGAAAAGTTCATCCCCACATCCTTGCAACCTCAAGACCCATATGGACCTATTCTTTCCTTCCCCCATTGCAGCCAGTACAGTAATTGAATTTTATGATTATGACTTTCTCTCCTTGTTTATAGTTTGACCACATGAGTATGCAGACTAAGTAAGATTAGTTTTGCTTTTTTCAAAAATGTATATAAGTGAAATTACGCTGCAAGTATTTCAATTATTCCACACAGCTGAGTGTATTAATTTTCACTACTGTATGTATTCCATTATATGAATATACATTCAGGTTAACTTGTGTTATTTTCAGTTTGGGGTTATTACAAAAAAATGTTGCTGTGAATATGTCTGGCTATCATATGTGCATGTGCTTCATTAAAGTATATATCTAAGAGTGGAATTGCCAGGCTGTAGTGTTTGTGTGTGTTCAAATGCACTTGAAAATGTTAACCTCTTTCTCAAAGTTATTGCATAAATTTACATCCCCACCCACCATGAGGATATGATAGCCACCATTGGCATATAGCTTTCCAACACTATTAACACACCTGAATTTTTGTTCCCAATCTGTTGGGTCTGTAGTGCTACCTTATTGTAGTTTTAATCTCCATTTCTGTATTTACTGATAAGATTGACCACTTTATAATTCATTGGTCGTTTGTATCCCCCCCTTTGTGAATCATTTCAATAAGTATAGCCCAGTTTTCAACTTGGCTGTCTGACTTTTCCTCGATTTCTAAAATTTTTTTTTTTTTTTTTGAAGAGAGAGAGACATTGATGCAAGAGAGAAGCATTGATTGATTGTCTCCCATATGCTTCCAGAGTGGGGATTGGTGCCCAGATCAGGAATCATATGTGCCCAGACTTGGAGGTGCACACATGCACGGCTGAACTGGATTGAACATGCATCCTAGGCATGTGCCCTGCCTAGAAATCAAACCTATAACCCTTTGGTTACTGGATGATGTTCCAACCAACTGAGCCACATTGGCCAGTGCTCTAGGCATTCTTTATAAATTCTAGATATAAGCCTTTAAAAAAAATAAAGATTTTATTTATTTCTGAGACAGATGGGAAGGAAGGGACAAAGAGAGGGAGAGAAACATTAATTGGCTGCCTTTCGTGCCCCTAACTGGGAATTCAGTCCGCAACTCAGGCATGTGCCCAGACTATCAGGAATCGAAATGACAACGCTCCGATTCACAGGCCAGCACTCAGTCCACTGAGCTACACCAGCCAGGGCTTTAGATATAACCCTTTTATCAGTTGCATGCATTACAAATATCTCCTTTGTGATTTGCCTTATCATTCTCTTAATGGTGTCATTTTTTTTTACTTTCCTTTTTTTTAAAATTTATTTTTTAAGTATATTTTATTGATTATGTTGTTACAGTAGCCCCAATTTTTTTACCCTTTGCTTCCCTTCACCCAGTACCCCCCCCCTTCCCTCCAGCAACACCACCCCCCTTAGTTCATGTCCATGGGTTGTGCATATACATCCTTTGGTTTTGGCTTCATTCTTCCCTATATTATTCTTAACTTCCCCCTGTCTATTTTATACCAACCAATTATGCTTCTTAATCCTTGCACCATTTCCCCATTTCACCCCCTTCCCCCTCCCAGCTGAAGACCCTCCAAATGATCCCCATACCTATGATTCTTTTCCTATTCTGGTTCGCTTAGTTGGATTTTGTTTTTATTTTTTAGATTGAGTTGTTGATAGTTGTGAGTTTGTTGTCATTTTAATGTTCATAGCTTTGATCTTCTTTTTCTTAAATAAGTCCCTTTAACATTTCATATAATAATGGCTTGATTATGATGAACTTGTTGACTATTTTTTTCTTCCTAATGTTCAGAATTGATTTGAACCTCGGTTTCCTTCCCTTCACCATTTATTTTGTGTGTGTTTTCCTTCATTTCATTTAGCATAGCCTTCACTTCTTCCCTTATGCGTTTGCTGTACTTAAGCATATCTGTCAAGCCTGTGAGCATCTGTATCACCGGTGTTTTGAATTCTGTGTCTGTTAGGTTGGCTGTCTCCTCATCTGTTAGGTTGGCTGTCTCCTCGTCACTTAGTTCTCCCACTGGAACCTTGATTTGTTCCCTCTTTTGGGCCATACTTCTCTGTCTCCTCATCTTGACAGGCTGCTCTGTTTGTTTGCCTCCGTGTTTTAGGTAGAGCTATCGCACCAGTTATGTTGTAAGGGGTGGAGCCTTAGGTATTCATCAGTACAGAGCAACCAGTTTCACCATACTGTGGTGCTGTGGGGGGGGGGGGGATGGTCCAAGAGGGAACAATGCCGCTTGCTGAGCACTCACCCCTTTTCCAGGCACTTCTCCCACTTCCGTATGGGACTGGCGCCTCTCTAGCTGTTGCCCTGTCCATTGTTCCCAGAGTGGGTGGGTCTGCAGACGTTCTAGGACTGTTGGGGCCCTTTAAACAAGCGGATTCTGCTGATAGGCCAGCAGTTTCTTCCTCCACCCCAACCCCCACTGATTTGTACACTTCAAAGCAACAACGCTTTATTTTCCCTGGCACTGGAACCATGAGCTGTGCAGTATGGTCTGGTACTGGGAGCGCTCCCCAGGTGTCCCTCCCTACTTTTTAAAATGGTGACTGTGCTTTCTGCTAGCCTGCCACTCCCGCCACTGTTGCCGTCACCACACCGCGTCCTCTCCACCCCAGCTTCACCCCTCCTACCTATCTGGATGAGTATTACTTCTTTATATCTTTGTTGGACTTCCATGCAGATCTATTTTCTGGAACTTCTGGTTGTCTCTAGGTTTGAGGTAGTTGTTTTCCTTCTTATTTGTGGAGGGAGATGCAGCATGTCTGTCTAGGCCTCCATCTTGGCCAGAAGTCTCCCCTTAATGGTGTCTTTTGAACAGTTCTTATTTAATTTAATTTTAAAAATATTTTGTTTATTTTTAGAGAGAGGGGAAGGGAGGGAGAAAGAGAATGAGAAAAACATCAATGTGTGGTTGCCTCTCGCATGCCCCCAACTAGGAACCTGGCCTGGAACCCAGGCATGTACTATGACTGGAAATCGAACCAGTGACTCCTTGGTTTTCAGGCTGGCACTCAATTCACTGAGCCACACTAGCCAGGGCAGTTCTCATTTAATTTTAATATAACTCAATGTATCATTGTTTTCCTTTATTGTTATGTGACCTGTTTCTGAAATCCTTACCACAAAGTTATAAAAGTATTATCCTGCATCATCTTCTACAATGTTATTGTTTTATTTTTTGCATTTAGGTCCACAGTACTCCCCAAAGTGACTTTGTGTATAGTGTGAGGTAGGGGTCACATTTTGTATTTTTTCAGTAGTGATATCCAGTTGTACCAGCATCATTTTTAGAAGATTTTATTTATTTATTTTTAGAGAGGGGGAAACGGAGAGAGAGAAACATCAATTGGCGAAAGAAATATGGATCGGTTGCCTCTTGTACACCTCCAACAGGGACCTGCCTGGCAACCCAGGCATCACGTATCCTGACCAGGAATTGAATGGGTGACCTTTTGGTTTGCAGTGTGACACCCAAGTCACTGAGCCACACCAGTCAGGCCCAGCATCACTTATTGAGAGACTGTCCTTCCTGCACTGTACTGCTGTGCACTACTTCCTCTATTGTAAATCAACCCTCCAGATGTGAATATGGTCTGTCTTAGGCTCCTTGTCCATCCATCTGTCAGTCCTTCAACCTCCTTTTTATTTTATTTTTTTTAAAGATTTTATTTATTTACTTTCAGAGAGGGGAAGGAAGAGAGAAAGAGAGGGAGAGAAACATCAATGTATGGTTGCCTCTCACGCTCCCCCAACTGGGGACCTGGCATGCAGCCCAGGCATGTGCCCTGGCTGGGAATCAAACCTGTGACCCTTTGGTTTGCAGACCAGAGTTCAATCCACTGAGCCACACCAGCCAGGGCTTATTTTTATTTTTTAAATATTTTATTTATTCATTTTTAGAGAGAGGGGAGACAGGAAGAAAAAGAGGGAGAGAAACAGTGACTGGTTGCCTCTTGCAGGCCCCCATCAGGGACCCGGCCTGCAACCCAGGCATGTGCCTCGACTGGGACTCAAACCTGCGATCCCTGCATTGCTAGGCTGATGCTCATCCCCAGAGCCACATCAGCCAGGGCTCAACCTCTTTTTTAATGACTATACCTGTTTGAGAAGTCTTTTTAGAAATATGGACAGTATTATGTGTGATGAGAATCCATCATATATGATGGTTCTGTTCCCCACTACCCGTTCATCTCAGGGTCTCAACACTATTGGTGATTTGCCTGAATCAATAGCTTCATGAAGATTTACAAACTCTTGGTAATATCACCTGCTTCACCAGCCTTTCAAGACTGGTGAACCCAGAAGCCTTCCAATTTCAGAATAATTGTGATATCTGGTGGGGCCTGAGCAGGCTACATGCATTTGAATTTCAACTTATCACCATGTATGAATTCCATTGCAGTGGGCAGTTGCTGTATCCCTTCATGAAACCTTCAGACATTGAATGGCTTCAGCTGTTTTCCCTCTGTCTCAGAGTAAAAGAGTGAACTGCTTAGAGCTGACCTCCTCAGCACCATTATCAGGTAAGAACTGATGGCTAAAAGCTACCGAGAAAAGTGTCAGGAGTCAGAACAACAAAGAACATGAACTTAAACAACTGGATCAAAGGACTTGGGTGGGTTGTGCAGTGACCACAAATTCCTCCCATTCCAATATCATGTCCCTTTGCAATGGGACTTAGAGGCTCCTCCCATCCAAAGGGGAAGTCTGTACAATATTCCCTCACTTATCGCTGGTATTACGTTCTAGACCTCCCCCGTGATAGGTGAAAACCCGCGAAGTAGGAGCCTTATATTTATTTTAGTATTTATATATATTTTAAGGCTTTATAAACCCTTCCCACACACTTATAAACCATTCCCAGTCCCTTATTAACCTTTCCCACTCCCTTATTAACATTTTCCACACTTTTATAAACACTACTTATATTCTTAAACATATCCTACACTCTTAAACCTAACTTTAACAACATACATATACAGTACCACAAAATGCCGCAATATAGCAAAAAATCCGCGATAAATAATTAAATATAATATTTTTAAAAATCCCGCGATACAGTGAGGCCGTGATAAGTGAACTGCGATATAGAGAGGGACTACCGTATCTCCACGCTCCTGCATTTAGGCATGGCCATGTGACTTACTTTAATCCACAGAATATGGCAGAAGTCAGATGTGGGAATTAGATTTTTTTTTTTTTTTTTTTTTCACTGTGTGGTTGCCTCTCACGCCCCCAACTGGGGAACTGACCTGCAACCTAATTATGTACCCTGACTGGGACTCGAACCAGCAACACTTTGTTCGCAGGCCGATGCTCAATCCACTGAGCCACAGCAGCCAGGGCTTGGGAATTAGATTTGATGTAAGGAAGCCAGTGTAGCTTCTTGAAGGCTGGGCTGCTGTATGGAAACTAGCCAACAGCCAGCACCCATTTCCCCATGTGCCAAAGAAGCCATCTTGCACCTTCCAGCCTAGCCCACCCAATCCTCCAGGTGTCTGTGGTTTCATAAATTAGCCCAGGTGAGATAAACACAGGAAATGTCCGGCCAGCCCCTAGAATCTTATAAATAATAGCCCATTCACTCGGTGGTCAGCAGAATAATGGCACCTCCCCAAAGATGTCCCCTCCTAATCCCCAGAAGCTGTGAAAATGTGACCTTCCATGAAAAAAAAAGGGGGATTTTGCATATGGGATGAAGTTAAGGATCTTGAGATGGGGAAGTTATCCTGGATTACTCAGGGGGCCCAGTATCATCACAAAGGGTTCATATAAGAGGGAGGTAGGAGGGTCAAGAGTCAGAGGAGATGTGATCCAGAGGTCAAACCAAGAAATGCAGCAGCCTCTAGAAGCCAGAAAAGGCAGGAAATGATTCTCCCTGGAGCCTTCAGAAAGAACTAGCCTGCTCAGGCCTGGAGTTTAGTCCAATGAGACCCATTTCAGACTCCTGAGCTTCAGAATGGTGCAATAATAAATGTGTTGTTTTAAGCCACTATATTTGTGAAATTTTGTTACAGCTGCCCTAGGAAACTATTACACATCCCCAGAAATTTTCCTCATGTCCCTCTAACACTTTATATGTGCTTATAAGTAACCGAAACTACTCACCAGGCAACTGTTTGTATACATAACCACATGGCATCAGGGATTATTATAAGGGAGGTGAGAACGAAGTTATTTCCCTGTCTGTCATTAGCAAGGGGTGTTCAAAGTGGCTACCAGGGCCAGCTGCATCAGTTACATGCTTTTAGCTACAAGAAACAGGAAACCTGATTCCACTTGCTTAACTTCATAAAGACATTTATTAGCTCAGAGAACAGCCCCAAGCTAGGGCAGCCTCCAGGCTCAGGATGGTCAGGACAGTTCAGCAGTGTCATTTCAGAACCAGATTCTTTCCATTTCCCTATTCTGCTATCCTGGGGGTTAGTCTACAGAAACTTTCTCTGGAATCCCCCACCATGTAGGCTTATCCTCTCATTGCAGTGGCCAGCACAGGTCACATGCCCAGTCTCTGGACTGATCAGCTAGCTGGCCAGTTATTCATGCCATGATAGCTGCTGTGATCTTAGATCTTAAGTTTCAACCAGAAGTTATTTTATTTTTTAAATGTTTTATTTAATTACTTTTAGAGAGAGGGGAAAGGAGGGAGAAGGGGAGAGAAACATTAGTGTGCAAGAGATACACTGAACATCAATTGGTTGCCTCTTGTACGCCCCCAACTTGGGGCCTGGCCCCCAACCCAGGCATGTGCGCTGAATGAGAATATAGATCTAGCAACATTTCTGTTCACAGGCCAGTGCTCAGTCCACTGAGCACACCAGCCAGGGCAGAAGTTATATTTTATGTTGACGGGTAAAACGAATGAGAAATTACACATGTTGAAATCAGGATCTTAAGAAACTCATATGTTTACCAAATGATGAAAGAAAAGAGTAAAATAATTTCTAAAGTAGGGGTCTGCAAATATTTTCTGTTAAGGGCCACAGAGTAAATATTCTTGACTTTGCATGTCATGTGATCTCTGACGCAACTACTCAAGATTGTTCTGGAAGCCAGGAAGCAGGTAAACAGAAAGCAAATGAATGGGTGTGGCTGTATGACAATAAAACTTTACTTACGGCCCTGGCAAGGTGGCTCAGTTGGTTGGAGTGTCATTCCAGCGCAACAAGGTTATGTGTTTGAGTCCCAGTCAGAGTGCATGCAAGAATCTACCGATGAATGCCTAAATAAGTGAAACAACAAATCGATGTTTCTCTCTTTCTCTCTCAAATCAATTACAAATTTTAAAAATAACAGCTGGTGCACATGGTCAGGTGTAGTTACTAAGGACATCTATTAAGGAGTATTGTTAGAGCTAAACTGGAGATAGCAATAGGAACTCACAGTCTTTAAAACTTACCAAGTCTAGCCCTGGCTGGTGTGGCTCAATGGATTGAGCACTGGCCTGCGAACCACAAGGTCACTGGTTTGATCCTTAGTCAAGGCACATATCTGGGTTGCGGGCCAGGTCCCCAGCTGAGGGCATGTGAGAGGCAACTGATTGATGTATCTCTCACACATTGATGTTTCTCTATCTCTCTTTCCCTTCCCCTCTCTCTAAAAAAAGTAAATAAATAAAATATTTAAGAAAAAAAAAACGTATCAATTCTACCTGAGCACTGAAGTTGCCTTTAATCAGTTTTCCACCAAAATTTGTGTGTAATAATTGGAGAAGAATCCCCCAAATTAAAAAGGTAGCCTTCAATACTCCTTCCCACCCCAAGGAGTGAGGGTTCTTTGGAGAATAGCTGCTGTTATGTTTCTGGGCAAAGAAGATACAATATAGGCTGGAATATCTTGTTGTCAGCAACCAAGGACGCTTCTCCAAGTTCTAGGAGGTGTTGAAGGCACATAGGAGCCCAGCTGAAAGTGTCCTTCATCAATAATGATTACAGGTAGTAAGTTCTGGCCGACTGGCTCTGTTAATTAGAGCGTTGTCCTGTACGACAAAGGGTTGCGCCTTCGATCCCTGACCAGGAAGGAAACTGATCAATATTTTTTTTCTCTCTCTCTCTCTCTTTCTGCCCTCTTCTCTCTCTAAAATCAATAAACATATCCTCGGTTGATGATTTAAAAAAAAGATTCTACTCTTTGTAAAACACAAAACAACAACAAAACAAATACACTAGTTGTTTATGCATAGTAGGAGGATAGATGATGTTAATCTTTTTCCTATATTTTTTCTGGCATTTGCCAGTCCCCACCTTTTTTTATACATGTATTGTATGAGGTGAGGCTGCAAGGTGTTGAGCTAGGAGAGATATAGGGTCCACAGGTACCTGGCCCAGAATGGCCCTGTATGTCTGTAGTCTTAGATGCACAGAGCATTCCTTATCCAATACAGCGGTGGTCTCCACCCCAGCCTCAGTTTGCCCCTCTGTACAGCAAGGGTTCCCTGCACTGGGCAAGCAGACCACCCAGGGCTGAGGGTTGGGGTCCAGGTGCCCAGGTCTGGGGTTCAAGCTCTGGGGTGGGGGTCTGGATTTGGGATTTGGATATCCATGTCAGAGATAGGATCTGGGCCCAGGGACTGGGTTTGCTGTCCGGGATTGGGGTCTGATGTTTGCGGTCTGGAGTGGACACTGGGGTTCAGTCTAGGGTCCGCGGCTTGAGGTCCGGGAGCTAGGGTCCAGGATTCAGGATCTGGGGTCTCAAGTCTGAGGCTGGGGGTCTGAGGAATGCGATCTAGAATCCGGGTCCGGGGTCTGAGGCGAAGGGTCTACAACCTGGGATGCGAATCTGAAGCAGGAGATGTAGCATATGGGCTCCCAGGTCTGAGGTCTGGGATTTGGAAGTCCGGGGTCTGATGTACGGGTTCTGGGTCCGCCCCGCTGCCTCTCTGTCCCTCCCTCTCTTCACCCCCCACCTCCCTCCCCACGCCCCCTCCTGGCCGGCCTCCCCTTCCCATCGCCCCTCCCCGCCCCTCCCCTCCCCTCCCTGCGCCTGCCCCAGCAGACAGGCCCGCCCCGCCCGCCCCGCGGCGCCGCACCGACAAGATGGCGGCGGGTGGGAGCGGCGGCCGCGCATCGTGCCCGCTGGGTGTCGGTGCGGGCGCGGTGGGCGGCCCGGGTCCCAGCGCCAACGCTGCCCCCGCCCCCGGCAATGCGGCCGCCGCCGCCTCGGCTCCCGCTGCCCCCGGGACGTCCCCTCCGGGGTCGGGGCCGGGCGCGCAGGCCGCGGCGGGCGGGGAGCGGGCGGCCGAAGAGCCGGGGGCGGCGGCGCTGCTGCGCGAGCCCGTGTACAACTGGCAGGCCACCAAGCCCACGGTGCAGGAGCGCTTCGCCTTCCTCTTCAACAACGAGGTGCTGTGCGACGTGCATTTCCTGGTGGGCAAGGGGCTCGGCGCGCAGCGCATCCCGGCGCACAGGTGGGCCGCGCCGCTCCGGGACCCGGACCCCGGGACCCACCATCCCCGAACCTGGGACCCTGCATCCCTCATCCCCGGACCCTGGGGCCTGCTATATCCGGGATCCATCATCCCCGGGACCCGCCATTGGCATTTCCAGGACCCCGGGACGGTCCATCCCCAGGACCCTCCATGACCCCCCGGGGCCTCTAAGTCTCACCACCTGGACTCTAGAACCCTGCCAGATCCCCGTTATCCCCCAAGACCCCTCCACCACCTCCCCTGCCTCCAACCACCTTCCCCAGCCCCATCCTCCCTTGGCCCTGTGATTCTGCCAGGCCCCCATCTGACCTGCAGCCTGCAGGTACTAGCCATTCTCTGTCCCCAGGAACTCCATCAGAGATTCGTGCCCCACCCCCCGCCACCCTGGCCAGGATTTCCAGGCCCTGTGACCCCCACCAGCTCCCCAACCCTTGGGCCCTCCCATCCTGCCCCAGTGCCCCCCTCTACCCAGTGCCCCATTCTCTCCTGGCTGTGACCCCCAGAACTCCACCAGACTCCTCCCTCATAAACCCAGGACCCCCAGTGACCCCCAGTCCCAGACCCCTTCCAGCCCTCTGACCCCAGTCCCTGAACCTCCCCAGCCCTTTTTTCCCTTACCTCCAGGCCTCCTCTGGGAAAGGAGGCCTTGTTGGCCCAGGCCCCGTCCCTCTGCCCATTTCCAGGGTGCAGCCCTCAGACTCCTGGGCTGGTCAGCTGGTGGCAGACACTGACTGTCCTACCCACTCCTGATCCCTCTGATGTTGCTCCCCATCGCACCTCAGGGACCTTGGTGGGGAAGGTTCACTGGGGGGCCACATGGGGGGAGGGGGATTGGGGACTTCCTTGCCTCCCCTCTGGCAGTGTCCCCCAACCTGCTATGAGGGTCCTCCGCCTCTCTGGCCGTGTGACTTTTAACCGTGCCTTCTAGAATCTTTCTGGCTTCTTGGTTGTTTGTGTACAATTGGGTCTGGAGCCCTGTCCTCGAAATGTTCCAGGCCTGTGGTTGGGTGCCCAGGACCTCCCCTGGCTCCTCCCTTTTGTGTGTGCAGCCCTCTCTCCTGTCATCCATGTGGGCTGCCCCTCTAAGCTGGAGTGACAGGGGCACTGGTCAGTTTGCCACCTGTGATTTCCTCCTGGATTCCTGGCCTTCCTCATGCCCCTCCTGCTCCTAAATACTGCTCAGTCTAGTCCAGTCTGTTCTGCCCACCTGACCCCAACTGGAGCACTCTGGGGTGGGCAGGTCAGTGCTGCTGGAAGCCCTACCCCATGAGGGAACTTTAGGGTTTCTGCTTGAGGGGAGTGAGAGGGCTGGTGGGGCCCCTACTCGAGTGCTGGCTGACCCTGGGACACGTACTAAGTTGTGCTTGAAGGTCCATTGGCTGGTGGCAAAATGGGAACAATAAAGGCAGGTATGAGGACCCCTCGACAGAAGCAGAAGAGGGGTCTAGCTGGTGGCCCTGGAGCTTGGGGTCTGGTGGGAGATGGAAGTTAAGTGAGGAAGGACAGGTGTGACATTTAGTGAGACTTTCTGAGAGCAGGAGGGAGACACAAGGTCCCAGGGGTGATTATGGGGCTGACCTGCTCCAGGATGGACACTCAAGAGCAGGGCAGGAAGGGGAGTGCAGGGCTCCCCCTGCTCAGGGGTGTGAGGCCTGGAACCCAGATGGGCAAGGCAAGTGGGAAACAGCAAAGCCGACGCTGAGGGAGCGAGAGGCACTCTGGGCCATTGTGACCGCTCCTGCTCTGAAGGGTGGAATGGGCCACAGACCCCACGGGAGACGCCTGGCTCGGTGGAGAGAGCAGAGATGGGGTGCAAAGGGTTTGGCTTCTCTTTGAGGGAGGCACGTTCCTGTGGTGTGCTGAGGGGCTGGCATGGCAGTCGAGGGAGAGTGGGGGGCCTTGGTGGGGCTCCCTGGACTCCAGGCTTGAGCAGCCCAGGGGAGGACGGGCATGGAGGCGCACACTGTGTTGGAGGGACTGAGACACCCTGTAGAGATGGCTAGAGACTATGTGACCAGAGGGTTGTGCCTTTCGGGTCTGTGGTTTGCAGGGGTCCATAATGATGGGAGTGGATGGGTTGGCCTGGGGACAGTGTGTGGGTGGAGCAGGAAGGGTGCTTAGAAATGGCAGTGAGGAGCCATCCTGAAAGTGGGGTCTGGGATGCAGGCTCTTCTGGGTATGGGTGTGCAGGCTTGCATCCATCCCTATGTTCATCATCAGACTGGCCCACCCCCTGGACCTATCAACTCCAATGTCACCCATGGGTTCTCTGCCTGGCTTCCCTGGCACATATCATCAGTACATGTTGCCGGTTCTGCAGCTGTCGGTTGCTCCCTGGGTTCTGAGAGCTCCCTGACCCTGTCGTAACTGATGTTTGGAGGGTGCCCGGGCCAGGCTGGTGGCACTTTTCATATCCTATCGCCCTGGCATTGATGCCCCACTCTATGGATCTCCCCAATAGAAGGTTCTAGTTCTTTTTTCTTTTTCGTCTTTGGGTGATTATTTTATACAAATTGATAAAATTTTACCAGTGGTTCAGGTGGGTGACTGCTCAGTGAGTGACCCTGGGTTCACTACTCTTCAGTTTACCTACTTGTGAGCTGGGACTGACCACTGAGACCCCTCCGTCCTGGGGCCACTGGGAGGAGCGACTGCCTGACCCCACCATGTGCTTAGCACAGTGGCCCAGGGCTCCTCTAAAGGACCGGGGAGCTTAGGTGAAGGTGGGGACACAACCCAATGCAGAGCTAACGTCCTGGAGGCCATGCTGACGGAGTGACCATAGAACTTGTGTGAGTGAGTGGTCTGGAGAGTTCCTGGTCATATGTGGGACTCCTTTCGTCGCCGCTTCTCCTGAGGGCTTGATTTGGGAACTTGATGTAAAGAATTGAATAGAAAGTGGACCCCTTCTCAGCCAGGTGGTCAAGGGTCAACCTCAGGGTGATGTGTGCATGTTGGGGATTCCTGTAGCATGTGATGAGAAGGGCACCTCACCTGGTTGTGCATTTCCCCCCAAACTGTAACCCTGGTGTAGTGGGTTCTGTACTGGCACCCCTCCAGAAAAAGATATGTTTACATCCTAATCCCCAGAACCTGTGACTGGGACCTTATTTGGAAAAGGGAACTTTGCAGATATGATTCAGTTAAGGGTCTCAAGATGAAGTCATTATCCAAGTGGGCCCTAAACCCAATGACCGTGTCCTTATAAGAGACTCACAAGAGGAGAGAGAACAGCCAGCCATGTTATGACAGAAGCAGAGACTAGGGTGAGGTGGCCACAGGCCTAGGGACACTGGAGCCTCCAGAAGCTGGGAGAGGCAGGAGGGGACCCTCCCCTGAGCCTCTGAAGAGAGCTCGGTCCTGTGGCGCCTTGAGTTTACAATTCTGGCCTCCAGATTTGGGAGAGAATAAATTCCAGTTTTCCGCACTTTGGAGAGCAGCGCCAGGAACCAGAGTATCCAGTCTAATCAGGAGAAAACACACAACAAACCCAGCCTGGGAGATCTCCAGACTGCCCAGGGCACAAATACCAGGGAAAGGTGGGGAAACTGTCACAGCCTGGACATCCTCAGGGGATAACTACATGCCACATGGGATCCTGGATAGGGTCCTGGGGCAGAAAGCAGACGTTAGTGCTAGAACTGGTGACTTGGGAAAAAAGCCTGTGATGAACTTTAAAAAGCAGTGAGGGAGGGGCTTATGCTAATTTTAAGGTGTGGTCTGGACCCACCAGCTGTCAGGGCCCGGCTTGGGGTGGTCATGGTTGGGGCTCAGAGTGGCCACTGATCTCTGGGTGCAGAGTGAAGTGGGGCCTGGGAACCCAGAACAGAGGTTGGCATTTGTGACAGCGGAAGGGGCCAGCCCTGGTGAAGCTTGCGTCCTGTCTCCTGCTCTGCTTAGCTTTGTAGCCTCTACCTCATCACCCCATGCTGTGATTGTTTTCTTTTCCTCATCTCTCGTTTCTTCTAACTTTCCAAAGCCTGAAGTCTATATTATGTTATCCTTGACTTGCTGTGAGCAAGGCTTTGCCCGTTTCCTTCTGTCCTGCATCCCAAGTGTCCAGGAGAATGCTTGGCATACAGTAGGTGCTCAGTAAGTACATGTTGGCCTTACCTGCTAGAATCAGATATGTACATTCTCAGGGCTTGCTCTGAAGAAATAGTAAATGTCTTCAGGGCAGCATATTCGTGAACCCACTAATCTGGCAGTTCCACAAAATTAACTCAGATATCTTTCTTCACTCATGGAAAATGTAGCCACGCTGAGGAGTCTAGAATGTGGAATAGTTTGTATATGGGGTTTCTTTCTTTTTCTTTAATGATTTTATTTATTTATTTTTAGAGAGAGGGGAAGGGAAGGAGAAAGAGGAGAGAAACATCAATGTGAGACAGAAACATCCATCAGTTGCCTCTCACATACCCCTGACTGGGGACCTGGCCCATAATCCAGGCACATGCCCTGACCAGAAATCGAACCAACTATCTTTCTCTTTGAGGGATGACACCCAACTCACTGAGCTACACTGGTCAGGGTATGACACCTTTGATGACAATGGCTCTATGGTGTGTTTTGAGAATTCCTGAGGATGTTCTTCCCAATTTTATTTTGTGTCAAGACTTTTGCAGCTGATCTAATACATGACTCTTCCAGAATCAATCACCCACCTGTCCATTCCTCCAGCCAACAACCATTGAAACATGGTGCTAACAGAAAAACATCTCTTTCCCTGTGGAATGCACATTCTAGCACAGCAGCAGCAAATGTATGTAGAGTCAGTAAATATTTTTGGTTGGCCACACGGTCTCCAACCCAACTGCTTAATTCTGCCTTCGCAACACAAAAACAATAACATAAATGAATGAGGATGGCTGTGTTCCATTAAAACTATAAAAGCAAATGATGGGCTGGATTTGGTCCGGTGGCTGGTTTGCTGGCCCTTGGTCTAGCTGTTCCTTAATGATCTTACAAATCAATTGGTCAAGTACTAAAACAATTTAGTGGGGCATTGGTCTTCCCAGAGATCCTGGGATGAGGAGAACTGACAGTTAAAATATGGAGTATGTCTGGCAACATGATATCTTTCTACATTTACTCAAGAGCATTTTTTTGGTGTCCTTGCTAAAGTTTTGTAGTTTTCATCATTGTACAACTCTTGCATGTTTATTGTTGAGTTTTTGCTTAGGTGTTTTGTTTTTATTTCTGTTGTGAATAATCTTTTCTCCATTATGTTTTTTTTCTAGCTGATTATTGCTGGAAGCTATAGTTTTGGGGGCACACTTATTTTTATGTGATTTGAATTTCTTTCTGAACCCTCTTACTCTTCATAATTGTTCACCAGACTCGGGCCTGGCCCTGTGCAATAGACTTTTCCATGCCGATGGAATAGTCTAGATCTGTCCTCTCCATGACTAGCACGTGTAGCTCCAAGCACTTAAAATATAGCTGTCGCAACCAAGGACTCAAACCTTTTATTTACTTTAATTTTAATTTAGACTTAAATAGCCCTGTGTGGCCAGTAGTAACCATATTGGCAGTGCAGGCTTAGAATTTTAAATCAGAGAATCATTTTTATGGGCAAATCATTTCTATCCCTCTCTCATGTTTCTGCCTCTTACATTTGTCAGTTCTTACTGCATTTCCAACCCACAGGGCGTTGCTCCATCACAGGGGTGACAGCAAGCAGCCTTGGTGCTTTTCATAGTACATGTGAGCCTCGAGATTGGTTTCCCACAGGTTCTCATTAACAAGGTACGGAACCTTCTTTCTAGTCCTTGTTTACTCAGTTTTCAGGAAGTGTGGGTGCGAGGTATTATTAAGTGCTTTGCTGGATTTGAGCTTTGAGCTGATGACTGTGTAGAAAGTTTATATGATGGTCAACTGTCACAGCCCAATTTTAGAGCATCCATCACCCCAAAGTTTCCTGCTCCCAACCTGAACCCCAGGCAACTACTGATCTGCTTTCTTTTCTCTAGCTTCTCTGTGTTAGTGTAATTAATGCTTTTGGAATTCACTGACGCCGTTATGTGCTGAAGTATAATTGCTTTTTACTGCTGAATGCCATTGTGTGGATGGGCCATAGTTTGTCCATTCACCAGTGATGGGTGTGTGAGGTATTTCCACTGTTTCATTGTTAGAAACAACACGGCCATGAACATGCGTGCACCAATCTGTGTGGAGATATGACTTCTTTTCTCTTGGACAAGTGCCCAGGGTTGGAAAAGGTGCATCATGGGCTAGCTCTTACCTTGGACATTGTAAGAAACCACCTCCTCAAGTAGCCATACCATCTCCCAGTCCCTGCAGTACTGAGGTGCCTTGGGCCTCGCGGATGAGCTGGAAATGTACCCTCGCCCAGTTTCCAGAGCAGCGTGTGTGAGGTGGTGGTATTTCTTCCAAAATCCTTGCTAGCACCCCTATACGGCCATCTGGGCTGCGCTTTTCTGTGATGGAAGATTATCTCTTTCTTCGTGAGTTACTTTGGCAGTTTGTTTCTTTCCAGGAAATAGTCCGTTTCATCAAAATTGTTTTAATTTGTTGCCATGAAGTTGTTTTAAAATTCTTATATATTCTTTTGTGTCTGCAGTAACTTGTGTCACACTTTTCTCTTCTTTCTTGGTTAGTCTGCATAAAGTTTTAGCAATTGCTCTCTTTTCAAAGAACAACAGTTTTGGTTTCATTGGTTTTCTCTATTTTCCTATTCCTAATTTTTATGTTTTTTTCTATTTTATATTTTTAAAGATTTTATTTATTTATTTTTAGAGAGAGGGGAAGGAAGGGAGAAGGAGGGAGAGAGACATCAGTATATGGTTGCCTCTTGCGTGCCCCCAAATGGGGACCTGGCCCACAACCCAGGCATGTGCCCTGACTGGGAATCGAACCAGCGACCCTTGGTTCACAGGCTGGCGCTCAATCCACTGAACCACACCAGCCAGGGCTCCCATTCCTAATTTTTAAATTTCTGCTCCCACTTTTATTATTTGCTTCTTTCTTTGGGTTTGATTTCCTCTTCCTTTTCTAGATGCTCAAGGTGGATGCTTACCTTGTTGAGGTCTTTATTTAGTAAATACATGATATTTTACCCCTGAGCACTGTTAGCTGCATCCGTTACATTTGGATGTGACATGTCTTCATTTTCCAATGTCCCCTTCCTTCTGTGACCCCGGCTTACTTGGAAGTGTGTCATTCCACTTCCAAGCATTTGAGTATATCTTGTTGATTTATAATTTAATCCCTCTGTGTCTGGAGAACATGCTTTGCCTGGTTGCAGTATTTTTGAGTGTATTTGTATGGTCTCACATGTAATCTGTCATACACAGTGTCCTGTGTGCCTAAAAGAACATGATTCTGCCCTGGCTGGTGTGGCTCTGTACTGAGCGCCAGCCTGCAGACTGAAAAGGTTGCCGGATCGATTCCCAGTCAGGACACATGCCTGGGTTGCAGGCCAGGTCCCAAGTTGAGGGCGTGTGAGAGGTAACTGATCTCTCATACATCATGTTTTACTCCCTCTCTTTCTCCCTCCATTCCCCTCTCTCTATAAATGAATGAATGAATGAATGAATGGATGAACATGATTCTTGTGTTATCGGGTCAAGGGTTCCATAAAGGTCACTTTGGTCAAATTGGTGGATGCTGTAGTTCAGTTCTTCAGTGTCCTTGCTGTTTTTTTGGCTGTTCTGTTAGTTATTGAGAGTGGGTGTGCAAATCTCCAACCATAATTGTGGAATTGTCTCTTTCCCCTTTGAGCACTTTCTGCGTCATGTATTGTGGGGCATTGTGGCTGCGTGTTTACGTTTATAATCACCTGATCCTGGTGAGCTGCCCCTCTTTCACATGAAGTGCTCTTCGTCTTCATGTCCATTCTGTCTGATGTTATGGTAGCCCCTCTGTTCTCTTACAGTTCTGATTTGCAGGGCATGTGTTTTTCATCTTTCTATTTCCATCCCCTTGTGTCTTTTGATATTATGCAGTGATGTGTGTCCTCAGTACATCATATCAGGAGGCCCGTGAAGTCTGTCTGTTCCATCTTTGGTGATGTTAGCTTACCCAGAGACAGAGAGGAAAGGAGTGGCCTTTGATCCAGAATCCCACCCCAGTTTAGTCTAAGGCAGGGTTTGGCCAGGTGCTATGTGAAGGGTGTCCTAGGCACCAGGCCCCAAGCTGAGCATGTGGGGCTGGCTCAGTCCTGCCCACTGTTGTCTGCTGACTTTGGAGGTTTTCTAAGTGGGGTAGTTGCTTAGAGATCCCAGGAAGGGGTGTAATACAGGAGCCCCGCAGACCCGGGGACAGGCGCTCTGCAGTGAGCAGACTGCTGAGCTAGGGCTCCTGAGGCTTCTCTGCTTCCTTGGGGAGAGGCTGTTGTGCGGGGGCGCCTTGGGATCATGGATGGACAGCACAGAGCTGGTGGCACTGTCCTCAGTGTGGTCACCGTGGAGTCCTGCCACAATCCCTACCCTCTGGCTCCCACGGGCTCACAGCTGGCTAGAGGGAAGGCTGGGTGCTCTTCACAGCTTGTCCTTATCCACTGGGCCTTCCTGTCCCTCAAGCTGAAGAAGACACAGAAGGTAGACTGGAGTGGGTGAGTCACTTCTGGCAGAATTTATAGGTCTCCCCACAGCCACTGCCTCCTGGTGACCCTGCCTTTCCCTTGACCGCTGTGCCCTGCCCCACACACTCAGCCTAGCACAGATGTCCCTGCCAGGCCTATCCTGACCCCTACTCCTCTCACAGTCCTGCGCTCTTCTCCCTTCTACTCCACTGTCAGGCTGTGTGCACCTTTGACCTGTGTCTGCCTCCCTCCAAGAAAGCAGGGACCCCAGTGCCCGAAGCCTGAGCATGGGGGAGGTGTGTGTAGAGCAAGCAAGCGAGCCAGTAAGCGAATGAGTGAGTGAGTGAGTGAGAGCGTGCATGACAGTGAGAGGGTGACCGAAAGAAAGGGTGGATGAATGGAGGAAGCAGGCGGAGAGCATTAAGCCATCTGCCATGGGGGACATGATTTCACTTCTGGACTCATGTTGCTCTTGGTCCACTGAGTGGCCTTCTTGCTCTGCGTTGCCTTCCTTCTGGAAGCATCTGCCACGAGGATGCTCTGGACACGGCATCTGTTGGTGGGGGCAGCTGGCAGAGGAGCAGCTGCTATACCTCCCAGGGTCTCCAGTGGGGGAGTCTGGTAGGGACACTGCTTTACACGTCCCCATCCCTTCTTCCCACAGCCCCAGGCTTGGGTGACAGGGTTAGGTGGGGCCACATGGAGGGTAACCAGGTCTTCTCTTCATTCCAGGTTCGTGCTAGCCGTGGGCAGTGCCGTCTTTGATGCCATGTTCAATGGGGGCATGGCGACCACGTCCACCGAGATCGAGCTGCCTGACGTGGAGCCGGCTGCCTTCCTGGCGCTGCTCAAGTAAGACTTTCCGGGGCCTCTCGATTGAGGGGACAGAATGGGCAGCCTGATGGTGTAAAATGTCAGAAAAGAGACAGGGCTCGGGAAGAAAATAGACCCCGGTAACACTGCCTCCAAAGCCTTGGCTCCCTGGAATTTTCTGGGCCTTGCCTCCACAGTGAGGGGTGACTCTGGAGGCCCCCACCCTGTTTAAATTTTTGTATTTTTAAAATTGAAATTTAATTCATTTATCATATGATTCATTCATTTAAAGTGTGAAGCTCAGTGGTTGTTTTAAAGTAATTTACAGATGTGTGCAACCGCCACCTGTATCTAGTTCCAGAACATTCTATCACTCCAAAAAGCAGCCCCATCCTCATTAGCAGTTACTCTCCAGCGCCTGGCAACCACAAGCATCTTCCTCTCTGGATGTGCCTATTCTGTACATTTTACATAAATGGAATCACACACTGTGTGGCCTTTCATGTCTGGCTTCTCTCACCGAGCATTGTTTTTGAGGTCCATCCACGTTTTACGTAGTGTGTAATGAGCCCCTTATTTGTTTTTTAAGATTTTATTTACTTATTTTTAGAGAGAGGAAGGGAGAAAGAGAGAATCATCAGTGTGCAAGAAATATGTTGCCTCTCGCACGCCCCCAACTGGGGACCCGGCCCACAACTGAGGCATGTGCCCTGGCTGGGGATCGAACCAGCGACTTTTCAGTTTGCAGGCTGGCACTCAGTCCACTGAGCCACACCAGCCAGAACGAGCCCCTCATGTTGATCCTTTGTAGTTGACAAAGTTAAAAAGTAGCATAAGGTAAGAATTTTAAATGCCACTTCCATTTTTCCCTTTTAAGTTTCAGAATTTTTTCTCAAGTACAGTGACTGCGTGGGGTTGGGGGTTGGTGTCACACAGTTGTAGGAAATGAAGCCAACTTGGACAGGAGGGACGCCCCCCTCAGACAGCCAGGATGCCATCTCAACTGGTCCTTTCCTGCATGTGTCTTGTGTGTGTGATGTGCTCGCAGCCTCACTTCTGCCCTCTTGTGTCCTCAATCCCCTTTTCTCACTGTTGTTGCGTATAATTTTGCGGTAGTTGGCTTTGTCTGAGGACGCCCCATAACCCTTGACTCCATCTAATACTCATGGGACCCATGAGCTGTCCCCAGTATTTTCCTGGTCACAACAGGTCTCTGAAGAACAGGATTGTTTGTCCGTCTCTGTAGATCTTCTCAAATGGCTCCCCCGGCCCAGGGCCAGATGGTGGATGCTTCTTGGCTAGGTTGCCAATGGGCTCTGTCTCCGCTAGTCACCTCAGTCACCTGGACCTCTGTGATGGCAGAAGCAGCTGGGACAGTTTGTAAACTATAGTTGGGACTATGTGCCAATAAAACTTTATTTACAGAAACAGGTGACAGCACTGGCCAGGTAGCTTGGTTGGAGCACTGTCCCGATGCACCAGGGTTGCAGGTTTGGTCTCCAGTTGGGGCACATGAGTGTGTGGATAGTTGGAACAACAAATCAACTTTTTTTTCTCTATCTCTGTGCCTTCCCTTCCCCTCCCTCTCTTTCTCATTAAAAACAATTAAAAAACAAAAACAAGTGACAAAACCACAAGTAGATAACACTTCACACTCACTAGGATGGCTATTACTTAAAGGAAGAAAAGGAAGGGAGGGAGGAAGGGAGGAAGGAAGAAAGAAAAGGAAGAAAATGACAAGAGTTGGCAAGGATGTGGAAAAATTGGGACCCTTGTGTATGGCTAGGGGTGTGTGTGTGAAATGGGGCACCCTCGGTGGAAAACAGTCTAAAGATTCTTCAAATAATCAAACAGAGTCACTATATGACCCAGAAATCCCACTTCCGGGTATTAACGCACGAGAATTGAAAGGGATTCAAACAGATATTTGCATACTCGTGTTCACAGCAGCATGATTCACAAGAAACAAAAAGTGGAAACAACCCAAGAGTCCATGAGAAGATGAATGGATAAACAAGATGTGGTCCGTCCACACACTGGAATATTGGTTATCCTTAAACAGGAAGGACATTCTGAAACCTGCTATGACGTGACTGCATCTTGATGACATTATGCTCAATGAAATGAGCCAGACGCAGCAGGGCAAATACTGTGTGATTCCACTCACAGGATGTCCCTAGGGGAGTCAGATCCACAGGGACAGAAAGTGGTTGTTGTAAGCCAGGGGCTGGAAGAGGGAAGTTAGTGTTCAATGGGGACAGTGTCAGTTTGGGAAGATGCAACAGTTCTGGAGACGGATAGTGGCAATGATGGTACCGCAATGTGAACGTGCCAGTTGGATCCTGCCCAGGGCACATATGGGAAGCAACCAATGAATGCATAACTAAGTGGAACAACAAATCGATGTTTCTCTCTCTTTCTCTCTTCCCCCTTTCTCTCTCTCTCTAAAATCAATTTAAAAAAACAAAAACAATGTGAATGTGTTTAATGCCACTGAGCTGTGCACTTAAAAATGGTTAAGGTGGTAAATTTGATGTTATATAGACTTTACTATACTTTTTAAAAATAAAGAGACATCCATAAAAGCAAAACAAAAACAGGTGACAGCTTGCAGTTTGCCAAACCCTGACTTAATGGTCAGCTGTCTCTGTCTCTCCATCTGTCTCCCAGTCTGTCTCTCTTGGGTTTGTTTTTTTTTTTTTTTTTGAATTTATTTTTTATTTTATTTTATTTTTTTTATTTTTGGTTTTTCAATTACAGTTGTCCCCTTTCCTCCCATCTCTCTTGGTTTTGATGAGAGCTGCTCAGTTGCCCTCCTGAGAGTTGTTGGTGTGTGAGTGGCTCACTTGTCTTGCACACACTGACGCCTGTCCCTGTTACAGGGTTTTCTTTGCACTGCTGACATTGGGGTGGGGCCGTTCTGCGGGTGCTGTCCTGGGCGCTGTGGGTGTTGAGCAGGCTCCCTAGCCTCCTGGGTGCAGGGTCTCCCTGGCCCCAGGGATTCCAACTGCAGGGCTCCGTGCTGCACTTCTGCTGGCCGTGCACAGGACTCTGATTTCTCCACAGCCTCACCATTCCATTTTGTCGACCCCAACTTCTGACCCCCATTTAGAGTCGGGCCAATGGCACTTGGTCAGTATCCATGAGTGTCTGTGATTTGCCCATTGAGATTTGCTGTCAGGCCTGCCATGCAGGTCAAGAGGTATGGATGTGTCCCCGTGTCCCCAGCAAACTGATGGTAGCCTTCAGCCCTGATGCCTCCACGTGGGAAAGGAGCAGGCCTGCAGTATAGATGTGTCCCCCATGTTGCAGCATGGATGGTTTAGCTTCTCACTGGTTTCCATTGGTAATGGCCTTTGCTGGGTCATGACTGCAGGTCAGAGGGCAACAGATACTGGTTCTGGAGGTCCCTCAGGGCTGGGGGATGGAGGCTGGTGTGGGGTCTTGCCGGGGGTCTGACAGCACCAGGGTTTCTAGGGTCCTGCCTCATGGCCACCCCCATCCTACCCAAGGTTTCTCTACTCGGATGAAGTTCAGATCGGGCCTGAGACGGTCATGACCACACTGTACACCGCCAAGAAGTATGCAGTGCCTGCGCTGGAGGCCCACTGCGTGGAGTTCCTAAAGAAGAACCTGCGAGCGGACAACGCCTTCATGCTGCTGACGCAGGTGCAGGAGCCTGGGGGCATGGGTGGCTGGGTGGGTATTTCTCAGTTTTTGACACCCTGGAGAGTACCCCGTCCCTCTGCTCTGGTGGTTCCCTTTGTTTTCTAGGAGAGTTTTCAGGTGGCCGGGGCAGCTTGTTGGCAGGCAGGTCTCCCCTGTTCATTCGGCTGCAGGTTTCCTGGTGTCTGCCCTTCTCAGGGGCTCACATGTAGGGAGAAGGGCGTCCATGTTTCTTTGAGAAGGTTCCTTCTGGGCTCTGTGTGGTCACCCAGCTGTGGTGGGGCGGGTGGGGCTGTAGGGGACCAGGAGGCCTGGACACAGGCAGGTGTCAGGTTGCCCTCTCCATAGCTGGTCACAGACAAGTTAGATTTGCAAACCCCTTGCTGAGGTGGCACCTGGGCCTTGGGCCCTGACTGGCCACTTGCTGAGTCACTCCAAAGGGTCAGAGCCAGAACTGTTATGTGGCGGCCACTCCAAACCATCAGCTGAGATGCGTGGCCATGTGGAGTGCGTTCCCCAGGCCCCAGGCAGAGAACAGGGCCGAGGAGTTAGGGTCTTGCTGCCGCCCAGCTTCCTCGGCACAAGCTGTCAGAATCTTCTCCCCCCCGGCCCCCTGCCCTGTGTGCCCCTTCCTGATGGAGCAGTCTCAGATGGTCAGGGGCACAGTGCTTTGGCATCCTGCAGTCATTCATGGCCCTCTCCCTAGGGGCTCCTGCCTGACCCAAGGAGGGACAGAGCCCACCTCCCTGGGGGTCAGCCCTGTCTGCTGCTCCTGCCTCCAGCCCTGAACTACTAGGGGGCCAGCTTTAGAGGTGCTGGCCTGGAACACAGTCCTTCATTCACTGGATGCCCCCCTCTCCGCCCTAGACAATGGTTACTACAAATCTATGAACTTGGAGAAAATCTCCTGCCCCTCAGCTGGCACTGTGTGAGCACTTAGGCCCCAAGACTTGAAATTCGTGACAAGTTCTAACCACAAAGTCCATCTTGGGTCCTGTCTCGGGGCTGGATGTTGACATGCTGTCCCTCGCAGGCCCGGCTCTTTGATGAACCGCAGCTTGCCAGCCTGTGCCTGGAGAACATTGACAAAAACACAGCCGATGCCATCACTGCAGAGGGCTTCACGGATATCGACCTGGGTAAGGCCTGTGGGGTACCTGGGGGAGGTGACCTCGTGTCCCAGACTCCACCATCTTAAGGTAGGGTGGGCACACTCCTGCAGAGGCCCAAGTGGTGCTTGTTTTCAGCCTTACCAGCCAGAGGGCTTCTGCCTGGTCTGACCCACTCTGCTGCTATCAGTGACAGGATGGCAGATGGGCATGGCCACAAGCTGGTGAAACCTCATTCACCAGCATAGGCGGAGGCTGTGTCTGGTATGCTTACAACCCCTGGCTGAGACCACGGTGTCCACATTGACGTGGCCTCCCTGTCCTCCACAGACACGCTGGTGGCGGTCCTGGAGCGGGACACGCTGGGCATCCGTGAGGTGCGCCTGTTCAGCGCTGTTGTCCGTTGGTCTGAGGCTGAGTGTCAGCGTCAGCAGCTGCAGGTGACACCCGAGAACAAGCGGAAGGTCTTGGGCAAGGCACTGGCTCTCATCCGCTTCCCGCTGATGACCATTGAGGAGTTTGCCGCAGGTAATGTTCAGCTGGACTGGGGTGGGGGCCACTCAGAAGGAGTGTGACCCCTGGGGACCTTGTGTATGACTAAGTTGCATGCCCCACCAGGTCAGGCACCAGCTATGTGTTGGCCTGAGAGCCCCGCCAGAGACACAAGTATGCCCCTCTGTGCTGATGACACTCTTCTTATTGATGGCAAGCTTGGACTGTGCACAAACATATAATCACAGAACGACCCAAAGATGATGCCACGCAGCCAGCCTGCATCTTGATGTTTCCTGCCCCCTACACCCACCCCCCTGCCATCTCCTGTGTCCACACGCATACATATGAGGGTACTAGCCACTGAGGTTCCCCTCTTGGACTCACAACCTGGGGTCTGGGTTCCAGCCTCAGTGTCCTTGACAGTTCCTGTGAAGGGGTGGAAAATGACCAGGGTAGTGGTGACCCTGCTGCAGAGCCTGGGAACTGGGCTGATGTGGGGGTGGCCCTGACTGAGCCTCCCACCCTGCGAGGATGCCCACATCTTGGGCCATTGTGCGGCCAACTTGGAACCCTGTCTCCCAGGGCAGAGCCTGCCCTTTGTGTCAGTGTCATGGCTGGTGCTGACCTCAGCCCTGGAGCCAAACAGGCCTGGAAGGTTCTGTATGGGGTCTGTGAGGCAGCTTCGTGGTCAGTGCATATCAGCCATCCTGTGTCTCTCCCAGGTCCATGCTGCCCCTGGTCCTGCCCAGATTTAGAGTCACCTGACTTATCAGTAACAAATAATGTATCTCCCATGCACTGGCTGGGTTGTGCGCATCCTATAGACACGGCCTCTTTGATAGAAAAGTCAGGTTTACTGTCTTGTGTTTTATCTGGTGATGATCCAGTGTTATATCAGTCCTGGGGTGACGCCCCAGAGAATGTCTCTGTGTTCTGGGGACACTGGGGCTGGGTTACTCTCTCTGGAGCTGTCCTGGGCACTGTGGTGTGTTGAGCAGCATCCCTGGCCCCCACCAACTAGAAGCCAGGAGCACCCCCAGTCATAACAACCACAGATGTCTTCATACCCTGTCTGGTGTTCCCTGAGGGAGACCTCTGGGTATAGCACTGGACTGTCCCCTGCCAAGTACCTATAGGAGCCTTGCTGGATCTGCCCTCTCCAGACTGGTGTTCACTCCCACAACAACTCTCCTCAAGGTCCCCCAGCCAGCCTGGTTGACAGATCCCCTGCCTCCATACCCCCCGCAATGTCTCAGGCCCCTGTGACAGCTCACCTTCAGGAAGTGTCATCCCCTTAAGCCTTGTCCTCCCAGCTTGAAAGCACTGGGAAGGATTTCTTGTCCTGTGTTTGAGTTGGGCCTCCTGGTTCTGTCTCTGTGGTGCACCCCCTGAGGCTTCATCTCTTTGTTCCTGTGTATTTTAGAGAATTCCTTGGCTTATGTTCCACAGGAAAATACCAGAAAGTAGAAGGTTGAATCCCCCTGGCTCCCATGCTTCAAGGTCAAAGTCAGATGTATCTTTTTTCCTGCACTTTCTATTCAGAGATTAAAATACAATGGTCAACATCCTGCATTCAATTTTCTATCTTCCTTATTCACCAAGTCCATAGATGTGCCTTGTCCCCTGTTGTGAAGGTCTGTTGGTATGTTTGGCTGTGGGAGCTGTGAGTGATGCTGTGGCCAGTCTTCTGCAGAAATGGGTTCTGAGTTGGTAAATGAGTGATTCTTGTAAAGCTTGGGGCCTGTGTCCTGCCTTCTGTTCTGGAGGTGGAACAGCGATGGGCAGGGCATGTGTAAGGCCCCAGCCCCACCCATCTGTCCTTTCTTGCATGTGGCCTCCACTGTAACCATTTGGGTTCTCCCCACCCTGGCTCCTGGCCTATTCTAGGCAGGTCCCATCACCTCCCTGGCTGTGTTGGTGCTGCCCGGCTGGGCTCCCCCAGGCCACTTCTAGCTGGGAGTCACCCCTCAGCCACTGATGGCTCTGAGTGTTGACAGACTGGGTGCCACCTGCTCTGTCAACTAGGGGTGGTCCTGATACAGGCAGCAAGACCTGAGGCCATGAGGGGGCATTTTGCCCAATGAGCCAGCAAATCAGAGCATCAGCCCTACGTCTGCATCAGACCCCTCCCCAAACGCCAGGGCAGAACTGTCCCATCTTAGGACTGCCTGGACCCCTAATGTTTGGCAGAAAATTCAGTGTCACTTCTGAAAGATGCTGTGGACTTGAGGTGCCCATGCATTCCAGTGTCTTCTGTGCCCTGGGGCTTCACCCAGCCTTCCCTACCCTGCTCTTCCCCAGCTTCAGGCCAAACCCCACTCCTGTCTAACCCATTGCTCCCTGTGCCTGTAGGACCCGCACAGTCGGGCATCCTTGTGGACCGCGAGGTGGTCAGCCTCTTCCTGCACTTCACTGTCAACCCCAAGCCCCGTGTGGACTTCATTGACCGGCCGCGCTGCTGCCTCCGCGGGAAGGAGTGCAGCATCAACCGCTTTCAGCAGGTGGAAAGCCGCTGGGGCTACAGTGGCACAAGTGACCGCATCAGGTGGGTGCGGGGCTGGACTGGGCACTGGGGTGAGATACTGGGTAAAGGTGCTGCATAAGGGTGCTGGGAATGGGGAACCTGGGTTGCCAGGAGTGAGACGCAGACAACGAGTGCAGCTGCTGAGAGCCCTGGGAAGGTGCTTCCTGCTGAGGAGTCAGCCCCACCTCATGGTAGGCCTCCAGACACCAGCATGGGAGGTGGAAGCCCCTGTAGGGCTCCTGTGCCTGTGCGCTGTCACCTGCTTGCAGGGTTGTCCCAAGTTTGGCACCTGTCCCTCTCTCCATCAGGTTCTCAGTCAATAAGCGCATCTTTGTGGTTGGCTTTGGACTGTACGGTTCCATCCATGGACCCACAGATTACCAAGTGAACATCCAGGTACTCACCTGCCCCGCCCCTGCCTCCAGATCCAGGCCCCATCCCTAGGTCAGGCTCCACCCCAGACCAGGCCCTGACCCCTTGTCCCCTCTCAGTCCCAACCCCCAGACACCACCCCATGTCCCACCCAGGCGCTGCCCCTCCCATTGTGCCCCACCTTTCTCAAGACCCCCCATATGGAGGGAATGTGCAAGAGTCTGAGGGGACTATGCCTCCAACCCCATGGGCCTCGTTATAGGTCACAGGCTGGGCCCTGCAATGCAGGGTCCAGGGTGGAGTTCAGCCCTCCCTCCTGCCTCTGTGGGGTCCCATGGGTGGAAGTAGGGGATGTAGGCCCCAGGTGAGCAGCACCTGGCTCCTGCCCTCGCAGATCATCCACACAGACAGCAACACAGTACTGGGCCAGAATGACACGGGTTTCAGCTGCGATGGCTCTGCCAGCACTTTCCGAGTCATGTTCAAGGAGCCGGTGGAGGTGCTGCCCAATGTCAACTACACAGCCTGCGCCACGCTCAAGGTGTGCCTGACCCTAACCCTACCCCACACGGAACCCTGACTCTGGTCCCAACCCTGACTGAAGTAAACTCTGATTCCTGAACACTACACAGAAACCCAACTCTGATCCTTTGACTAGACTCCTGATCACTATCAGGACCCACCTGACATCTGACCCCAACTCTGATCCCTGAACACTATTCTTTTCTTTTGACTCCATCTGAAGGGCACGAAGTCTAGTCTGGTACTACAGTAGGTCCCTCCTTATCTGTGGTTTTAGTTGCCCATGGTCCAAAATATTAAATGAAAATTCCAGAAATAATTCATTATTTTACATTGTGTGTCCTTCTGAGTAGTGATGAAGTCTTGCTGCCCCATTCCATCCTATCCAGGAGCCTGACCCTGACATCTAATCCTTCTCTGATCCCCAGACTTTATCCAGGACCACAATCCTGCCCTCACATTGACCTTAATTTTGACCCCTAAACCTTATCCTGGATTCCACCATGACCTTCCACAGTCCCCAACCTTGAAACTTGAACCTTATCCAGGACTTTGACCCCATCTGATCCCTGACTTGAACTCTGACTCACACTCTTAAGTCATCTCTGATGGTGGGCTCAAAGAGGTGGCCATCTGTTGGAGGTTGGAGGTTCTGCCACCCTGAGGTCCCACAGCAGACACCTCTGGGTGGCTCTGTTGCCCTCTGCTCAGTTGGTGCCCCAGTCCTGGAGGTGGTCCTGACTGCACTATGGCCCCAATTCCACAGGGCCCGGACTCCCACTATGGCACCAAAGGCCTGCGCAAGGTGACCCATGAGTCGCCCACGACGGGAGCCAAGACATGCTTCACCTTTTGCTACGCAGCTGGGAACAACAACGGCACGTCTGTGGAGGACGGCCAGATCCCCGAGGTGATCTTTTACACCTAGGCGCCCAGGCTCCCATGCAGCCGTGAGGACAGCAGCCCGAAGCCACCGGAGATAAGCAGACCACCCCACGTCCCGTGCCAGCCCCAGTGGGCTCCCCATGCCGTGTCCGCCTCTGGCCAGGTTTCTGGCTGTCTCCGTGGTGGTGAGCATGGCTGCCTGTTGTGAGGGGCCAGGAGGTGTCTAGGCAGGCAGGGCTGTGAGACAATCCCTCAGGACTGGGGGTGGGTCCCTGGGTGTGGGCATGCCACCCACCATCCCTGCAGCTCAGGGCTGCCTGACCAGCTGCCTGATGGTAGGACCATGCAGGCTGTCATCTTGTTCGTGTAACTGCACATAGCAATGCATCTTGGATTTCCATTTATCTGGTAGGAGACTGTGTGTGGAGGCACCTCTAGGGCATTTGGGGTCTTCTGTTCCTTTCCTTTCATTCTGGTCTGTTCACTGGGGATGCTCAGGCCACCATGACCTCAGACCCCAGGATGCAGGCCTGAGCCCCAGGGGATAGGACCCATGGGGGTGGGGCTTATACCCCTCAAGGTCCTGCAGGCTGGCTTTCCCACCAGGTCCCACCTCAGCCTCTCTGAACAGGCCCCTCTGGCCCTGCAGCTGAGGTCACAGTTCTCAGCCTACCTGCCTGCCCACCTGTACATACTATCTCCTTACCCCACCCAGCCCCCGAGTGAGCGCTCTGCCTAGAGGTGCTGGAGGGCGCAGCCCCTCCCTTGAACCCCACGTCCTCCCCATGTGTTTCTGCCCGTGGTTCCTTCTGGAAACTATGTTCTCCCTGAAGCCATGAAAGGTGTGCCCTCTCACACCACACCCCAGATGATTTTTTTAAATAAAGGAAAGGAAACACCTGCCCTGACCTGCGTGTTTCTTCCTGTCAGAGCTGGCAGGATCCCAGCAGCTCTAAGCCATGGCACTGTCCTCTCTGTGGCTGTTTCCTCCCACTGTAAGAGGGGGACCTGGAATCCCCACCTACATGTGGAATCACTGTCTCCCAACAGACTCCTGTCCTGGAGGCACCTACAGTACATGGGGGGTCTCCAGGGTGAGTTGGGGACCCTCCCTGTGACCTCTGTTCTATGAGTGAAACTTCTGGGGCCTCACCCTGCCATTGCTGTACAGCAGTGGGGACCCTGAGGTGGGTGGGCAACATGACCATGGTCATGATTAGGGGAGGCCACACTGGGACTGATCCCCCTGGGTACTTCCTGGCACTTTCCTGATGTCAGCAGGGACCCTGCTGCAATGAGCTGTGTAGGGATCTTACGGGCTCTGCCATCCAGACCTGGGGCTGCACCTGGTGTGTGGCAGGTAAGCACAAGTGCTCTGCTTCGTCCCCAGGCCGCACCTGTGCAAGGGTGGGTAACCTGACATGAGCAGCCTCTCTGTCACTGCTAGCTATCATGACCATGTCCAGCATCCATGTAAAAATTAGAGCGCCCTGGCTGGTGTGGCTCAGTGGATTGGGCACCAGCCTGCAAATCGAAAGGTTGCTGGTTCGATTGCTGGTCAGGGCACTTGCCAGTTGGGGGCGTGCAAGAGGCAACTGTTCGATGTTTCTCTTGCACATTGATGTTTCTCCCTTTCTCCCTCCCTTCCCCTCTAAAAAAACAAACAAACAAAAAAGAGCATATCAAGAACTACAAAGCAAGAAAGGAAAAAAAAAAACAGACTCACTTGTATTTCAGAAATTGGAGTTACCAGAGAATTTATACATTCAAGACATGGGAGGAAATGAACAAAACAGGTGCAATAATGAAGAATTTCAACAATTAGAATATCTGTTTGAGAGGACTATGGCAGCTGCTTTAGGAAGACGATGCAGGCACATGGAGCAAACCTGAACCCAACCTGGAGCCAAACCTAACCAACCAGCAGCCTGAAATAGAAATGCCACAGCCAATCCACAGGTCCATGAATGAGAAAAATAAATCCGTATATTTATTTTTAAAAACGAATATCTGTTTGACATTCTAGAATTTAAAAATGCACAATCTGTACTTAAGAACTCAGTGGCTAGGAGCAACAGAAGACGGGATTAGTGAACTAGGAAAACAGGGCAATGAAACAACCAAGGCAAAGCACAAAAAGAAGAAAAATGAGCAAAGCACAGGTGATGTGGGACACAGGGGCCTGGCACCTGTCAGGGGAGTCGCAGAGGTGGGGTGGGAGAATGCCACACAGGCTGTTCTTGAAGAGATGAGAGCTAAGAAAGTTCCATAATCAAGACATCAAGCTGGTTGAGAGCTGTGGGAATAGCCCAGGGTCCGGTGTATGGCCATGGAGATAACAGTGTCTGGACTCCATGCCATGCCCTGTCAAAACCGACAAGTGAACTGTCCTCTAGCCCAAGCCCAGAGCCAAGCTGCGTGACCTGTGACCTAATCCCGGATCACGGTGGGGGAGGAGGGGACGCGCCAAGCAGACTCCTCACCAGTCACAACCATTGTACTGTACCAGTGGAGGGGGCCCTTAAGTCTGCAGTGATGCCAGCCTCAATCCTGAGAGCAGCAGTGGCAGCTAGGACACATAGGCCAGTGACTTCGTAAGGGACAGCTAACTCTCCTGGCAGATTGGGGCTCAGTTTAAGCTGCCACCCATTAATGAACAGATCCAGGAGCTGCAAACCATCACCTGAGGTGAGACAACCAGTAGAAGGGACTTCCTGTTCTCTGCAGATTGTTTGCTCAGAGTTGCAGTGGAAGAGAGGCTGAATCAGCTGCCATATAAAGAATACACAGTGACCACTCCAACAGGGTATGAAGAGGAAGGAGTGAAATTTGAGAAGGGAAATTGTGGGGTCAGCATCATGAGATGTGGCACTGGAAATACTGTAATTGAAGCTGTAAAGGTTCTTATAAAACGTGGATTCAACACTGCTCTCATTCCACGCGTCTGTTCTCCACTCCTCATGGTGCCAAACCAATCATTCAACAGTTTCCAGAGATCACAATTTTAACCACCGAAGTTTATCCTACTGTACCTACACATTTTGGAAATACGTTGGAACAGACTGAGTTACTGAAGGAAAATTAATTATCTTGTGTAATATTAGTTATATTTTGAGTTTCTATCTTTTACTGATTCACTTGCGGAATGGCAGAAAAAAAATATGTTAAAGATGCTTTGTAATTTTTGGAAGTGAGATAGTAAAAACAAAAATATTTGAGGTTTATTTATTTGATTATTTCTTGACTTTTGGCACCAAATTTAACAATGAAGCACACACAACTCTTTAAAAATGTTTTTTAAAAAATCCTCACCCTACGACATGCTTTTGATTTTAGAAGGGAAGAAAGGGAGAGAAACATCTATTGGTTGCCTGTTTGTGTCCTGACCAAGGAGAACCTGCAACCTAGGTTTGTGCCCTGACTGGGAATCAAACCTGCAACTAATCAAGCAGTACCGGCCAGGGCAGAAAATATTTTAACAATATTCTTAAGCAAATTGCTGATCCCTCGGTACATTGAAGCTGTCCCCTAATTTATGACCCTCTCAGTTTGGAGATTGATTGCAGCCACATGTAAAACCCAAATGGGAGTAAGTTCTTTGCCCACTATAGTTTGCATTTTGTTTAGACCTGACCTAATCTACACACAGAGAACACTATACCCAACAATGTCAGAACACACATGGCTTTCAAGTGCACTGGAAACAATGGCCAGAACAGGTCATGTTCTATATCATAATGCAATTCTAAATATTAATCACTTATCTTATGTTCTCTTACTACAGTGGAACCAAATTGGAAATGAATCATAAGAGACAAAAAAATTCCCAAATATCTGGGAATCAAGAAACACTTTTATGTAAACATGGTAAAAAATAAACCATACGGAAATTAGGAAATACTTGGAACTGAATAATATTGTGACTCTAATACATCAAAATTTGAGGATTCTGCTAAAACAGAATTGAGGGGAAAATTTATAGTCCACACAAACTGGAAAAGAAAGGGTTTAAAATCAGTGGTCTAAATTTTCATTTCAAGAAAGTAGAAAGTGAACAGCAAATTCAACCCCCAACAGAGGAGAAATAAAATAACAAGGCCAAAAATGAAGCAGAGAACAAATGAAATACAAACCATCAGTTCTGATGAAACCACAGCACAACTCTTTTCTTTTTAAAAGAGACAACACAAGACCAATATCAGGAATGAAAAGGTCCTGCAGACATCTGAGAGATTGTAAAAGGGGTTTGAATTCTGAATAGAAACACTGTCAAGGAAGACCATAACTTGAGCTGGTTAAAAATAAACACTATAAAAAGGACATGTTCATTATAGAAATCATATATCGGTGCAGCCACTAAGGAAAACTGTACAAGGTCCTCAAAAAATGTAAAATAGAACCACCATAACCCAGCAATTCCACTTCTGGGCACATGTCCTAAGGAAATGAAATCAGGATCTCAAGAGTCTGCACCCTGATATTCACTGGAGCATTAGCATTATTACCAATAATCAGGATATGGAGACAACCTAAGTGTTACAGATGGAGAAATAAAGATGGTATATATTTTACATATATATAGTGGTGTGTGTGTGTGTGTGTAAAGAATATGGCCCTGGTGTGTGTGTGTGTGTATAAAGAATATGGCCCTTGTGTGTGTGTGTGTGTGTGTGTGTGTAAAGAATATGGCCCTGGCTGGTGTGGCTCAGTGGATTGAGCACTGGCCTGCACACCAGAGGGTTGCTGGTTCGATTCCCAGTCAGGGCACATGCCTGGGTTGCGGGCCAGGTCCCCAGTTAGGGGCAACCACACATTGATGTTTCTCTCCCTCTCGCTCTCCCTTCCTCCCTTTCCCTTTCTGTAAAAATAAATAAAATCTAAACAACAAAAAAAGAATATGACTCAGCTTTTTAAAAAAAAGGAAATTCTATTTGCAGCAACCTGGGTGAACCTGAAGGACATTATTCTAAGTGAGGTAAGCCAGACACAGGGAGACAAATACTTCATGACCTCACTCACAGGTGGAATCTAAAACTACAGTTGAATTAATAAAACAATAGAATGGTGGTCACTGGCGGTGAAGGAAACGGAGATATTGGTCAAAGGGCACAACTTCCAGTTATAAAAATAAGTATGGGGACCTAATGTATAGCGTGGTGACCATAGTTAATGATACTGTATTATGTACTTGACAGTTGCTAAGTGGACAAATCTTGTGTTCTCACCATACACGCAAAGGGTAACAGTGAAATGATGGATGTGTGAATTACCTTGACTGGTGATCATTTCATATACCCTAGATCTTAGAAGTCATATATAATTGTAAATATATCAGAGATGTGGATGCTAAGTAATCCAGAGGGAGAAAAGAGTCCCTCCCAGGAGAGCAGAGGCTGGGAAGCATCCCCCCAGCAGCACCAAGCTGGGCATGGTGGGTGGCTGGGCTTGCTGAGGGCAGGGAATTCACAGGGAGAGCAGCTACCTAAAAGGTTGATACCGGTGTGGGCTGGCAGAATGGACTGGAACCTGGAGGAGCTCAAAAAGCTTGACTTGGTGCTTGGGTAGTGAGGTTGGAGTGGGAGTGAAAGGTGGAGGGAAATCTGCAGCCTTTCCATGCACGGAAACCAGAGTCCTGCTAGAATGTGGGGCTGGCAAGAAGAACAAGACAGGTCAAGACATAAACTTCAAGACATCTGAACTAGGGGTGAATGAAGCTAACTTAGGTGGAAACCCAGCCAACTCCTGGTTACAGATCAGGCTGCCTGGTAAAGGATGAAGTGCAGGCTTTCTGGGGTGAAAAAGGCCTGGCTTATCATTCTTTCACACACAATATTTGCAATGCAATAAAAATTATGAGACATTGAAGGAGGAAATGTTACCCATAAACAAAAGCGGAAAATCGCCAACAGAAATGGATATACAGAAGACCTGGCTGTTGAAATCAGATGGCAAAGACACTCAAGTTACTGCTATAAATCTGTTAAGAGAATACAGAGGGAAATGGGGCAGAGGGCTGAAGAGATGGCCGACTGCAATCAAGAAAGATTACAAAGGGAGAAATGGAAACTGTAGAACTAAAAGTATCTGAAAAGAACTTATTGGTTAGATTAGGAGCAGACAAAACACACAAAAGAGGGAACATTAGTACAGATGCTCCTTGACTTATAATGGGGCTACATCCCAATAAACCCATCATAAACTGAAAATATTATAAGTGAAAATGCATCTGATACACCTAACCTACCGAATATCATAGCTTAGCCTGGCCCACCGTGAACATGTTAAGAACCCTTGCTGCTCTGCCCAGCACCACAGGAGAGGACCACACTGCATATCACTGGCCATGAAAAGAGCAAAATTTGAAGTACTTAATGAGTATAGATTTTGTACTACAATAAAGTTGAAAAATTGTGAGTCAAACCATCATTAAGTTGGGGACTCTCTGTATACCCAAAGATAGTCAAAATAATCCCCCTCCCTCCCCGCCAAAAAATCAGAACAGAGTATGAGAGACCTGTGGGACCATATTAGATAGACCTACATACAGGTAATTGGAGTACTGGAGGGGAAAAGAGAGAGAGAGAGAGAAAATGGGCAAAAAAAAAAAAAAAAAAAAAAGGAAACGATAAAAAGAAATTTTCCAAAATTGTTTAAAGATATCAACCCAAAGATCTAAGCAGCTCAGCAAATGTCCAGCAGGATATATATAAAGAAAACCACACACCATCATCAAATAATGAATATAAAGAACAAATTCTTAAAAGCAGCCAGACAAAAGGGTACCTTACTTTGAAGAGAACAATGCTGACAACTCAACTCTCATCAGGAAAGTCTTTAAAATCCAGTCACCTTGTTTCATGTGTCTGTTCTGAAAAGTCTGGTAACAAATTTTTCTATCTTCTTGCCTGCAGGCCCCAAGGCTTGTTTAAAAGAATTGTTTTATTAGGCTATGTCATGTATGTAATGGTTTTCTAATGTCCTCAGGAGCACCTTCACCGCAAAAATTCAGGCCTCCTCTACCTACGTGGAACGTTTCCTTGAAAAAGTTTTAAACACTAGGTCTGATTTTCCTCGAGGACTCAAACGCCACATCCTGCCTTCTCTGCCTGTGACAGCACCACCACCCTCCTGACACCTCATCCTTCACAGCCAGTCTCTCTTCACCTCCGTATTCTCCCATTTCCGAAGCCCTTCCTCAAACCTTTCTGTGTCTTGGCACCTTGTACTTTATTCTTTGTTTCTAAAATATTTTGTTTTCTCACATTTCCTTGAGTTCAAGCCACTGCTTCCTGTTGTTTCTTGCCCATTTCTGTCCTTAGTTTATGAATTTCTGATCAAAGGTGTTTTTCACACCTCCAAGTGCTGTTGGGGGCAAGTCTGGCGGTCCTCCTGGTTTTTGAGGTTTCTAACCTGGGGAAGTGGGTTTCCCATCCACAGGTGGGAGGACCACGTGCTGGATTCCCTATGAATCCCCCCTTTGCCTCTGGCCACCTGGCTGGCCAGCCTTCCTGCCCATGTCCCCATGCAGCCTAGCAGAGGAGCAGGAGTAGGCAGGAGGCCAAGATCCCACAAGGGTAAGTGGGAACAGGGTGTTGTGCACACTTGGTCTATTTTCTGGAGGTTCTGTTTGGGTAGAAAATGCTAGAAGGATCTGTTAGAAGGCCACCATTGTCTTCAAAGACCTGAAAATCCCATTAAACATTTTTCAGGAATGCTGACTTTAGCCCTGGCTGGGTAGCTCAGTTGGTTAGAGTATTGTCTTGATATACCAAGGATGTGGATTTGATCCCTGGTCAGGGTACATATAAGAATCAACCAATGAATGAATGCATCAATAAATGGAACAACATCAATGTTTCTCTTCCTCCTCTCTCTAAAATCAAGAAATTAAAATAATTCTGGCTTTTATCATTGCCACATTGGCTACCTGAGTCTGCCTGGGTGGTCCTAACAAATAACACAGGCTGGGCCGCTTAATCCACAGACATTTCTCACAATGGTACAGGTTTCAAGGCTGAGGTCAAGGCCCCAGCAGGGCTGCTCCTGGTGAGGGTCCTCTTCCTGGCCACCTTCTCATTGCATCCTCTCACTCTGGGGAGTCATCCCTGGCCTCTTCCTCTACTGACAAGGACACCAATCCTATTGTGATGGTCCCACCCTTTGACCTCATCTAACCCAAAGGCCCCCCCTTCTAACACTATTCCCCTGAGGGAGTTGGATGCCAACTTATGAATGTAAGAAGATACATTCAGTCCACAGCCACCAAGGAGACCAGCTGTCCTGTCTGCACTCAAGACTCACCATCCCTATACAACAGATACCTTGTTTCTCTGGAAACCAAGTCCTTTTAATGCTTCATTCTTTGTGTATAGAATCGGCGAGGTCACCTGCTATCCTGCAGTTTGAGTATTTGTGACCTCTCCCGTTCTCAGCGTTCAGTTTAGTGTGTTTTTTGCCCACACCCCAAGAACACGACCAAACCCAGCTCTTGCATTCACCTGAGTGCTGTTAATTTGTTTCTGACCATCCATTCCTCCCAGCCATCCCTGCCCCAGGTGTGTCAATACCTCCTAGCCTTCCCAGGACATGGGAATCTGAGCTGCTGCCAGTCTCATCCAAGTCTCTCATAAAGATTGAACATTATACTCCAAACTGGTTTCATTTTCCTTTATTTTTTAAAAAAAGCCCCTAGGTTCTATGGCTTCCAGGAAGCATCAGAGAAACGCAAGTGCCATTTCTGTACACTTTGTAAAGCAACACCTAGATGCACACGCCGCTGCCAATGTCCCAGCGGCTCTGCCTGCCCAAACATGGCTGCCTGGCCTCTGCCGCACCTGTGGGCTGAGACGGGGCTTTAAGGCGCTTGTCTCTTATGGCTCAGTGGCACTGAGCGTGGACACCAGAAGCCCCAACACCAGGCAGAGCCCTGACCCAAGTGGCCACATGAATGGCCACCCCAGGCTGTAGGAACACCTGCGGGCCATGCCGTCCAAGCTTTGGTGCAGGATTTTGGTTGGGGTGCCGCCCCCACTCCATCTTCCCCTTTGATTTGCGGAGGCCCAGGGCGGGTTCAGCCCTGGCAGCAATGCCCCACCGCTCCCCCTCGAGAAAACGGCCTTTGGATAGAGGGAGACAAGCTAGACTTTATGACACTAAGAGGGCTGCTGCGCAGGACGGCACAGGTGGCCGGCGCCTCCAGATCACACTACTCACTTCAGCAGACATGGCAGGAGGGGCGCAGGGAGGGCGGCCGCTGTTTTCTTTTCCTTGTTTTAAATAGTTAATGCTCTTGGAAGGGAGGACTAGACACAGGTGTAGAAATTTCGGCCAAAGTCTTATGTGAAGGAAGTAACCCACGTGGGGGTGGGCAGCTCAGGGCCACAGTCTATGTCCTGGTTGAGGGTTACCCGGACAAGCTTCCCGAGGTACTGCAGCAGGAGGGTGTGGGATGCCACCACCAGGGTTACTTGTGTCTCTGCAGTGATTTCCTCTTTCTCCTCTTGAAGAAACAGCAGCACCTGGATGGGGTTGAGGGCGTAAAAAGTGGGCATGGGATGGGGAGGGGCAAGTTAGGTGTGGGGTGGGAGGGTGGGGTACCAGCTGGGCCTAAGCCATCTCTATCCCCAGATGCTGCCCTGGGTCTTACTTGGTATCATCTGCCACCTCTACCTCTGCGGGCGCTGTGATGGGGGCATTGGAGTGACCAGCGGTGGGGTCATCTGCATTCAGCTCCCCATTGGTGGAGTTCAGCGCCTAGGTGGGTGGGTAGCACGAGAGTCATGTGGGCCGTGATCTCCAACCCCCCGCCAGGGCTGTTAGTGTCCTTGGCCTGGCACCTCACCTGGTTTTTGCTATACAGCTGGGCTTTATCCCTAGGCTGAGTTTGCGCAGGCAGGTCAGTGTGAACTGTGCCGATGGGCGTTGGCTGCAAGGAGTGCAGGACAGGGTGCTGAGGCCTGGCACCACTCTACCCCATGAACCAGGGTTTCACCTGAATCTGCGCCAAGGCTCTGGGTACTTGGGGCTTCCTCCAAGTCCAAGCACAATCACCAGGTCCAGGGTCCCACCTCCTATATCCAGGGGCCCCCACCACATGCAGGATAAAGCACCCCACATCCACTGTCCTGTCCCGCCTCCCCCCATGCACAGGCCCCACCCGCTGACTTCCAGGATAAAGGCTGCACATCCAGGGTTCCACCTCCCCCATGTCCAGGGACTCCCCACATCCAAGGCAAAGCTCTCTACCTCCAGAGTTCTTCACTACATCCAGGGTAAAACCCCCATGTCCAGGACCCGCCCCCACGTACCAGGGGCTTCCCTGCCCAGTCGTATTCATAGTCAAACACGAAGCCGCTGCGGTCAAAGAGGTCAGTGAAGAGCTTACGCAGGTAGTCGTAGTCTGGCTTCTCAAAAAAGTCCAGACGCCGCACGTAACGCAGGTACGTGGCCATCTCCTCTGAGAAGAGCCGACAGGGCTGGTGGTGGATGTGGGAGGCGGACATGCAGGGGAGGGGGCTGGGCAGGGGGGAGAGCAGAGGTATTGAGGGCAGGGAGCACTGGCCGAAGGCTGCCCTTACCTGGGAAGCTCTCACACAGCACCTCAATGGGCGTGGCCCGCTTGGTGTCCCCGATCTTCTGGTAGCGCTCCTTGAGTGTGTCCGCCTATGGGGAGAGTGGTCAGTGCCATCACTGGGAGCCACGATGCTCCCACACCCCCACGCTTGTGCCCTGGCCCACCTTGAGCCCCTGCCAGGGAAGGCTGCCACGCAGGAAGTACATGAACATGTGGCCCAGTGCCTCCAGATCATCACGGCGGCTCTGCTCTGCGGGGGAACAGCAGGTCAGCACGCTCCTCCCACCCCTCCAACTCCCGCCTATGTACCACTTACCCTTCCCCAGGTGGGTGTTGATGCTCATGTAGCGTGCGGTGCCTGTCAGGCTTTTGTGCTCGCGGTACGGGATGTGCTTCTTGGTCTCGGGGTCGATGTACTCCTTGGCCAGGCCAAAGTCAATGATGTGAATGGCATGCTGCCGCTTGCTACCCGGCCGCCCCACCAGGAAGTTCTCCGGCTTCACATCACGGTAGATGAGGCTCTTTGTGTGCACATACTCCATGCGGGTGATCTGGGGGGGTGGGGGGGGGCAGTGTCCCCATCAGCTGAGGCCCTGCACGGCCCCACCCCCAGGCTCTACCCCCACCACTCTCCCAGCCACGGTCCCATTCTGCCTCGTAACCAGAGGTCCCACAGCCCAGACCCGCACCAACTGGATAGCGATCATGAGCACAGTCTTGAGCGTGAACGTGCGGTCGCACAGGTCGAACAGGTCCTCCAGGCTGGGCCCAAGCAGCTCCAGCACCATGGCGTTGTACTTCCCACAGGGGCCGAAGTAGTAGACCTGAGGGACACCCTCTGTGGGCAGAGCATTCACAGATGCCTACAGGGGCCGGCAGCAGGAACCCACTGCCCCTCACTGGTCCCTGCACCCAATCCACATTGCCCCTCTGCCCCTATCTGGGTACCTGCGGTGCTGAGCTGCTTGTAGAAGCGGTACTCCAGGTGCAGCTGCGGTGCCCGGGACTTGATGGGCTCCTGGAGGGACAAGGCAGATGAGGTGAAGGGTTACCTGGGGCATAGCATGCCCCCTCCTCCTGCCCCAGGCCCCACTTAGAGGGGTTCCATGTGGGGATAGTCTCTGCTGTTGGGGGGAAGAACCTGGACTCACCAATTTGATAGCTACATATTCATTTGTATAGAGATTCTTTCCTGTGAAGGAGAGAGGAATCAGCACAGCAGGGTCACCTGGCCCCCAATTCCCACCCCTACCCCCCGTAGCAGGCAAGAGACCCTATATGACCTATCACCTCTACTGGGTACCTCCTGTTCCCCAGCAGTCCCCCTTGAATTTGGCCCTGTCCTCCCAGGTCCTGGGAGTGAAAAGGATGCCTGCAATATACCTGCACCCCTTCAGGTCCACATCTGCTCTGTACCCTCACATCCTGGGCTTCCACCCTCTTACTGCTGCCCCTCCTCCACAGCCTCCATTCACCACCCTCTATGTGTTCCAGATCCCAGCCCCCCACCAGTACCACCGAGCTCACCCAGGCAATCCTCCTAACCCTACCTCCGCCCATTTAAGCAGCTACTTCTAACTCCTTGGCAGGATCTTCCCCACAAACACACCAGCATTCTCTAATTCTCCCATCAAAAAGGGGACCGAAGACATCCACACTCCCTAAGTATATCCCCCTTCTCCCATTGCTCCATCCCCAGGACCCCCATGAGTATAGTCCACTCAATGCAGACAGGAGGTGGCAAATAGCCCACACCAGTCCATATCCCCCCTCCAGTACCCATCCAGTGGGTCCTTCCCACTAGTGGACCACACCCAGCCTCCCCCGCGACCCCTCCCATAGTTCATCCCAGCACCTTACTCCCCCAGCCTCCCCATGATCATGGAGTAAGGATCCTGGGCCAGAACACTACCCCCACCCCATGTTTGTCATGACCTGCAGAGGATTCATCCCAGGTACCCTTTGTCCTCCTCCTGCGCCCCCACCCTGGTGCTGAGATCCCCACCCCCACATCAACTATGTCAGGTGAGACCCTGCCCACAGTGCCGGCAGGCAGGAGAGCCCAGGCTGGCTTTCCCAGGCAACAGAACTCAATAGATTAAGGTAGCGGACCTGTACCCCTCTCAGGTTAGAGGGGCAGGCCTTGCCGAGCCCACCCACCAGGATCTCCAGGTGCCCACAGAGGAGGAGCTAATGTGCCAGCCTCACAGAACTGCACAAACATGAGTTCCAGAACCTGAAGTCCAATTTCTTCACCTGTTACAGTCTCTACTGCCAACAGAGCCCTAGACGGTCCAGCCACCACTGACGCTGACGGGTGACCTGCTACGTAACTAAGGAGCAACCCCCGCCTCTCGTGTGCCTAAGTGAGTTACTGTGCAGTGCTGTGTACACCCGCACTACCCTCCCTGGTCCAGTGGCCCTTCCCAGCATTGTCCTGTCCTGACTTTGTCCTGGCAGCACCATGGCCAGGTCCTGTACACCATGAACATGGCCCACACTGTGTGTCCGCACCACGAGGCCTTACCTTGCTTTCTGCCTGCTGCAGCGGGGCAGCCTGGGTGACATCTGCACTCTAGCTATTTCTGCCCCACCCACATGGCAGCAGATACCAGTGCCACACTTGTCTCGGTCACTGCCCCATCCTGGTGTGCCCTGAGGTGTCTACATCACTGGGGCACCGGCAATGAGTGTGTCTTCTGCTCTGCCATGGCTATTCTTGGGCGTTGGTTTCCAGGTGGTTCATTCAGCTTTCTGACTTTCTCAGAGCCCTTGCACAGCGTCCTGGAGTCTGCAGCAGAACTGGAGGCAGCGACATCTCACACTGAACTGTCGTCTCCCCCACCCCAGCAATGAACTTCTCCCAGTAATGCTTTGTGGCTCTCAGAGAGCTTGTCCAGCCTGTTACATTTATTCTGGAAACACTTGTGAGTTTTGGCACTCTTACCATCAGCATTGTTTTTAAACCTGTACTGTCCAATCGTTGCTCAAGCAGAGACACAGCTGGCCTCTGTGCCGGTTTGACCAGCAGCCTCGCTGAACGCATTCCCCTGTACTTGGTCACTGATATTCCTCTCGCTGCCACACAGGCATGATCGGGGGCTGGTCACAGTTGTGTTCCTTCTTTCCCAATCTCTTTACCTTTCATTTCCAGGAGGTGCCCAGCTGTTATATAACACAAGGCTTTTCACAGACACCAGTTAGCAGGGAAAGAAAGCCTCCTTCTAGTCCTGGTTCCTGGGTTTTGATAAAAAATAGGTGTGCCTCTTGTGTTCCCTGCCACCCCCCCCCCCCATTTTATTATGGAAGTTTTCAAAAACAGAAATGCAGAAAGAACTGTGCAGTGAACAGCCACATCCTCATTGCCCAGATTATGCAATGAACAATTTGCCACCTGTTCTGTCGCATATCTATCGCTCATGAATCTCTCTCATTTGTAGATATATTTTGAAGTTGCAGACATCAGTACCGGGCTCCTAAATACTCCAGCCTGCAGGTTAAGTTTAATGTGTACTTATAGTTCTTGTTTATCCCATGAGAGGTGACAGTTACCTGCGAAATGAACACATCTGAAGTCTGCCATCTGACGAGCTTTGGCTAACACATGATCCTGTGTGACCCCCACCCTTATTAAGACACAGAACATCCCCACCACTCATATCCCTTCTTGGTCCACCCCCACCTGCACTGAGGTGGAATTGTCTGGCGTGTTCTCTCTTCCCTGGCTCCTTTCACATGGCACGATGTGCTCAAAGATTCCTATGCTGAGATGTGTCCACTGTTCCTGTTGACAGCTGAGTGGTGCCCTACCCCACCGAGGGGACATACCCAGTTAACACAGGGACACTTGGGTTGTTTCCAGTTTTCTGTTACAAGCAGAGCTGTAGTGAACATTGCCTGTGGGCCTTCCTGTGGGGAGACCAGTCACTTCTCTTCAGAAGCTTTGCTGGCTTGTGCTGCAAATGTGGAGCGTAACTCAGATTGGTGCCTTCTGTGCTCCCTGGCATTTGTCTGTCTGCTTAGGTAAAGTGTCTGTTCAAATCTGTTGCCAATTTTTAATTAGTATATGTCCTTTTATTATCAAATTGCCCTTTCATGAATCCTGGACACCAGCGCTTTGTCAAATGGTGCTCTGAAAGTATTTCTTCCCAATCTGTATCTTGCTTAGTCTAGCTCTTAATGTTTTGTGATAAATGTTTTAAACATTCATGAAGTCTAACTGATCCTTTATGGTAAATGGTCATTTTATTCTGTGTCTTGGTAAAGAAACCTCATGTTCTGACTGCATGTAAGTTCCAGGAGAGCCAAAGTCCTTGGAGTCCAGCCTGAGTTTAAAGTGAGTGCATGTGTGTGCACGTGCGTTTCTGCACACACAGGCACTAAGGCCTGTGGGTTTAGACTTCTGAAGGAGTTCCGGTGCTCTGCGCTCTGAGAGCCTCACCAATGCTCATGTTACCAGTTTCAGCTGTGGGTGCAGAAGGTGAAAGAATCTCCCATCCCTGGCAGAGAACAACTTCCAAGGGGCTGTGAGCAGAAGGAAGATTCCGGAATCCGCACAGATGGGAAGACAGGGATGCAGTAATCCAGATCAAGGAGGCTTCCGTGAGCTCACCTAACCTTAGGCTGAAAACCCAGAAAGCCCACACGTTAAAGTAACGCCAGTCCTTGAGTAACATCTGCTCTCAACCCGCCCTAACAAAGCCAAAATCAGTCCCTGATGGAGTCAAGATAAGTCACTGGCAAAAACCTCAACCCAGACTTAAAAGTTGGTGACATATGGCACCTCTACAATGTCCAATATATAATAAAACACTACTAGACACATGAACAATGAGGAAAAGAGGGCTGTAACAGGAAAAACAAAGCCAAAGGGACCACACACATGGGCATTTATAACAGCTACAAGTATGTTCAAGGATTTAAAGAAAAAAATGGGCAAACTAAACAAGCAGATGGGTAATCCCAAGAGAGAAACAGGTGAGTCAAATGAAATAAAAAATACTGTGTATGAAATGAAAAATTCACTGGATGGCTCCAACAGCAGATTGGACAATGAAGAGAAAAAGAAGGGTGCATTTACAGCAGGGCAATAAAAACTGCCTAGACTGAAGCAAAGAGAGAAAAAGACCAGAAGACCATGGAAAAGAGCTTGAGGAACTGTGGGATAGCATCAAACACTCCTAACATGTATAATTGGAGTCTGAGAATAAGACAGTAAACTGAGGCAGAAAAAAATTAGAAGAAATAATGGCCAAAGCTTTTCCAAATTTAATGAAAAAGTGTCACTATACAGATCCAAGAAGCCCAATGAACCCCAAGCAGGATAAACACAAAGAAAACCACACCTAAACAATGCAGAATTAGAACCTGAAATCAAAGAAAATCTTCAAAACAGAGAAAGACACATTATATAAAGAGGTACAATGCTCAACACCGGTCACCAAGGAAATGCAAATAAAATCCAGAGACACCACTTCATACCCACTACAAGAAAAGGCCTGACAACCCTCAAATGTTGGTAAGAATGTGGGATACCCAGAACTCCCACATGCTGCCTGCTGGAGATTAAAGCGTACAATTGCTCTGAAAATCAATCTGGCACACCTCCCTTGTGGCCCAGTTCTTTAACAGAAACACTCGTACACAAGATTTGGAGAAGGATGCCCAGGGCAGCTTTATTCACAACAGCCAAAATCTGGGCACGGTCATACAGATGGACAGAGTATCAAAGAGCAACTAGCTACTGACACATAGGACAACATGGATGCTCTCAAAAACACGCTGAGCGAAAGAAGCCAGGCAGAAAAGAACATGTAACTCAATTTTCAAAAAATTGTTTCAAGCCAAAAGCCACTATGCCCCACAGCCCCTAACACATGCCCTCTCATCTGTTTGTGCTGACCTTAACTGTTTAGGATGCTGCTCCCAAAGCCTAAGAACAGAACCTATGATGCTGAGTCCCCAAAACCATACAGGGCACCCTTCCCTAGGCTGTAGATCAAGACTGGGCCCAGGGACATGTGTGTGCATTCTCATGTTTGTGTGTGCCTGTGCAAGCACACACACATGCAAACCCTAATGGGGAAGCAGTAGAGTTGACCACCATGCTTCTTGGGCCCTTTTGTGAGGGCCAGGCTGGTGCATGGTGTCACATGTTCTGGGGAAATGCCCACCTCTCCCTCTCCCACTGGTCTCAGTTACTGACACAATGGCCAAGTACCCACCCTGCATGACCCTCCTGCCAACAGAGAGTTGGGCCCTAAACTGATATTACAGAGGCTCAGTAAACCCAAACCCGGGGTCGCCCACAGCTCCTGAGAGCCAAATGCTGAGCAGGAGCTGAGCTTGTAAGTGCTCCAGTTTAGACATTGGCAGGTTCTATGTCAGCCCTCCTGTGTGTGGGCTCAGATCCCTCAACAGAGCTGTTCCTCAGACACACAGGGGCAAGGCCAGGAGTCTACCCCTCTTACCCAACCTCCTCCTCAAGGAACAGAAACTCACACACTTACCTGTGTCCTGGTTGCAATGATCAGGGAGGCCATCTGTGAGTGACCGTGACCCCATTGGGAAGCATTCCCTCCACCCCAACCCCTGAATGCAAATGAGCAGGGCTCACCTAGCCGGAGCTCCCCGAAGTTGCCACAGCCTATCTTCTTCCCGACCCGGAAGTTGGGGCCCACCATCAGGACCCCAGAACTGGTCCCCGTGCTCCGGACGCTGTGGCTGGTCCGGCCGCCAGCCTTGGACATTCTCCGGCCCTCCTCCGACTCCCCTTTCCCTCCTTTCTTGTCAAAATCCATAAGTTTGTGGTACCCTGGCCTCTCCACGGTGACTCTGCTGCTGTACAAATCCTGGGTCTGTAGAGACCAGAGGTCACGTGCGGCTCTTCGGGGCTAGAACACCATGGTGCCTGGCAGACTCCCGGCTAGTGAGACGTGGGTGCTCGTGAGGGCCAGGCCGTGGCACTCATCTCAGTGGCCTCAGGGTCGCACACAGGGAGAGGACACATTCTGTTGACACGTCTCGCTGCCTCAAATCTCGTGGCTCCCAGCTGGGGAGAAAATAGACACACTGGTTAAAAGACTGAGACCCATCCATCCCCCTGCCCACAATTCAGCCCATGGACCAGAGCACTGCCAGAGGAGGTTGGCACAGCAGGATGGCATTCTGGAAAGAACTCTGAAGGCACATGTATGACTTGTGACTTTCTGGGGGACAGAGGGACAGAGGCCACCATGAATGCCATGTGCCCAGGTAGTAAAAGATGAGCATTGTGTGCTAGCCCACAACAGAGCTTGAGGTCAACCTCACTGTGAAGGCTGATAGCCAATCAAGTGACAGAGGCCCAGAACCAGGCGGAGAGCCCCAACCTGGATGCAGAAAGGAGCAGGAGTCACCCTGCACAAAGACCCTTCTCCCAAGCCAATGGGTTTTTCCTCTGAAGAGGGAAGAGGGCAGACTGCACAGCACTCCTCCTCCCCTCACTGATCCAGGGCCTGGCCAGGTACAGATGTGAGTAGTAATGACTTGGACACGATGACATCATGAGGCCTCAGAGGCGAGGACCTCAGGGGTATCTCAATCCATGACATGGGGCTCCCTCACCCTAAGGCAGTAATGGAGCCCTTGGGATGACAAAAGGGGACAGGAGTAGGAGGCCTCTGAGAACCAGGCCAAGGACAGAACCTGCTGTTGGCCTTTGGTTATGGTTCTGGAAATGGCTAGCCCCGAGCCACAAAGCCAGAGGGGCAGGTACTCCACAGAGGGGAATCCTGGCCATGTGTTCAGAGAGCAGGGACCCAGAGGCACAATACACACATACACCTTCCTATGCTCTCACACACGTGTGTGCACACCCCCTCCTGTGCTTATACACTCGCATACATGCACACCCTTCCCCATGTTCACACATGTGTATACCTCACATATGTCCACTCTCTCCCATGCTTGGCAGTCCTCTCCAGAGGGGCCGTATGCATAACCTGGCCGAGGAGGTGCCTGACTTGCACATGACCCTTGGACCTGAGCAGAGCCAACATGGAGAAGGGATATGGCCCTGCCCAAAACGGGGGATCCACATACGTGCTGGATCCACCTGGCCACCACAGGCTGCAGGGAGACAGCAGCCAGCCAGGACTAGAAACTGCGGCACACATGCTGCCCCACCTGAGCCCGCAACATGATCCCAATGACCCCTACTGCAGTGCGTCCGGGCCCCATGCAGCCCCTTACACAGGACCGATGTGCAGCCACTGGGAGGCCGGTGAAGGGCCTGGCCCCTCCCCAAGGACACCAGCCCCTCCTCACCCCACAAACAGGAACAGCCATCCCAGACCCAGAGGGCAGCAAAGACTCCAAGTGCTGTGGAAGGCACTGCCCCACCACCCACCAGCCACATGGGGACATTCTGGGTCCTCTCCCAGTCATTCTGAGCCCGATTGGACCTGCAGGGGGATAGCAAGAGTGAGTCATGCAGAGGACTGTTGCAGGGGACTGCAGGGAAGAAAGCCCAAGGCAGGGCTAGGAGCAGAGCTGAATGCCCAACCCAGCACACCTGGGTGGAAGCAGGTGCCCTAAGGCCTAAGGGGAATGGAGTGTCTGACCTCAGTTCAGGCCCATAAGTTAGAAGTAATTATCCTGGAGGAGGGGCTTCCCATTCATTATTAGGTCTCAACCACACCAGCATGGCCCCCACTTCCACCCTCCCCAGCCTCCCCCAGAGGCAGGCCCTCCAGGGGCATGGGCCCCATGTGGACCCTCACAACCAAATTCAATTCTGTGCTGTAATTACCCCCAGAAGGCCCCTGAAAACTGCTGTCCCACCCATGTCCACACTGAGAGGGTCTCACAGAGAATGCTCCACTTCAGGGCCATGCTCCTCTGTCAATGCGCACCTCATGTGAGTTACCTGCCCTGTTCTTTTTGGGGTCCTCCATTGTGTCAGGGCCAGAGGCTGGCTCCCCTGCAGGGGCCCCAGGAACCCCATTCTCTGATCCTCTTCAGTCAGTGATGTCATAGTCCCTGGCTAACATCACCAGCACAGCCCCAGGGCAAGTCCGAGGAAGGTGCAGGCAGCCTCCCATCTCGGGTGGTGGCCCCTGTTGTGAGTGCAGCCTTGGAAGCACCCAGACTCAGGTGATCCTAACTACAGCCCCTTCTAGGCAACTCTGAACATAGGCGTTCCCCCACCACAGGAGCCCAACTCTGCCTGGGCATCTAGGGACACACAGAAAAAGGGCCTCCGCCCCAGAATTAATCCAGGTCCAACAACATGGCACCCCAGGAGCCATGATGAGGACCCAGTGTGCCACCTCCTGGCATCTGCACCCCACTCCCCCACAGGGACCCAGGCTAGGGAGAAATGCCCACCCTGGGGCCACGCAACATCATATCATGACAGAGAGGAAGGAAGCGCCCCATGATAATTGCTCAGGAACCAGCTGCCCAGCCCCTAGGGACAAGGTCACTGTTGAAAAAGGTTAAGCAGAAATGGGTCTTTATGCATCAAGTTACATACCAAGGGAGAAGAAACGGCCACACCTGGGGGGCAGAGGGAGCGTCATCAGCAGGCAACATGGACATGGGACTAAATGTGGCAAGCAGGTGGCCTGAGGTTACCTATCAGTAATCCAGGGTGTGGACATCAGTCAGTGCTGCCCCAGAGGGCATGCAGAGTTCCTGTCTGAAGTCCTGACCAGACCGGATGGAGGAAAAGAGGCAGGCCTGTGAGAAGGGACAGCTGTCACCACACCCATCACTGCAAGGTGGAAGAGACTCGTCAGCCCTCTTGGGAGAGGGCCAGAGACAGGCGATGGTCACGAGGTGGCATGCTGCTCTCACACCAGTCAAGGAAAGCAGGCACAGCCACGGGGGGCAGTGAGCCCATGAGGAGCAGAGGGGATTAGCACTTTTCTTGCATGCTTTCAACAGATTTGAGAGATTTTCAAAATTAAGATTACAAAAAGGCAAGGCTGCTACTACAAACTCTGCAACCTCAGACCATAGCAACCAAAAGCCAAGACCAACCGTCTAGGTCGTAAAAGTACATCTCCCGGACAAGTGCAGACACGGCAGCAGCCCTGGTATGTAGCAGCCCTGGAACTGGCTGGCACTGACTGCAGGCACCGGCTGTGACTAATGACGGGTTCCACAGAGAACCTGCTGCAGTGCTGCAGAGAACACTGGAGGGGACTGAGTTCACTGGGCAAATGTTGGTAACTTGGGTTGGGTAATGGGTCCACGGGGGGGGGGGGGGACTACTATGCTCTCCCACATTGGGGCACATCTGAGAATTTCCTCCTGGATGACAGTGAAGAGGGAAACCAGGCTCCTGCCCTGGGATATAATGCTTGATGACAGACACTGGTGCTGCCACCTGGGGCTGGTGCACACTGTCCTGGACAGAGCATGTCTGGCACAGACCATCATCTCAGAGTGTGCTTCTGACAGTGCTGGCTTCTCTCCACAGGCCCTACAGACACCTGGTCAAGCCCTCATCACACAGGTAGCTAACTTAACTACCTGTCAAGGGGGCAGGGATGTCCTACCCCATGTGATGGTACCTGGTCAGGCCAGACCCATCCTGGGCACTTCTGCTACCCGGTGTAACTATAGTTTCAGCACTGTATCAGTCCTTGCTGTGGGCTGAGATGTGTCCCCAAGAAGGTAATTCCTAACCCCTGGTGTCTGGGCACATGACCTTCTCTACAAATTAGGGTGACTCCTATCTGTGACTGGTGTCCTTATCAGAAGAGGAGACAGAAATGCACAGGAAAGGAAAGCCATGTGAGAATGGAATCAGAGACTGGAGAGAGGCGGCCATAAGCCAGAGAACTCCTGCAACCACTAGAAGCTGGAAGAGGAAGAAAGGCACTGACCCCTCCCAACTCCCCTGGAGCCTCAGTGGCGAGTTTGGCCCTGTGACAGCTTGATCTTGAACTTCTGGCCTTGATGGACTTCTCAGTGGAGATGCCTGACCAGCACCCCAACAGGAAGATAAGAGTCAGTCAGCATTAGTGGTGAGGAGATATGAGGACAGTGGGGACCCTGACGAGACAGGTGACCAAGGCACGCCCTTCAGTGTGAAGAAAACACCAGGAAACCTAAACTGGGGACATCCCACAGGGCATAGCAGTCCAGGCCCTCCACACAGGGAAGAGGGAAAACCATCTCAGCCAGCGGGGCCTAAGAGATGCAACGATTGAGAGTCATGTAGGATCCTGATGGGGTCCTGGGGCAGACAAGCCATCAGGGAAAACTGAGGAGAAGGCCAAGTAAATATGGACTTTACTTATTAATGATGTCTCAGTCCTGGCTCATCAGCTATGATGAAGGTACCACACGGACAGGTGTGAGCAGGGTGTGGGGACACGGCAAGCTACATCAGCTCCACAGTAATTCTGTAAATCTAAAACTGTTCTAAAATAAAGTTTATTTAAAAAAACCCAAACTTACAATCTCCTCTGGTGGCCTCTTTCCTGCCCCTTCTTCAACCACATGCACATGGTGCCCACTCATGGTCCCTACTCATGTCACCTGTGAGGCCACTGCCCCCAGCCCACTGCACACCCCACCCCCTCCGCCATGAGGCAGCACGTATGCAGTCACCATGTGCCTGCCCCCTAACAATGAGCTTCGCAAGGACACAGCCCTTTTGTGTGGCACCATGTAGGAACTCAAAGACTGGTGAATAAATACTATAAAATAGACCAGCAGACCCAAGAGGAAGTGGGCAAAGCCACACAGGAGGTACAGACAGTTTCGCAGACACACATTGCTCTGCCTTTCTAGTACAACATGCAGATTAAAGTAATAGAGATGCTCTCACCTCTCAGCCTGTTGGGGTTAAAAAAGTAACATTCAGTAGCGGTGAGAGCGTGAAGAATGGGGACTTTGACTTTTAAACAGAAACACTGACACTTACGTAAATGAGGCTCTCTATCCAGGCCACATAACCAAGAGGTATGGCAGAAGCAGGACTAGTGACAGCCATGCAGGTACAGCCCTGTCCCCACCCCCTGCAGGGTGAGGAAACAACCCATGTGCAGAAAGGAAGTGGCAGATGGTGCAGCCCCACAAAGCTGTTCCTGCAGGTGGGCAAAGCCCAGGAAGTGGTCCCCCGGGCTGGGGCTCCAAGGCAGAACCGCCCTCTCCACCCTTTCCAGGCCTGAATCCACTTTCCTTCCTCACAGTGAGCACAATGAAAACAATACTTTTACATTTCCTAAACTCAGCCACAGTGGGGAAAGGTGGGTGGGGAGGGCGTTCTCAGCCTTCCACCTCCCCTCTCAGAGCTGTCAGGGTGGGGTGAGTCCAAGCAGGTGCAAAGCTCAGGAACATGTAGAGTTGACCTCATTGCCAGAAACTCTGGTGGAATCTACACATTGGAGGGAGTGAAAGGGCCCCCAAAACACCTGCAAACTGACCTGAATGCATGGAAAGTGACACTGCCTAGCTTCCCACTTTTACTGGGGTGGACCCAGCATCACCTCTAAGGGCCAGCCCTGCTCAAGGGACCTGACCACTTACAGGAAGGGGACAGGACCAGCCAACTCCATTGGGATAAGAAGATACCCTTCAAATCAGACACATCCCCCAGAATTGGACACGTCACTGGACTGAGGACCAGGCCAGGAGGATGGCCGCTTAGTCAACGCCAGAGATGCTGGGCAGCCATCCTCCCAGAAGGGCAGCACAGCCCAGGCCCAGCACATTTGCCTGAGACCTCACACCAACACCCTCCTATGAGGCCTCCCTCCCAGACTCCATCACAGAAACCTCACTCAGAGCTCTCAGAAGCACCACTTCAGGACTGGACCACAACCTGGCTATAAGCTGATAGGCAGGAGTGGGCACAGCCTGGGACAGAGGGAGCCCACAGACACTCCCTAGGGACATAGGTCTATAGTGTGCCAGGTTCCATTTATAAACACACTTGTGTTTTCAGGTGTCTTGAGGGATCTCAAGAATAAATGGCACCCACCCTGTGGGTGTTGAGTAGTTGTTCAAAAGCAGTCTTTATGCTTTGCTGTAAGGTTCATTTTCTTCAATGTGCACGCCTTGCTTTTGCTACTTAAAAATACCAAGAACAGGATGTTGGTTTTGTGGTCTCACTTGCCAGGACAACAGGTCCTGGTTCCTTGAGTCACTTGAAGACTCAGACACACCTCCTTGGGAAAGTGGTCAAGGGTGCCTGGTCATAAAACTCGCCATGACCGAAGGCCACAGGCTGGCACGCTATCTGTCTGTCTGTTTGTGAAAGTCTCAAAAATTGCAGGACCCAGCGCAGCACCACTGCAGCCACTGGTGCACTAGCACCAGCTCAGACCTTCTGACTTTCTGGAAAGTGTAGGGCAGTGGAGAGGTGGGGTTCTGAAAACCTTTCAGGGTTCTCAGACTCTGAGAAGGCAGAGCTGCCATGATAAAGGATCAGAGCCCAGGACAGAACTGACTTAAAGATAAGCCAGGGCACAAACGCTGAAATATGAATTGAGGGGACAGGGGTTGAGGGATATGGAGAAGTGGACCCTCAACCATGGGAGGCAGGTTATAAAATGGTGCAGCCACTGTGGGAAATAGTCAGCAGTTGATCAAAAAGTTCAACACTAGGGACTAATAACCAAGCAACCCAGCTACTCAGTGGGGCACCCAAGAGAACTGAAGACACATGTCTACACAAACCTGTGCATAATGTTCACACAGTATGATTCACAAAGCCCAAAAGGTGGACACAGCCTAAAGTTCCATCACCTGATGAACAAATAAACACAATGTGCTCCATCCACACACTGGAATACTACTCAGCCATGAAAAGGAGTGAAGCACTGACACTACAACATGGATGGACCTTGAACACATGATGCTCAGTGAGAGAAGCCAGACACAAAAGGCCACAGAGTTCGTGATTCTATTTATGTGAAATGTCCAGAACAGGCACATCCACAGACACAGGAAGTGGATTCACAGTTTGCCAGGGAATGGGGAGTGACTACTAAGGGGGTCAGGTTTTCTTTTGGGTTGATGGAACACTCTGGAACTAGACAGAGGTGGTTGTACAACACTGAATGTACTAAAAGTCACTGAGGTGTCCACATCAGTAAATTTTATGGTCTGTGAATTATGTCTTAAGTAAAAAAGGAGAGTATATAGTACCTCAATAAAGCTGTTTAAAAGTCACAGTAAGCACTGGCCAGTTGATTAGAGCACTGTCCCAATACGCCAAGGTTATGGGTTTGATCCCTGGTCAGGAAACATACAGGAATCAACCAATGAATGCATAAATAAGTGGAACAATAAACTGATATTTTTCTCTCTCTCCTAAATCAATTAAAAAATTTTTAAATTAATTTAAAAGATTCATAGTTAAGTGTGGCTCTGGCTGGCAACCTGGAGAACAGGGATGGTCCCTGTACAGATCAAAGTTCAGCCACACCTCCTGCCCTTGGGCCCACGTTGAACAGGCTTCTGTCACAAAGGAAACAGAGATGTGTACCCACAAAAAGTAACAGGCATAGAAACTGTCCAGACAGTAGGGAGAGGAGTAGGCGCTGACTCCTGGCTGTGTGAAAACTTGACACCAACTTGCCAGCCTCAGCCTTTCCCAAGAACCCTGAGTGAAGCCAGAGGGTGCGTAGAGAGCCCCCAAGCCACCCAGGACAGGTTTGGTCCCCAGGTCTAGGGGTGACGAGCTCACACAGCACACCCAGTGCTTCAAACCCGGTCAAGAACTGCGTAACTCCTGCTCTCCTGTGCAAACATGAGGCTCACACACATCTGTAAACACACAGGACTCCTGCTCACCTGTGTGTACACAGGCAAACATCAGGGAGCTCAGGGAGCCGGGCACCCCTGGGCACACTCCGTGGGACACCCTCCTCACACTGGTAGCCTACACAGCTCTGGTGACCAGTTAAAGACCTGGAGACCCCAGAGTTGCCCAGCCCTATCTCTGGCCACAGATGCGGCAATGCAGCTGTCTCACACTGGTGAATAGGCAGCAGCCCAAATTTGGTCCCCCAATATCAGCCCAGGGGCAGAACAGCCTCCACTGCCCAGAAGGCTGCATCAGAGTTACCTGAGGTACAGCTAAAAACCCAGATTTCCAGCCCACCCCCATGATGCTGGTGCAGGTGGTCAGGTGGGGCCTGAGGACGTACACCAAACAATTGGCCTAGGTGCCACCACTCAGTTGTGAGGTTCCACCTCCCCCCTGGCCAACCAGCCACCCACCCCAAACCAAAACCTGAGTCCAGCACACCCAGCCAGGCATAAACATGCAGGCACCCTGTTACCACTAAAGCCTAATAAGCAACAATTACTTTCTAGTGTTAGTGTATCCCACTCAGTATTTGGGACATACTTACATCAAGCAATCTTGGGTTGTTTGTCTGAAACTAAATTTGGCTGGGCACCTCCCCTGCTGTATCTGGCCACACCTCTACAAAGCTGCTCTCAAAGCTGCCTTGCTGCTGGCACCCAGCACCCTTGGGCAAAGGCCTATGCGGGGAGCGCAGAATCCACAGCAGGGCTGATAGACCTACCAGCAGGACCGGCTGGTCACAAGGACACCATTCCTATTCAAATCTGTGTATTTCTTAAAACCAAGAATTCCCAATGAAAATTTAACATCCAAATAGCGATGAACTCTCAATGTAAAATACACAGAAAAAAGAATAAGCTATCTCTCACCCATTACATGTTTAAATATATCAAGTTAAATAAAATGTCTTAGAATGACTTTCACCTGTTGCTTTTTGCTTTTTAATGAGTCTACTGACATAATGTCAAATACCCGTGTGGCTCACATCCTGGGCTACCAGCATCACCAGGAGGGTACCTGTCTCTCCCAAGCAATTGTCACTGCCCATGAGACAGGTACCATCGCGACCATATCAGACAGAGAAGCTGAAGCCTGTAGCTAAAAAGCACCTGGTGTTCCCCCTGCAGCTGACCAGGCGAGGGCATAAGCCACAAAGTGCACTGGAGCCAGCGGAGCAGGACCCTCAGCTTTGGAAGGAGAGCAGCAGAGCAGCTGTCCTGTCCATTGTGCTATGTGCCTGTCTCTCTGTAAGCCTCTAGCCCATAATACCTACTCTCCAAAGCACCCAGTGAACTTAGGAAAACTTGAGAGGCACTGGCTTACCTGAGGAATGGGTCTAGAACCCCTTGCCAAGGCCTCTGAGCTGCTCAGCTCTCTCCCTGCGGGGTGGTCAAGGCTGCTCCTTGGGGCAACCACCGGGTGCCCACTGTCTAGCCCAGCAGAGCCTCATCATGTGCCCACCAGTCTGGCCTTGCCAGGACCACAACAAGCAGAGGCCCCCATGACAGATAAGTCACACTGGCCGGCTTAGGGTTACCTCCAAGACAAGGTCCCCGTGGAGGCTGGGGGGCCCTACATCGACACTGCCCCAAAACTCCACAGCCTCAGAGAGAGATTTCTGGATAAGTGAAAGGTTACCTTTAAATACAATTTTTAAAAGACTCTAAGGTGCATCACAGACCAATATAAGGTCATGGCACATAAGAACATATTATACATATTTCTACCTTCTAAACAGCGATCACCCACTCCAGGGACACCTCAGACCCCACCATGACCCAGGACAACTCAGGATGAGTTGGGCTATCTTGGGCACCCAGCCTGGACCTGCTGCTGATGGGAGAGGCTCTGGGCAGGACAGGCCCCAGGACAACAGGCAGCTCTCCCAGTCTTCTGAGAACATTCTGCCAGACTCTCGCTTCTGGAGGGGGAGCTCCTGAAAGGATAGAAGTCCTGCCCTGCAGAGCCAGGCACAGTGAGCCCTACATTCTCTGGCCCTCATCCACTGGGGTGATTGTACCTCAAGTAAGCAGTGCTTGCCCTGCGTGGGAACCTTCTCTCGCCTGCACATGCTCTGCCAGCCTCAGTCCACATGCTTTTGTGGAGTTTGAGGATACATCCTAGGAGCACACTGCATCCTACATCTAGTGCTCTACTTCATTTGACTTTGAACATAGGTCAACAAGAACTTACAGCAATGAGATGCTTTTTACCATTACATGGCCTCCAAATATGAATACTGCTGAACTCCTAGATGAAAAAGGACCTATCCTGAGGGGACTGGCTTGAATAGGAGGAGGCTCTGAGGAGGGTACCCCAGACAGGATATGGAGAGGGACTGAGTGACAGGATAGCAGCGGGGGCATACCTTGGACTGGGCCCCAGAACCGTGGCACACTGCTTACCAAGAAACCTCATCAGAGCCAGATCCTCCTCACTCCAGCGGGCCACTCAGGCCTTGGCTTCCTCATCTGTGCAATGAGGACTCAGGAGGGTGTCCAGCAAAGCTCTACAAAGCTCCCAAACAGGGAGGGGACAGATGTGGAGCTGCCTGAGGCAGGGGCCTTCTAGGCTAACCAGGCCTTGGCTCAGGAAGCCACAACTCTGCTAGCATGGAGATACACCACCTGTAGGGACAGTCCCCACCAGGCAGCCAGAACTCAGGACAGCAAGGCTTCCATTGGGCATAACAGTGGCCACTGACAGAAGATAAAAGCTCCCATTACTGCTTTTCCACCAGTACCAGATCCCAAACACACGCCAGGGTCCTTCACAAGGACCTAACTTCCCCCTCAGGGTTAAAACAAAGGTAGCTGACTCACCCAACATCATGGAGGCCTGAAGGCTGGTGGCCCCTGGTCACACTGTAACCTGTGCCCAGCTCTAAAGGTGCCCCACCTCTCCTGCGCCTGGTTCAACTCCCTGCCCTGCCCATTCACTCCTGGGGTTTCAGAGCCCAGAAAGGGTGTACCAAGACAGGGACCCAACCCCACCACAACTATAGCAAGGAAGAACCCTACTGCTCCTGAGTGGCCTGGGGCAGCTCCTGGGGGCCCACAAGGGGTGGCAAAATTAACCACAGGACAAGTGGTATCCCAGGGGAGTTGCCACTGTCCCTAAGCTCAGACCCACCAGTAAATCCCCAAGGACACAAGTGGCTCCACAGCTGTCCAGGATGCCTCTTGGCTGGCTGGCTTCCCAAATTACTGGCTGGCATGCTGGCTCCCCCAAAGCTAGGATGAGCACATAGGAAGGATTTCAGTTTTAAAAAACCTCACCTGCTTCCTCTTACCACCCAGACATAATTACTAAGTAATCAGGAGGAGAATCAGATGGAACCAGAACCAGTAGTTAAAGAACTCAGTCTGCACAGAGTTCCTGTCACAGAACAGGAACACCCAGAGCCAGGTAATGAGATGCCCGTCACCATCTGCTTCAGAGAAATTAGAGGGGCTGGAACCAGACAAGAACCCACTTTACAAGAGAAGGGCTGACTGCCAACGGTGCACGTTAAAACCAGACCCGTGCTGTGCCATCCCCTACTGCTGAGTCCAGCTAGCTCCTTCTAGAGCCTCCCCACCCCTGTGAAATGGTCACACCTCCACCTGCAGCAGACACAACTGGCCCCCTAAGCTGGGATCAGGCCCACCTGTAGTGGCCCAAGCAGCCCTCCCGTTCCATTCCTGAGAGACATGGCCAGAGAACCCATGGGAGCAGGGGGGCGGGGCAACACCTGGGGCCCTGGACAAGCGAGGGAGGCCTGTGAGATCAGTGTAAGCATCTGGGGACGCTGCACCAAGCCTCTGCTCATCAGCCTGCAGAGCCCAGAGCAGTTCCCTTCTCAGAGAACAATTTGGTGGAGACACAGTGAAAAACAGAAACTACTGGCAACCACAGCAAACTTTCCCCTTTCAAACCTGTGGGCCTGGCTCACAATCTGTTCTTCACAGAGGTGACTCCATCACTTGTGGCAACCACCCCTTCCCTGATCAGAGCATCTCCCGGCAGGTGGTTTTCCCCTCCATGGAAGCCTTTGTGCTTCCCCACTCCTATCACTCCCACAAGCCTGGGATGGCAAATGCCAGTGAAGCCTGTGCATGCCCCCTACCCTAGCAGGTACAAAGGATCTAGGGAGCCAGAGCACAGCAGATGAAGCACCACCGGATGGACATGCAGCCACCCTTGGAGTCCCAGACACTGGCCAAGCCTGGGTGTCCCCGTGGAAGAAGCTGGAGAGAAAATGCCAGACTCCACACAGGACACCCTCCAGGGCCATTTTCTTCAAACAATGCCAGGAACAACTCAGATGCCCCAGAGCCTCCTGGGACGACAACCTAACATCACTGCAAGGCTTTGTCTTAGGCCTCCAGCCACTAACCCCCAGAAAAAAGTTGGGGCAGAGGGCGCAGGGGAAGCACTGTCCCAAGTAGGGCAGGGATTAGTGGTAGGATCAGTGTGGCCGGCAGAGGAGGCGCACAAACCTCCCACCTCACCTCTGGGATCTGAAGTGTTTCCAGAAAACAAGGTTAGTGGTGAGAGTGGAAGGCAGAAAGCAAGCCAGGCTGAGAGCTTGGGAGCTCCTGAGCAGCACCCTGCAACAGGTCACCCCAGAAGAAGGTCCCTCCTTTGCTACACACCTCTTCCCCAACCAAATCCTTCCCACCTGGCTCTCCCTGATAGACCTTCAAGACTACAAAGAGGAGGAAAGTATGCCACTGCGGGGGGCACGAAAGGACCAGGTGGGCAGGGACAGGGGTCCAGGTAAGAGAGCTGGAGTGGCTGTCACGGGGAGTGGGCAGTGAGCTGAAGCACTGGGGGATGTGGAGTGGGGCTAAGTGGACGGTGGGGGCAGCAGGGTCTGGAGCCGAGAGGTCAGTGACGAAAGCATGTGGGCCTCGAATGTGTGTGTGTATGAGAGGTGGAAAAGCTTAAGTTTGGGGGGAGTTCCCGGGAGAGCAAGATGTAGAGTGCAGGGAGAAAGGAATAAGAAGTAGGAATCTAAAGTACGGGGGTTCGTGGGCTGTAGGTGCAGTGGAGTCCGAGTGTGGGGATCAGGGAAGTGTTGAGGCAACTGTTCCGGACTGCGGGGTCACTGGGAGTGAGTGTTAGTAGGGTTCGAAGTGCGGGGGTCCGCGGGTTGTACGAACCCAAGAATCTGGGGTGCGGAGGTCCAGAGTGTGGGTTGTAGCGTTAGCGGAATCCGCTGGGTGTAGGGGCGGCGGGTCCGGGGTCCGCGGGGGTGGGGCCGCAGGGCCGGGCGCGTGGCCGCGGCAGCCGGCGAGGGCGCGCGCGTCGTTACCTCTCCGCCTCCGTCTCTGCCGTGGCCCCGCAGCCAGCCGGCCAAGCTGGGTGGCCCGGGCTCGCTCAGCAGCGCAGCGCCAGCCGCCGCTCCGGCTTCGGCGCCCGCTCGAGCCCCCGCTCCCGCACCGCTGGCCTCCGCATGTTGGGAGCGGGCCGTCCCCGCCGCGCGGGCGCCCGGCTCGCCCGTCTCGCAGCGTCGCCGCGGCCCGCGCTTACGCCACCAGCGTCGCGGGGAGGGCGCGGCACCCACTGCGCAGCCGCCGCCGCCGCCGCCGCCGCCGCAGGGCGCGCGTCAACGTCACAGCGCGGGGTGGCGACCAGCGGCGCACCCTCCGCTTTGCGGCAGCAGGTATCGCCGATCGACGGCTGCCGCGCTTTGCGGCCGCTCGGGGGTGGTCAGGCCGCTGCCCGCGGGACCACTGGAGTCCCACGGCTGCGGGGGAGCGTGCGGGCCGAGAGGGAGCCGTGCCGTGAGCACCCTCTGAGGGGCGGTTCTCCGCCCACCTGAGCTTATCCAGCCGTTGCCATGGCAAGGCGTGGCCGGCCGCCCCGCCGCTCTTCTGTGACGTCACGGTCTCGCCACTTGATGTCATGGCCGGGCGGTGCCAGGGGCGTGGTCAGCTCCGGTACGGGCTGACTTCCGGGACAAGCGGCTGGAGACGGGCTGGGTGGGGCCGAGAAGAGTAAAGGACTCTAAGACGTTGGGTAAGCGTGTGGCCGGGCTTCGCTGTGTCCTAATAAGTGGTGACTTCAGCGAGTAGCAAAGGAGGGCTCAGTACGGACCGCGGCCTATGGGTTGCCGGGGCAGCCTGCACGGGATGCTACTGTGCCGCCCTGCGGATCACAGGTCCTACATGCAGCTGGCACTCGATAATAACCACCGCTCACCGCCCGGGCGAGAGGGGGCCTAGGCAGGGGGTGACTGGCCAAGTATGCGCTCCATCCAGGACAGGGCCTGGAGAAGCGGTGCTGCCCACCTTGGGGGAAGTAGGGGAAGTGGGGACAGGACATTAAATAACTAGACACGGTGATTTCAGAGAGTGTTACAAGGTGACGGACGTGAGGCAAAGTGACTGGGCTGCACCCTAAAGGCTAAAGTTAAGATGTGATCAGATGGGAGGAAGATTCCTTCGTCTCTTGACTATTGTCCCACTGACCAATAGCCAGATGAGGTGCAAAGGAAAAGTAGGGGAGGCCCTGACCAGTGTGGCTCAGTTGTTTGGGCGTCATTCCCTAAAGTGCAGAAGGTTGTCGTGTCAATTCCCAGTCAGGCACATGCCTGGGTTGCAGGTTCAGTTCCTGATCAGGGTGCATACAAGAGGCAACTAATGGATGTTTCTCACATTGATGTTTCTCTCTCTCCCTTCCCCTTTCTAAAAAAGCAGGCTTTAAGGCTTGTTCTGCCCCAGTCCTCCTCCTGCAGTCCCACTTTCCATGTCACCGCCTCCAGGAAGCCCAAACCACGTCCTCTGTTGTCCTTTCTCACTGCATCCTGACTCTCTCCAACCTGAGCCTTACCATAAAGAAGTGTGTTTAAAATCAACCTCCTCCTGCCATGCCAGGCCAAAGACTGACTGCTTCGCTCACTACTGTGCTTTTGCATACACTAGGCACTCAGTCTGTGAATGGCGAATGAAGGAAGGAAGGAACGAGTAAACTCCATGGTCTTCCCAGATTCTGGAGAACTTGGGGTTTTATTTCCTCAGACTTACTTCCCCTGTTCTGTCTTTTCTCTCCCACTCTTGACATTCAGGGATGAGTGGCACCATGGCCCTGGCTCCAAAGGCTTCAGCCTTAAACCTGAGCTCGAGCCTTGCCCCCTATAAAAGGCAGGGTGGTTTGTGCAGCGGAAAGAGTGCAGAGTGAGGCCAAGTTAGGGATTGTGCCCGCCAGGGTCTATAATATGGGTAGGTCACTGATCCTCTCTGGTCCTCCACATCTTCATCTGTACGTCAGGATTAACTATAGTTTCCTCTGATCTATCATAGGAATCCATGAATTAATGAATTAAAAATTGTAGCATGGGTCCTGGCTGCTGTGGCTCAGTTGGTTGGGCATTGTCCCACAAAGTGAAAGTTGGCTGGTTTGATTCCTGGTCAGGGCACATTCCTGAGTTGCGGATTCAGTTCCCAGTTGGCGTGCATACAAGAGACAACCGATCGATAATTCTCTCTCATATTGATGTTTCCCTCTCTCTCTCCCTTTCCCTCTCTCTAAAAATAGATAAAATCTTTTAAAAAAAAGGACTATAGCATAGGACCTTTAGTCTCAAATGAACATATTTCTGTCTAATCACTTGAGATCTTTGAAAAAGACCACCTTTCCAGCTTTCTCATCTTTAACCCACTTCGAACATAGTCCACGTTTCCTGTTTTCTTTTGGCTTTGATAATGGCACGGTTTGGGAAAGCTGGAATAGAAAACAGCCCCTTTGGGGTTCTTGATAAAATAACAGTGTACAGAGGGTGAGCTGGTCTCCCCACCACCCCTCACCCCAGAAAATCACACAATATTCTGGCCAATAAATCCCAAACTGCTGTGGATTTCATGGAGGACCCAACAGGAAGCACCCCCTTCTATTTTTTTACCCATACAAGAGGTAGGTCCATCTGTGTCTTCTTCCTTGGAGAGACCCCAGAACAGACTTGGGGCTGCATCCTGGTGTCCAGCACCAGCCCAGGCATAAGCAGGTGCCCTGATTCACTTCTGTCAAATTGAATTAACTAGTGTCCCCTGCATCCAGGGCTCTCCTCACATGGTGCAGAGATTTGCTTAAACATGCACATTCACATTTTCAATATTTGAAAACTAAGGTTTAGAGAGGCGAAGGGACGTGCCCACTGACCCCCAGCTTCGAAAGTCCAATGCTACTGCCTTCCCCCAGTGGGCAGTGTTGGATCCCACTGTTCTGAGGGGGTGCCTGGGACTGGCTACAACAGTTCCAGTGGCTGCAGTAGAAGGGAGTGGTCAACCCAAAGTGGTGCAGGGCGCCTTATGCACAGGACTGATTGGAAAAAGTCAGAGTTCTTTCTCTTTGGAAACTGTGAGCAATGGTGGGAAAATGGGCCAGAGGAAACATGGGAGAGGAAGTGAGGGGCACCCTTAAAGAAACAGATTCTAAGGTTGCAGAAGCTCCTGGGGTGAACTTTCCATCTCCAGGATTTCCCCATCCTCTGAGGACATCCCCCAGCAAGGAGGATTATACCATGTGATGGCCCAACCATCTCTGGTTGGCCCAAAGTAAGCCAATCAGATCCTCTGAGATTGCACAGTGGGAGAAGGCAACTGACTTGTGATGGGTGACCAGATAGTGGCCTCCCACAGGCGGCTTCTTGGGCATCTGCCTATCCCATTGTTGCGATACAGTGTAAGGTGACCAGGCACCCCAGTTTCCCTGAGTCTCCTGGGACTGTCAGTGCTAAAACCCAAAAGTCTTGGCAAACCAGATGGCTTAGTCACCTGACTGTGGGGCATGTAGTATCTGTCCTACCTGTAACCAAGAGCCACAATGAGGATCTCCTTCACCCCACCCCCAGGGGGCCAAGGCCTTGGCGAAGTAGAGGTTGAATTGCATTCCCCCAAAATTTCATGTCCACCTAGAACCTCAGAATGTGACCGTATTTGGAAATGGGGTCTTTGCAGATGTAATTAGTTAAGATGACATCGTGCTGGATTAGGGTAAGCCCTGGATCCAATGACTGATGTCCTTATAAAAAGAAGAGAGAGACAGAAAAGACAGCCATGTGAAGACAGAGGCAGAAACGGGTGATTTATCCACAAGCCCAGGCATGTGAGCCCCAGAAGCCAGAAGAGGCAGGAAAGACCCTCCCCTGTAACCTCCAGAGAGAGAGTGGGGCCCTGCAACACTTTGATCTCAGATAATATGGGCTCCAGAATGTGAGAGGATAAATTGTTTTTTGTAATGCTGTTATGGTGGCCCCAGGAAAATCATACAGATATGGACCCAGATTTGGCCACTGTTATAGTTGCATCGTGTCCCTCAAAAAGACATGTCTAAGTCCCGACCCCCTGGTACTTGTGAATGAGACCTTACTTGGAAATAGGGTCTTTACAGCTGTAATTTAGTTAAAATTAGGTCACACTGGAGTAGGGGTGGCCCTAATGCAATGACTGGTGTCCTTATATGAAGAGGGAAATCTGGATACAGACGCTCAGGGAGACAGTCATGTGACAACAGAGACCAAAATTGGAGTGCTGCATCCACAAGCCAAGAATAAGGATTGCCAGAGCAACCAGAAGCTGGAAGAGAGGCCTGGAACATTTTCCCTCACAGCCTCAGAAGAATCCAGCCCTGCTGACATCTTGATCTCAGGCTTCCGGCCTCCAGAACTAGTAGAGAATAAATGTCTGCTGTTTTAAGCCACCCTATTTGTGGTCGTTTGTTGCAGCAGCCCCAGGAGACTAAGAGAGCATCAAATAGTCCTATTAGAGGTTTGGAAAGTGGAGCTTGTGATGGAAAGAGCCAGCTCCCAGCAGATACACCAAGCGTGGCCATGGATCCTCCCCGCTGGCCACATAGCACATCCACAGGCTGAGGGACTGATAAAACAGATTTACTCTGTCATGGTTCTGGGGGCCAGAAGCCCAAGATCAGGGTGCTGGTAGCCCATGCTTTCTCTGAAGGCACCAGGGGAGAATCCGTTTCAGGGTGCTTCCTTGGCTTGTGGCAGCATTAGTCCAGCCTTCCTGTGCATTCTCCCTGTGTGTGTGTCTGTCTGTAGTTCCTCATTTATGATGACACTAGCCCATTCCAGTATCATTTCATCTTAACTAATCCCACATGCAATGACCCTGTTCCCAAAGACAGTCCCATTCTGAGGTCCTGAACGTTAGGACTTCAACATACAGATTTGGGGAGAGGGCGACACAATTAAACTTAAAACACACCTTTGAAGACACAAACATACGTATGCACACTGAACAGACAGATACACATATACACATAAATACACACACATGAATGCAGCCAGACCAGCATCTACCACTCCACCTGAGGGCAGAGTCAAGGCCTCAGCCCCGCTGTGTGGGAACCGGAGGGTAAGCAACACTGACCCTTGGCAGGACAACCTGAGACAGGGTTCCAGTGCCTCCCAAAGAGTCCCAAGGGACTGAGCCCAGACTGCCCACAGCTGTGACCTGTTCATTTATGCCTACCTACTTACTCCTGCCCTCCACCCTCCAGATAAACATCTTGCCTTCAATCTGTCGTGGGGCCAAAATGTCATGCTGCAAGAGGGTGAATACAGCAGCCAGCTGGAGGATCCAGCTGTCTTATTCTATGACGCCAGATGTTAGAGATTTGCAAAATGAAAACTCTGCCACTTGTCTTTTTATTTATTTTATTTATTGATCTTAAAGAGCAAAAGGGAGAGAAATGTTGACCTGTTGTTTCACCCATTTATGCACTTATTGGTTACTTTTTAAAAAACGACTGTATTTATTTATTTTTAGAGAGAAGGAAGGGTAGGGAGGGAGAAAGGGAGAGAAACATCAATAGGTTGCCTCCTGCATACGCTCCAACCCAGGACCGAACCTACACCCCACGTATGCATCCTGACCAAGAATCAAACTGGCAGCCTTTCACTTTGTAGAAACACCCAACCAACCAAGCTACACCAGTCAGGACTCATTGGTTGCTTCTTGTATGTGCCCCGACCAGAGATGGAACCCACAACCTTGGCATATCAGGATGACGCTCTAGTCAACTGAGCTACCCAGCCAGGGCTTGTCTATTATTAAACTTTTTTTTAATGTTAAATTAATAAATTTATTTTTAAATGACAATATTAACAAATGTTTATAAATTGTCTGTCTTGAATTCTAACATAATAAATATTAGTATTTGGCAAGGAGAGGCAGGAAGGACCTTTCCCTAGAGTGTTCAAAGGGAGTGTGGCCCTGTGACACCCTGATCCAGGATGTGTCGTCTCCGGAATGAGAGCATGAATTCCTGTTAAAGCGGCCCTCTTTGGGGTCCTCTGTTACACTGACCCAGGCACTAATATGGTACTCACCATTCACACTATGGACTTCCCTCCTGCCCTGGCCCCAGGCTCTGGGTCTGGGTTGATGGAACACAAAATATTGATTCACCCCTCCAACACTGAAAGTTACTTCTGGAAATTATCCATCAGAATCCAAGGTTTTCTATGTAACTAGTATATGATCCCTCAATCAGATTTTTTTTAAAAACCTGTATCAGCCTGGCTGGTGTTCCTTGGTTGGTTGGAGTGTCGTCCAGTGAACTGAAAGGTTGAGGGTTTGGTTTCTAGTCGGGGCTTGTGCCTGGGTTGCTGGTTTGGTCCCCGTCGGTCATGGAGTGTGTGGGAAGTGGCCAGTTGATGTTTGTCTCTGCCATCGATGTTTCTCTCCCTCTCCCTCCCTTTTCCTCTCTCTAAAATTGGTGGGTATGTTCTCAGGTGAGCATTAAGAAAATAAAATACAATTTTTAAAACCCTATATTAATTTTTCCAACTCAGTTGCTGCTCTTGGTTTGCACTAAGAACAATTTTGCCACGTCAAATCTTGCAACTAAAGCAGGGATCTCATATGGGGCAATCCTGCCCCTGAGGAGACACTGGATGATGTCTAGGGTGTCTGTCATGACTTGGGGTGCTCCTGGCTCAAGTCAGTAGGGCCAAGAACACTGCTCCACACCCCACAATGCCCAGGTCAGCCCCACAGAGAATGACCCAGCCCCAATAGCCACGGGACCTGAACTCAAGGAAAACTCACAAGAAGGTAGCAACTAGAAACTAACTGCTAGTAGCAGGACCTCCTGGTCCACCAGCCTTCTGTCACGGGGTGACCTGTCCCCATGCCTGGCCAAGGTCAGCGCCACCCTCTGGATTCTGCTAAGGAGTCCTCTCAGCCCACCCCTCCCACAAGTATCCTCAAGTCCCCTCCTCCTGCCCTCACCTGAGGTACCTTTGAGCTTTGCACACACTGCACCATGAACACAGCTCTTGTCCTGTCGCAGGGACATTGTGCCCCACTGCCAAGCTCCTGGGTGCAGCTTGAGCAGGGCACGGCCAGCAGGTATTCCATCCTGGGCTGCCTTCTACTCTTTGCCTACTTCAAAGCCAGCAGTTTCCCTGCAGGGACCAAGTGGTGCCCTCAGAGGTGTGTACACATCCTAGAACCAGTGAATGGGACCTTATTTGGAAACAGAGTCTTTGCAGATGTAATTAAGAATCTTGAGCCCTGGCTGGTGTGACTCAGTGGATTGAGTGCCAGCCTGCGAACTGAAAGGTTACTAGTTCGATTCTCAGTCAGGGCCCATGCCTGGGTTGCAGGTCAGGTCCCCAGTTGGGGATGTGCGAGAGGCAACCAACTGATGTTGCTCTCCCTCTTTTTCTTTCCTTTCAAAAAAAAAAAGAATTTTGAGACTGGGGAGAGGTTAGAGGGTGGAGGGATCAAGCAAAAAGGAGAAAGGACTCATGGACAACAGTGTGGTGATTGTGGAAGAGAAGGGAGTGTAAGGAGGATAAATGGTGATGGAAAAAATACAGTAAAAAGTAAGTAAATAACAAAATAATCAGGAGATGAAATCATCCTGGATTAGGGTGACCCAAATATAAGGATGGTGTTCTTGTGAGAGATAGAAACACATATAGTGATGGCTGGTGGAGATGGTGGCAGGGACTGGGGTAATGCGGCCCCAATTCCAGGGATGCTAGAGCCCCTAGAAGCTGGGAGAAGCAGGAGGGACTTTTCCCTGGAGCCTCCAGAGGGAGCTCGGCCCTGGGACAGCTTGGGTTTGGACTTCTGGCCCCAGAATGTGAGAAGATAAATCCCTGCAGTTTAAGTCACCCATCTGTGGTCCTGTCACTGCCACCCTGCCAATAGCCCCTTCTCAACTGTCCTCGGTCCTCTCTCCCAGCTACCCTCTCCTGTATCCTTATGTCTCTAGGCCTGGGTGCCCTCACCTCCATGCTTTCCTGGTTTTGTCTTTTCCTGTGTTGCCCTGTCACCGAGCCCATCTCCCACCCAGCTGGGGATACCGGCTCTCCATCCTCAAAATATGCCCACGGAACCCGTGATTCGTATACCACTGTGTCCCTAACACACAGTGCTCCCCAGCCTCCCTGCCCCTTCACTCTCCTGACAATTCCCATTATTCCCATCCCTCCCAGCTTCTGGTGGCACTGGCATCCTTGGTGTCCTTGGTTCATAGACAAATCACCCCAGTCTCTACCTGCATCTTCACATGGTGCCTCCCATGGGTCTGTGTCCAGTGTTCCCTTTATATAAGTTGGATTAGGGCTACCCTGCTCCAGTATGACCTCACCTTAACTAATTACACCTGGAAAGACCCTATTTTCCAAATAAGGTCCATCCTGAGGCTCCAGTGGGTAAGGACTTCCACATGTTAATTTGGGGGGACACAGTGTCTGGTTCCTCTCTGTGAGTCTTTGCCATCCCATGGGTGGCAAACTGTCCTGTGGAATAACAGATGCAGCCCTCTGCCCATGTCTGCTAGGGGGTATCCACTCTCTGCCACCAGCAGGCCCCTGCAAGCCCCAGGGTTGGGGAGAGGTCCTCTAGCTGGGCCTCTGTAAGACAGAGTCATTTCTAATCCAGCTCCATCCACCATTATTTTTCCTTCATGGTAAGCTGTATGGTATGTGAGAACATGGGCCCCTTCCCATGCTCCAACTCCCCCTCACACCCTGTAGGAATATGATGAAGGCCATCAGTAAGAGGACTGTGGGACCAACCTCAGGAGCCTGGCCAGAACCTCAGTCAAGAAATGACCAAACAGAAACTGTTTTCAAATGTGAGCCTGGACTGTAAACTGTAGAGAAACAGCTTGCATTTTGATCTCACACAGCTTGTACACGAGCATGTCCCCCTCCCCCTGCATGCTGTTTTGCTTTGTTTTCTGTACTCTATAAGCTTGTACTGGTAAAGTCTGGGTGGCAGTTAAAATTTCACCGGCCAGCCTCCCCTGGTGTGGCCCATCTGCTGGCCGGGTGGGACTTGGCAGAAAACTTCACCAGTTGGCCATCACTAATGTGCACATAAACCCTAATAAACCCATGTCTTTCACAGCCAGGTCCTCTGAGTTTTCTTTGGAGTCAGCAAACAATACTATGGGGCTTCCTCGGACCTCAGCTCTTTGGATAACACAAGCAAACCAATTGTTTTGTGAATTTCCTTTTTCAAAAGAACTGTTGAATGTGAATTTAAAAAGTTGATTTAAAAGAAAAACCTGAAGGAAACCACACTGCAGTGGTGTACAGACATCACGTGAGTGTGAAGATGCCTGGGGTGCACAGTGCTGGGCTCCATCATTGGTGTGCAGGGAGGTTTGCTGTCTGTGGGGCAGTCTGCAGGCAGGGGCAGCCCATCAATAAGACCTGGGTGCAGGTGCACAGGCTGGTCCTGGTCTTATTCTGCTGGAGGCCAAACACGCTGAGGTACTTGACAGGAGGAAGGCCCAGGAGCGGTAAAACCACACACACACACACACACACACATCCCACACCACCACCACCACCACCACCACCACCACCCCCAAGCCACAAACAGGCCCTTGAAGGCTTGGTCTGCTGCAGAAAGGATGTGTTTATTTCCAGAATATTTTCAAGTAACAAAAACGACTACAATGTATGTAACAAAGGTGTCAAATACAGTGGGGCAGCAGGTAAAGGGCGCTCATGTGTGTTCATCCTGCCTCTGGTTAATCAGTCACAATGAGATTCAGTCCAGTTAGTGCAGTGTGGACCCTCTGTCAATTGCAGGAAGCTGGTTTGGGGATGTTACCTAGAACCTGGGAAACTGAGGCTTGTGTTTTCCATTCAGGACCCACCCTTGGAAGCCCTCCAGGGCCCCCTCAAGTCTTGCCTGTCAGCTGGGGTGGTTACAGTCCCAAAGGAAACCACAGCCAGAGGACTACACCCAGAGTTAGGCCTGAGTGCTTCCTCAGGGACCTTGGCCACCCTTGGATACATGTGGTATTCGGTCCAAGAAACCAAAGTGAGCAAATGTGTGTATGAGAACACCTTCTGGCCATGCCAGAGCTTCTGGAGAGACTGGCAGCTCAGCAGAGCATATGGTGCGACAGGGATGGGTCCCTGGTCCTGCCCCAAGGGACAGGTAGTCAGGAGCTGAGGGGCAACATTAATGGAAGCCTGGCCAATGTGCTAAGAGACCATCAGGACACCTCCCTCAGCCAGTCCATTCACAAAGGTGCTTTGGTGATGCCCACAGGATATCTGCTTCCTCCACCTCAGAGCTAGAAGAATCTCGGGGGAGAAAGAAGTGACAGTGTTTAGATTCCTCAGTAAGGCACAGAGATTTGTCACATCTTGTTTCTTCCTACAAGGCTGTTCCTCTGAGAAATGTTATCTATTTCCACATATCCGGGAAGGGACGGTATGGATCACAGCCTAAGTGATGTCTGGCCCAGCACTCAGGCCTCCAATGGTGACCTCCAGGCCATATGCACTCTGAGATGCACCTGTTTTCCTGTTCGTATGGTGGAGGGAGAGCAGATACCTCCCCTCAAAGGATTCCATCCCAGGTTTCAGATCTAGATGGACATCCTGCCAAGGTTCCTGGCATGGATACAATCAGACCAGGATTTGGGGAAAGAGTGTCCCTGGGGGAGAGTGACCGTGGGCAGGTAGACTGGAGGCAAACAACTGGGACAGATGGACAGGGAGAAGGTGAGATACTGGCACTGAGGCTGTGAACCAGCCTCTGGCCATCCCATGAGCCCCCACCTGCAAATGAACAGAGAACTCTAGAGGATAAAACGTCGAGGACCTGGCTATACATGGAAGTGCCTCTGTCACCAGCATGGAAGGGAACCTGGTGCTGAGAAATCCCCCTCTTCCCGAGCACTGGGTGAGGGGTGATGGCCCTAAATGGGGGTGGGGGGATTCAAGGAGCCCTTCTTAGCATCACCAGTCCTGGGATGGAAGGTGGCCAGCCTGCTTCCAATTTCCTGGGGAGGCTGAGGTTCAGCCCTCTGAGACCCCAAGTGGAGAGGGTGTGGCTGTGGCAGTGGACATTACGTGACCAAACATTTTCAGGAACAAGAGTGGCGTCCTTCTGCCAAATGGTGCAGCTGGCTGTCTTCTGAGAGTGCTTGCCAGGAGTTCTGCTCTTGGATGCAAGATGAGCACTAGCATGGGTCCCCGAGAACTGCTGGGGTCAGCCATCCCAACTGAGGGAGCTCCCAGTGGCCACCAACCCCTGCTGCTGTCCTGGCTGGGGGAGGGGCCTACCTGCCACCTGGGAAAGACAGGAAACAGATGCCTAGGGCCTCACCAGCCCCAGCATGGCTGCAGGAGTGGAAGAGAAGATGGAGGAGGGATGGCAATGGCAGGTGGGTGGCAAAGCCAGTCAGTTCCCTCTAAGGCCACTGGCTGCCGCTGGCTGGATAGGTGGGCACAGTGGGGTACTCAGGCAGGCTGTTCCCCGAGAAGTTGTTGAACTGGGCCTCCCGAGATGGTGGGTTCCGCCAAGAGCCTGTGTTCCACTCTGTCTGTGCCTTCTGGAAGCTTCCACCAGTTCCCCGATAGATTCTGTGCACCTGTAGAGGGTGGTAGCAGAAGACAAGAGATTAGCACTCCTGTGAATGACAGGGAGGCAGCTCATGTTTAAGGTCAAGCTGTTCTTAAAAGAATTACAAAAGCCACAGAATGGTCTTTGTGTTAATGTTAGAAAACATAGAATCCAAGATCGTGAACTCAGAAAACCAAGCCCTGAGCCACAGCCTCCTCGTGCCTCTTGGTGCCAACCTCTGCTGTCCTGTGAAGCCCACAGCCCATCTGTCATGGAGAAAGGCTTGTCCTGTCATGGATTTGGGGCTTGTCTCTCCCTGAATACTTGTAGGCAATGGCTTGGCATGGTTCTAGAAACCCACAAGAAACTTGTATAATAATCACTTGATGGCCTCCTGACATGGGAGTGTCAGGCCCTAGACCCTGCACGTCACACATAGCCATCGCTGGGTACTAGTGGTGATTTCCTCAGCAGAGAGCCCTGGGAACAGGCCACTGACTCCCCACCACCCAGAAAGGCTACGTCTCCCTGCCTCCAGATGCACCACTAGGAACATCTGGCTGTTCTCTTTCTACAACTCCTGGCAAATTCAATAACCAAGAAAATGGCACTTTGTTTTAACATGAAGCTCTTGATTACTAGTGGAAGTAAACGGTTTTGTTGTTCTCCCTGAAATATATCTTTCCTCTTCTATGCAACTGTATTCCCAGCAAATCTACAAACCTAGGGAGGCCCTGGGAACCCCGAAAGAGGGAGTCACCTGTATCTTTGGGGGGAACAGTCTGCTTTGAGCCATAAACCCTTTCTCTCCCATACTGTGCAGGAATTTTTCCCGGCTTATATCTCTCATATTTCTGTTTTATGGCTGCTGCTGAGCAAAAGTTCCTGGTGGATGTGACCTCAGTTTCCCTGTGGATTTCACTCTGGAATCTTGCCAGCATTCACCTGTGGTATCTCTTAACTACATTCATGGTTTGTGTTGATGTTTCCCTTCAGACTGTCCATACAACTGAAAGGATGTTGGGATGCAAAATGGGGGAGAAAAGCACTCCTTTGTCCTCGCTGACAACCAAGTGCACCAATTAAACAGCCCAGCTTGAAAGCATGCTAGAACAGCTAGAACCACATGGCAAGGAGGCTGGGAGGGACTCCACACCCAGCTCTAAAAATTGTGGCAATCCTGCAGCCCAGCATGTGGCCAGCCTCCCTGAGTAGCACCCCTGTGCCTGCAGCAGATGGCCACCTCCAGAAAGGCTGGGGTGGACACATCATCAACCTTGTCATCGCCCATTGGCTTTCACATGGTGCCAGGACAACCCTCGAGTGGCCAATGCCTCCAGGACTACAGTGCAAATGTTTCTCACTGGAAGTCCCCACCGATCAGGATTGGTACAATCCAGGGGAGTTTTTCATAATGCTGCAAACAGTCAACATGAAGCCACCAGCCCCACATGGCCACTGAGCACATGGGATGAGCTGGGCACAATGAACAAACTGAATATTTAGTTTACTTTTACTTAATTTGAATTTAACTACAAATGGCAACACATAGCCAGTGTAGACAGATTGGGCAGCTTGGACAACACTCTGTGACTTGCGTGTGCTGGGGGCACCCCTAAAGGCAGATGTAGTTATCATTAGCCCACACTGTGTCATTTCCCCAAGTCATTCCTCCTTGGAAGGCCACCATGGATATGGAACAGGTGGGGGGTCTTGGCCTGAGCAGTTGAGGGTTCAGACTCTGAGGGGACTTCCCTACTGATGCAGATCACGTCACTTCCTGGACATTAAGTCTCTTGCTCCTGAAACGGGGATAAGATGAGTCCTGGGACCAAGTGAGAGGATGTATGGGAAGAAGCTGGATGTCTCAGGACCCAGAGGACTTACCTTCATGATCACAATGGCCATCATGGCAGCTGACATTGTGAACATGATGGCCGGAAACAGCATGATCACGGCAGCCCCAACACTGGTGTGGAAGAATCCGATTGCTGCCAGCCAACCACTGCAAGGGGAAAGAGAGAGTGTGGGTGCTAGCATGTCTGCCAGACAAGGGATCGCTACCCTCCATATGTAAAGAGCTCTGACAAACTAATAAGAAAAAGACAATTCTCACAAGGAAGACTGAAGGGCCAATAAACTCACAAAATAATGCCCAAACCCTCCAATAAAGATGTACAAGTTAGAACAAGGATCATTCTCCTACCATCATATAGGCAAATGTCATGTGTTGGAGAAAATGGAGACACAAATACCACTCTGTTAGTGGTAGCATAAACCCTTTATGAAGGTCAATGGGGCATTAGCAATAAAAAGATTTAGTTACCTCAACTATTCTACTTCCAAGAATTTACGCTACAGCAATCTTTTGGAATAATGAAAAGCTGAGGGTACCCTACATGTCCACTGGCTGGGAACAGGAAGAACATAAACTATGCTACAGCCACAAAACAGAATACTAAGGAGATGGGAAAAAAAATAAGAGGAAAAAAAGGAAGTTGAAGCTCAGTTGGCACAGCAAGGTCGTCCTATGAAACATGCACATCCTTAACTCACATAAATAACATCCACCTGTTTATCCATGCTTGCGTCTGGGAGGAGCAGGCAAGAAACACAGTATTTTTGAGAACATTTTTTCTTAACAATTAGTAAAACCACATGGTTCAAGGTTCAGGAAACTTAAAAGAATATATAATAAACAGTCTCTCCCCTGCTAAACCCTCTCCCCAGCCCAGATGGAACCAACATGATCTACCTGCTATGTTATCCTTCTAGAGATTGTTTATGAAAACATGTATGTGTGCATATATGTATACTACAGGCACATGTGAACACAGTACCTGCTCCCACTCTGTAAATGAAGGGGGAACATTCTATACACACTGCTTTCCATTTTGAGGGGTGTGAGAAAAATCAGGCAGTGAAAGGCTCAGGTAGGTGCTGGGTGAAATGGACAGGCAGCTAGGGCTGGGCCAAGTGGGTTGGCTAGACACTCTCCGGTAGAAAGAGGGCAGTATCCCCAGGCTCCTGGGAAGGGAGGAGGCACTGTCTTTGCTGGGGATCTCTCACCAGATCTGGGGCCCTAGAACAAGGGGCTGAGTAGGTGGAGGCCCCAGACCAAGGACTGTGGTCTCTGAGGAGGGTGAACATACCCACAGTTGGGAACATAGAAGAGGGAGCCTGCTCCAAGGCACCACCTCCTAGACTCACTCAGGAATGAGCTGGCAACTGTCAGCTTCCCAGAGAACAACCACACTTATAACCCAGAATGACATCACTCAGAAGAGCTGGTGATAAACTGGCCTCAATCAGCTACAAACAGACAAGGGAGTGAGCCTGCTGCACCCCAACTGTATCCAGAGAAGCCAAGACACGCAACATGAGGAACAGGAAGATGGAGAGAGGCTTGGGCACAGAGGGTAGGGATAGGGCCAGGGAGACCAGGGGGCGCCAAGTGCTCCCCCAGAGCCACTTGGCCAGGGGCTGGAGGGGCCAGAACCAGGGAGAAAGGAACAGAGCACAAGAAGGACAGTAGGGGACGCAACCTGCAAAATCTGTGGGAGAATCTGATAGCAACTCAGGTTAAAATTAAGTTACCATGTCACCCAGAAATGCCATTCCTGCGTGTACACTTGAGAGAAACAAAAAAACATATCCATACACACACAAAAAGATATTTCACAACAGCACTACTAACAGCAGCAAAAGAGTAAAAACAACCAAAGTGTCTATCAGTTGATGAACAGATAAAGACAGTGTGGTCCATCCACACACTGGAATATTACTCAGCCAGGAAAAGGAGTGAAGCACTGACACCCACTACAACATGGATGAACCTTGAAAGCATAATGCTCATGAGAGAAGCCAGACACAAAAGGCCACACAGTGTGTGATTCCATTTTTTAAAAATGCATTTATTTATTTATTTATTTATTTATTTTAGAGACTGGGTAAGGGAGGGAGAAAGAGAAACATCAACTGGTTGCCTCTCTCTTGCACCCTGACAGGTGATCAAACCTGCAACTCAGGCATGTGCCCTGACCATGAATTACACTGGTGACCTTTTACTTTGGGGATTTATGCCCAACCAAGTGAGCCACACTAGTCAGGGCGTGATTCTATTTATGTGAAATGTCCAGAATAGGCAAATCCTCAGGGAGATAAAGTACATTAATGGTTGTTAGAGGCTGGGAGAAGGGATGGGGGGTGACTGCTGATGGAACCAGGGTTTCCTTTTGGGGGTGATGAAATATTGTGGAATTAGGTAAGAGGTAATGACTGCACAACCTTATGGATGTAATAAAAATACTGGTTTATCCACCTAAAGGGTGAATTTTTGGTCTGTGGTATGTATCTCAATAAAGCTATTACTCTAGAAACTCCAACTGTGGGACACTGCATAGGACAGTGGAGCCCGCAGATCAGAGAGCCAGAGAGAGATACCAATCCACAGAAACCGGCACTGCTCACCTGGGTCTGACATGAACACAATGCTAAACTGACAACCAAATAGATAAAGGGCTTTCGTGGAAATGCTGCAGAAACACAAATGGAGCCTGCAGTCTGGGTGGAGGCAAAGGTGTCAGGGTGACAGGTAGATGGCAGAGCTCTGTCCTGTCTCTGCATCTTCTGTAAACTTCAAAATAGCCAGAGTTAAAAGACTATTTAAAAAGGAACAGGAAATATAAGAACATAAACACTTCTGAGCACCTGAGAGTTCAAGCAACAACTGTGGGAGTCAGGTATGGGATGGAATCATGGTCATATTTATGTGTAATGCATTAATACATTCTAAAGCATCCTTCTCCTTTACAGATTGACAGGAATGTGTTTGCAGAGCAGACCAGGAGTGTGTGGAGAGTGAAAGGTCTGCACCACAAGGAACTGGCTGGAGCGGATAACCATGACAGGGGCACTCCTGAGAGCATCCCTTCTGCTTGGGAATCCTCAGAAAACTGTCCCTACTGATCCTTGCTCCCTCCCCACCAGGAAGTCCCCATGGGAGTCTGAGGTCTATATACCCCCAGATGGTGAGCTTTGGGACTGCCAGCTACCCAGAGCCAGGAGGACAGAGAGGATGAGACTCAGGAGAGAGCAAGCACAGGTTTCTGAAGCTGCAGAACCTTGGGGTCCCAGCTCCCTGCCTAGCACTCTGGCACTGGGCTCAGAGGAGGTCAAGGGGTTACAAACAGTGTCCTCCATGTCCCCTCTGCAGAGCCCAGAGGTCTAAGTGCAAGAATATTGGGAGCAAGGAAGGGTTGCTGGCCATACAATCGAAGGAAGTGATGGGGCCTTGGATACCAGTCTCCCATCTCCGCTGCCTGTCCTGGGCCTCAGTCTCCTCTTCTATAGAATGGGGGCAATGACACCCTTTTAGGAGGAGCAGAAGAGTCAACCCACAGAGGTGCTCAGACCCCACCTGCACAAGCACCACCATCATCATTACTCTCTTCCTCTTCTTAATCTCACGTTAGAGGAAAACACTTTGACAGTCCCTTCCCTGAGGTCCCCAGATGGTTGGCACCTATTCCCCAGCCCCACAGCCCGGCACTACTTAGCCCTGGAGAAAAAGGGTGACTGTGCCTAACCATGGTGGGAACTGAGATGGTAGGAGAACATCTTGGAACTGGACTCTGGGCGCTCCTAGCACCCTCCCTGACAAGGAGAGCTTTCTGGCTCTCAGATATCTGTAAACATGTGGTTCACGCCAAGCACCTGCTCAACTCCTGGAATCTAGGAATCGCACCTGCCAAGCAGAGAGGCGTCCACATGACCAACCCCAATAAGAATCCTGGGTATCACATCTTTTGCATGCTGTTGTGGCTTGTTTTTGGGGAACTAAGTGTGTCCTGTGGGACCCCACTGGGAGAGGACTCTTGGAAGTTTGCACCTGATTCCCCCCACCCCGTCTGCCTCCTATACCTTTCCCCTTGGCTCATTGTGCTGTCCTGTCTCTGTATAAACCACAGGCAAGAGGACAACTGTCTGCTGAGTCCTGGGGTCTTCACCACAAATCCCTGCACCTGGAGTGGTCCTAGGGGCCCTGAGGCAGTACCTCACCAGCCCTCCAGACCCAAATGTGGGAGGGCATGAGCCAAGAAGAAACCCAGTATTCAGGGTCCACACAGAGTGGGAAAGAGCAACAGAAAGATGCAGGGACATGCATTCTGGAAATGATCTCTTGTGAAAAGCAGATGATTATGAGACTCCGTACAGAGTAGAGCAGAAGACATAGCAGGAAACAGACAGTAAGGAAGGAACTGAGAAGGGGGTGCTGGAGAGGCCGTGGAAACCCATGTGAGCCTGAAGGAAAAAATGAGACTCTATGACTTTTCACTGCTGAGGAAGACAGGCCCCAGTGGCTCTCCCAGTGGACACAAGGAAGTGACAGGGAGTAAAACCACAGAAATGACCACAAGGAACCCCAAAACAAAATTCAGAAAACACCAGAAAAAGTAGAGCAAGACTCCAGGACGTGACACACAAAAAATGTCCCTGAATCGGGAGCTATAACTGCACAGACAGAATGAGCTCCTGATGTTTGGAGAAAAATTAATCAAGAGACCAAGCACATAAGGACACTCCCAGGCAGTACGTGTGTGAAGAGAGCCACCCCAGATGCCTACCCAACATTGGATGCTAAAGACACCACCTGTGGTCCATAACAGCCCCGATGGTACCCATGTCCTGGTCCTGGGAACTGTGGACATGTCACCTCACATGGTAAAGGGACTTTACAGGTGAGATTAAGTTAAGGTCCTGAAATGGGGATGACCCTGGATTACCTGGGAAGCTCTGTGTCGTCACAGGGTCTTCACAGGAGGGAGGCAGAAAGGACAGTCAGAGATGGGAGAGGCTGTGCTGCTGGCTGTGAGGATGGAGGAAGGGGCCCCAAGCCAGGGATGCAGCGCCTCTAGAAGCTGGAAAAGGCTGGAAATGGTTCTCCCCTGGAACCTTGGGAGGACTAGCCCCACCCACACCTGGGGTTAGCCCCATGAGACCTGTGTTGAACTCCCTAGAACTGGAAATGAGAAGTTCGTTTCATTGTAAGTCACTAAATTGGGAGTAATTTGTTACAGCAGCCACAGGAATGTTGTATGAAACCCTAAAATCAAGCAAACAGAATGCCGGATCTCTCTAGACAGTGGGGTAACAGATGGGTGTTCTCTGAACTCTTCCTCCCAGGACACACTGCTAGCCCTTGCTTCCAGGTCTCTTCCCCGTGGCCAGCGTGGCTGGTGACCAAGCACTCATAGCACAGTATGGGCAGAGCCTTTGCACACAGGCACTGGGTACTGGTGTGCAGCAGACATCCTACCCCACAACCCAGCACCTCCTTGAAGCATTTACAAAAGCAGGAAACCATCAGAAGTTGGGGTCGACAATACAGCACTCAGCCTGCACCGACTAGCACATGTGCTCTCTCATACATCACAGGGGCCATGTTCACTGACTTACCAAGCACCCCATCCTGAGAAGCCAACAGCCTGGATAACAGTCAGGACAAACTGGGCTCCGAAGATAAAGAAAAACGCCATGAAATTGAAGGAACTGTCAGCTCTGGAGAGAGAGAGGAACAACTATTATGGCTGCCCCAGCCTCTCAGTAACAACAACCCAGAGGAAGATGTGAGGCAGGGACAGCAAAAGATGAAATGTTCTCCCCTTTTCAAGTACCAACAAATGCATCTACATGCACAAATTACTGCACACATGCTCACACCAGACTCTGACCATGAGGGGCATAAACACTGCCCCTCTGAGAAGATACTGCACTGATGGGTTCCTTCTAGCAAGGAGTCTAAGACCCTCTCCTGCCTCCTAAGGATGGGATTTAGGGACCCTGTAGGGATAAACACACCTCAGCCAGCAGAAAGCGAATGTCCACAGCACCAGGATTCACAATGGCCAAAGGTGGACACAATCTAAGTGTCCATCAGCCGGTGAATGGATAAACACAGTATGGTCCATGAACACACTGGAATATTGCTCAGACATGAAAAGGAGTGAAGCCCTGACATTCTCTACAGCATGGAAGGACCTTAAACACATGATGCTCAGTGAGAAGCCAGACACAAAAGGCTACACAGTGCGTGATTCCATTTATGTGACATGTCCAGAACAGGCACATCCACAGAGACAGGAAGTGGATTTGTTTCATGGGTACCAGGAGCTGGGGAGTAGATGGGGGTGACTGCTAAGGGGGATGGGGCTTTTTCTGGAGTAGTGAGAATGTTCTGGAATTGGAGGTGGTATTGTACAACCTTGTGAAGAATCTAAAAACACTCAAATGTTGAGTGAGTTGTGTGGAATGTGAAGTATAAGTCAACAGAGTTATTAAAAAACATGACACAAAAGGCATCTGTGGGTAATAGTGTGCAGACCCTGATATAAGTTGTAATTCAAACTGGACAAGAGAGGAGGAGAATTACTAGCACCTGGGCTAGGGTGACAGGTTCAGAGCAGGTGCAGGTTCCAAGTGCAGGAATCGGCATGGAGGTGGACACATGTGGTTGAGGGCATCCTAGCTACTCATTTTTGAGCCCGCTGCCAACATAGACATCCCAAGGCCCCACAAGGGCATGGCCAGACCCCCACTTACCGGAAGGCCTTGTAGGCAGGCCGAAACCAGCACACGTAGCCGCAGGGAGAGAAGAGCAGCAGCCAGAGCACGGCCAGGCCGAAGTTGGCTCCCGAGCCGCCTCCAATCCACCAGGCCAGGCAGGCAACGAGGTTGACCCCTAGTGTGGCACAGTAGACTGGAGAGGAGAGGTAAGGAGGCTGAACCGAGGTTTAGGGTTTAGGGCACGACTACCAGGACACCTCTGCCCTGCTGCACCAAGACCATGGGCCAGAGAAGGCTCAGGGGAACAGAAGTTCCTGCCCAGCCGGTCCCATCTGTTCCATCCACCACACCATGCCTCCTCCATGACAGAATTTTATCGGAAAGCAGATTTACTACAAAAACTTCAGGTTCTTCCAGCCCAAGGAAGGGTAGTTTCATGGCCTGGGTCTCTGCAGTGGTGCAGGGAGCCCCCCACACCCCCCATCCCATCCCACCACTCACAGAGCCACAGCTGGTAGATCCTCTTCACTAAGACCTGATGCTCAATGGGAATCTCATCAGAGAAGTTCTGGTAGAAACAAGGCTTCAGAGGAATGAACTTGGGCAGTGGCGGGAAGTTGTTCTCCTTTTCTATGGGGACACAGAGCACCACGAAACTAAATCAGGCTGGGGGCAGCACGGTAAAGATGTCTCCATCCTGGTCCTGAGACCTGTATACATACACGTTGCCTCACATGGCAGAGGGACTTTACAAGTGGGATTAAGTCAATGCCTCTAGGATGGGGGTGATACTGGATTTCCCAGCGGGACTCAGTGTCTTTACAAGGTCCTCATAAGAGGAAGACAAGAGGGTCAGAGTCAGAGATGGAAGAGCCTGTGCTTCTGGCTGTGAAGATACAGAAAGAGCACATGAGCCAGGGAAGTGGCACCTTTAAAAGCTGGAAAAGGTTGCAAATGGTTCTCTGGGAATGACCAGCCCTGCCCACACCTGGGTTTAGCCCCATGACCATGTTGAACTCCTGATAAATCCTGTTTAAGTCACTACATTTGTGGTAATTTCTTGGAGCCATCACAGGAAACTCACAGACTCAGGCAGGACCAGGAACTGTTAACACCTGTCTCCACGGAATGTTCTGGCACTTGGAATTTATAAGCATCCTATAACAGCCACAGACTGGGGATTTAAAACAACATATTTATCCCCTTACAATATGAAGGCCAGAGGTCTGAGATCAAGGTGTCTCAGGGCCATGCTCTCTCTCAAGGCTCCAGGGAAGGGTCCTTACTGCCTCTTCCAGCTTCTGGGGGCTCCAGGCGTCCTTGGCTATGGCCACATCACCCCAGTGTCTGCCTTCACGGTCACATGGCCTCTGCCTGTTGGTGTCCAAATTTCCCTTTTCTTGTAAGGACAACTGTCACTGCATTAGGGCCACCTTACTCCAGTGTGACCCCATTTTAACAAATACACTTGCAAAGACCCTATTTCCAAATGAGGTCACATTCCCAGGTATTAGAGGTCAGGACCTGAACATGTCTTTTTGGGGACATGATTTGACCAACAGCAGGGTAATGTCAGTGCTGCCCTGCTGCCTCTCAATGTGCTTCTGCTCATCCTCACCATCACAGGGCATGCTTCTGAGCACCTGCCAGGGTGACAAAGGACAATAAACATGGAGCCCTGTCCTTGGGCTCCACCTCAACAGGGTGGACCAACAACCACTGTGACAGATGGGTAACTGTGCAGTGTACTGAGACATGCTGAGTGCTGTAAAGAGGAACCACCAGAGCAGGTGGGGACCACTAGGGACAGGGCTAGGAGTGTCAGTTAGCTGTGACTTAAAAGCAGGGTCAGGGTGGGCCTCACTGAAGGGTGGCCTTTGAACAAAGACTTGAGGAGGTGAAGAAGGGAATACAGTGAATTCTGGGGGAGGGTGCTGCCAGTGCAAAGGCCCTGGGGTGAGCTCCTACCTGTCTAGGAGCAGTGAAATCAGGGGCTGGTGGAAGGAGGATTATGTGGGCAACCATACCTTATGGGCCACTGAAAAGCCTGACCCTTATTTACCAAGTATTGGGTTGGCCAGAAAGTCTGTTTAGTTTTTTCCATAATATAAAGAAATCACATTTTTCATTTTCACCAATAACTTCATTGATTTGGATATTTTAAGTATGTTGACTATCTCCCACTATTGGTTTCTAGTGGGTAAGAGGCCAGGGGTACTGCTAAACATCTTCCAATGCATAAGACAGCCCCACAGAAAAGAATTATTTGGCCAAAATGACAATAGTATCAAGGAACTTCACAAACCACTTCTGACACATTCAATCAGTCTCAGTACCTTCTCCATACACTGTACAAATCTTTTTTAGTGTTTCAGTTGCATTTTTACCTTTCTTGAAATAATAAAGCATAATATACTGAAAATGTTGCATGTCTTCTTCCATCTTCAATATTAAAATGGCTACACAAAAATTCACTAATTTCAGTAAGCTTTTTAAAAAGTGCACCCTGCCCTGGCTGGTGTGGTTCAGTGGATTGAATGCCAGCCTATGAACCAAGGGCTGACGGTTCGATTCCCAGTCAGGGCATATGCCTGGGTTGCAAGCCAGAGCCCCAGTTAGGGGCATGCGAAAGACAACCAGTTGATGTATCTTTCACACATAGTCGATGTATCTTTCACACATCGATATTTCTCTCCCTCTCTTCCTCCCTCCCTTCCCATCTCTCTAAAAATAAGTAAAATCTTTTTTTAAAAAAAGTGCACCCTGATATGACAGCTGTCGTGATACAATCTAACAAAATTGTTTCTAATGAAGTTAAAGACAACTAATCACTACTAGAGCCACCATACAAAAGCATTTAATGAACTTTTTGGCCAACCCAATAACACAGAAGCCTGGAGTGTCCTGAGCTTGCCTGCTGGATCTCTTGGAGACCATGAGAGGTAGGACCTCCAGCCTTCTGCCCTCCTAGTGAGCCGGCCCAGAGGGATCTCCCCAGAATGGACACAGCCAGCTATGCACTGGTCACAAACCCTACTTGTGGTCCGCGGCCAAGCACTAAGGCCAGGCACCCAAGGCCCCAATAACACTCCCCACCCAGCCACCCATCCCCAAGTCCTGTTGCTCCCTTAGCACCTCTCTCCTTGCCTGACTGATATCAAACCCCCACAAGAACGGGGTAATGTTTCCAGCAGTCAGTCCCACCAGCACACACTGTGACATGAAAGAGGCAGAAAAACCACCAGTTGAATCTCGAGGCCCCTTGAAACCCTGTTTCATAGATGAAAACATTCTGCACTGACTTGGAACCCATTGGTCTGGGTTCAAATCCCAGCTCTGCCACCAGTGGGCTGACCATGGGCCACCTAACTTCACATGTATGCTCTGCCCATTTCCAAGCAGGATGAGACAGGCCACCCTGGGGGCTCACTGCAGCCTCCATGAGGAAATGAGTGTCATATTACATGTATAGGCATGAACCCAGGTGACCAAACCTTGGGGTCCACCCTTTGGTGTCAATAACAAAATGAGCTCCAGCAAAAGGCCTGGCTGGGCCAAATCCTAGCTGACAGCTCACGTGGAAACCAGGTGCCTCCCTGTCATCTGCTCAGTATTGGGAGGCGACTCCAACAGCCATCATGGGGGAAGTAAAATGAGGTGGCCTGCAGTGATCATAATGGGTCTGGCCACCCAGGAACACTTCCCAGAGGAAGAGAGACACAGAAACCCCCAGGGCTCCCAGGAAACACTCACCTGACATTTTCGCTGTGATGACCTGGTCAGGCTGAAGCCCGCAGCCACCTGGAGGGGAAATAGCAACAGTCAGGGGGTCCCCGTGACTGCCAGGTGATCCCAACACCAGCTGCAGGACCATGCAGCTGCAGCGAAGAGCCTTAACCTCCAGGCTATTCACAGGGGTGTCTGGGTTCTTACCCGAAAGGCCACCCCTAACGTGCGACCCCACTCAGAACCCCCTTAGCAGCATCTGCGATGGCAGAAGGGTCACGCTGCACCCCCCTGCCACGCACAGGCCAGCCTGAAGCCAAGCCATTCCTGGGAACCTGGTGACCACCCTCACTGCCCTCCTGCCACCTCATCCTCCCCTACCCTTTATCCACAGACAGCTCTGAGTGCCTAATTATGGCAACAGTGCCCGACTTCCAAATCACCGAGACTGGGTTCAAACCTCTCTGGTCTGTAGTCTTCACCCCTACAAGCCTTGCAGGGCCAAGGCCCCCACTGCAACCCAAGTGAAGGTGCAGGAGACACTTTGCACCAAAGGGAGCCAGGAGCTGTGCTTGGGGCCGGGCCCTGGGAATGTGTTTCTCACCCACAGTCCAGGCAAGAAGGTTCCAGTGAAGCTTAGTTGCCTCAGGCCCATCCCTTGGCTTATCGATGTCCTCACTGAGACCCTCTGTCCTGCCCTGGCTGGCTCTCTCTGCTGGCCCAGCAGGCTCATGCCCCACCCATATCTGTCTACTGCACCAGCTCCCTCCCAGGTAGAGCCTCCGTGCCTGCCCTGCCCCCACAACCTAGGAGCATCCCCAGGGGCTTGAGGGTTGGCTTGGGACAGGGACATCCTGGAATCCCTGCAGTGGCCTTTGTGGTCAGATAGTGTATGATTGCTGGATGTCCCACACAAACAAGTTGGTTCTAGTGCTGACTGCTCTGTGGCGATCAGGCTTTGGCGACTCCTCTGGCCACCTGAGAAGTACAGGAAATGGGACAGCCGCACAGGAGCCTTTTGGTCAGCTGAGTCCAGACACAACCCAGCCAGCCACACCCTTCCAGACCCAGGCCAAGAGCAGGGCTCTGCTCACATTGGATTCAGAAGCTTCCCTTTCCCATGCACACAGAGGCCCTCGATGGAAGCAGACCAAAATTGTCAACAGACACCAACCTGGTTTGGGAGCTGTATTTATTTTCACAGGTCAGACTTGAAACAAAGGGAACACAACCCCAGTGGATCCGTGGACTCAGAGTAAAGCAGCCGAAGGAAAGAGGCCTCAGTGAGCAGTGACGAGGTCCAACTACACCCCCATTAAGCTCCAATCCAGGGAAAACCTTGGTCTAGCAGAAATGCAGCCCCACACACTGGCAGGAATCATGTGGGCACCGGCTCCAGGGCTGGGAGGCATGGCCCTAAAATCCACAAATAGGATCACAGCCCCTGGATGACAATCAGGGAGCCAGGGCCCACATGGATCTGAGAGGAGGCTGAGGCTAGCAGAGCAGAGGACAGTCCAGAGCCAGCAAGCACAGCACCTATGTGTCAGGGTCCAGCTGGCGGCACTGGGCCTCCAGCACACCGTGGAACACCTGGAAACGGTGGTTGAGGTCAGGCCGCGCATGAATGCGGAAACGGGTGCCCAGGGCGCCGTCAGGTGAGGGAGCCCCATAGAAGACACGCTGCACACGGGAATGCACCAGGGCCATGGCGCACATGGCACAGGGCTCGCGGGTAATGTAGAGGTCGTAGCCAGTGCACACATAAGGGAGGCCATCCTCCTCCACGTCTATATCTTCATCCAGCTTGCGCACAGAGATGGTCTGGATGCCCAGTGGGGTGGCAGCTGGGGCAAAGGAGCAAGCAGGGTGAGGCCTGAGGTCATAGGTGCCTTGACCCTGGCCCTGGGCCACCAAGTCAATGCACACCATGGTGGCATGCAGCAGGGGGCTGGCTGCGCTGCTACAGTCATGGCCCGTGGCCAGTACCTGCCCTGAGGCTGGGTCCACCACCACAGCCCCCACAGCCCTTAAGCCCCTGGTGGCTGCCTGTTGTGCCACCTGCACAGCCCGCTCCATGTGACCCTGCATCTCAGCCTGCTCCTGTGCAGAGAAAAGCTGCCCAGCTAGGGCACGGGTCACATGCTTGTCCTCGTGGAAGGATGTGGGCCAGTAGACACGGGCCTCCTCAAACTGACCCCTGGTCAGAGGTGGCCAAGCGGGCACAGGCACCAGGAAGGGCTGCCCCAGGCCACAGGGGTCCACTGCTGGCCACGGGAGGAGCTCAGCCAGTGATCGTGTGCCTGCGGTCGGCCCTGCCAGGCACAGCAGTATCTCCAGCACGTGTGGACAGCTGGCATCACGGCTTGGCCGAACCCTTTTGAGGTGAGGCTGTGAGGGCAGCGGATGGAGGGCTGATACTTCCTTGAGGAGTCGTGAGGTCTGGCGCTTGTCGAGGATGGGAGCAGCATAGGCCAGCACCAGCTCCACATCCCTGGACTGCTGCTCCGACAGGACAGGAAGGGCTCGCCACAGAGTGGGCTCTTGATTTCGGCTCGTGGTCTTCTCGTCCTCACACTGCTCCAAAGCGTTCAGGGGGTCCATCCTTGGCAGGTCTCTGACTGTGGGAGACAGAGATCGGAGCAGAGCATCATCTGTCAGCCACAGGAGGCCTGGGTGAGCCGAGGAGTCCGTCCCAGGAGTGTGTCGAATCTGAGGGCTTGTCCAAGAGCTCCAGCCTAAGTGAAATGCATCACCGGTGATGCCCTCACTCAGGTCCTACCAACTCTTGGTTTGCAGAGTTTAAAACCACCATTGACTTTTCCCCCCTTTTTCTTTGAGACCTGCAGTGAACAAAAATGCACACTGCCCTGGCTGGTGTGGCTTAGTGGATTGAGTGCTGGTCTGCGAACCAAAGGGTCACAGGTTTGATTCCCAGTCAGGGCACATGCCTGGGTTGTGGGCCGAGTCCCCAGTTGGGGGCATGTGAGAGATAAACACACACTGGTGTTTCTCTCCCTCGCTTTCTCTCTCCCTAAAAATAAATAAAAAAATAAATAAATTTTTAAAAAATGCACACTGAATCTCAGAGACTTAATATGAAGGGAAGGATGTAAACTACCTCCTCAATTTTTTTTTATATCAACTACGTTTTGCAAAGATAACACTTCATGTTTTAGGTGAACTTCAATATGTTATTAAAATAAACTGCACCTGTTACTTTGTACTTTCTAAAAACATGGCTTCTAAAAAACTTAACATTATGTATGAGTCTCATATTATATCTCTATTGGTCAAAGCTGCCTTGGAGCATGTTAGAGACAAACCACAGATAACCTCAACTGGATTCCAGAGGCGCTCAGGCATTGCTGCCCACCCAGAACATGTTGCCCAGCCAGGTACTTGGAATGGACCAGCTTGTCTCTTTCCTGTGAACAGGAAATATTAAAATCATTTAACAATTGTGGGCTTTTCCTGCTCATGACATGCCCTGCGGCTTACTCCTTGGCCCAATGGGCCCCCATTTATTTACCATCCAGGCCCTTCAGAGGCATGTGAGGTCCTCACTCACCACAATGTTCCTAAGTTCACAATACAAGTTTGACAAACATAGTGAACACGGGCACCAATGGCAGCCATGAGAAGTGGAACGTGTGAAGAAGGGTGCCCCTCATGTGTTCATAACGCCTGTGCTGTGCGGGGCCCACAGAAGAGTCCACTGTGCCAACTCTAAATCCGCTGCCTGTACACACCATGCCCAGGACCCTATACCCCGCATGGCCTGCCCTGGGCCACGAAAGCTCTCACTATCTGCAAGCAAAAGATAGACACAATCTTATTTGTCCCTCTTGAGAGTTCAATCTCTGTCTGACCAAAACGAGAGACAAATAAAGGAAGCTGCCTTTGGGACATATATAGTTGGGTAGCCAACTTCAAGGGAGGATGGATATTCGTCCTCCACAGAAGTTGACCTAGCAGCTCCTCTCCAGTCCTAGGTATGTGCCCAGAAAAACTGAAAACCCACATCCACACAGAAACTTGTATATACATGTTCACAACGGCAGGATTCCCAACAGCCAAAAGATAGAAACAACCCATGTCCATCCACAGATGATAAACACAATGTGGTCCCTGAACATACTGAAATATATTCAGCCACGAAAAGGAGTGAAGCACAGTCACTCACCACAGCATAGAAGGACCTTGAACACATGATGCTCAGTGAGAGAAGCCAGACACAAAAGCCACACAGTGTGATCCCATTTAGTCGAAATGACCAGAACAGGCACATCCACAGAGATAGGAACTGGGTTAGTGGTTGTCAGGGACTGTGAAAGGGTGTGGGGGTGACTGCTAATGGGGACAGGTTTCTTTTTGGGGTGATGGAATGTTCTGGAGTTAGATAGTAATGACATTTTCACAACCCTGTGACTATACTAAAAACCACTAAAATGTACACTTTAAATGAGTGAACTGCATCTCAGGAAAGCTGCTGTGAAAGAAAACAGGAAGGGGTAAGGACATCTGGCAATGACTAGGTCAGCAGACCCCAAACAAGGCCTGCCTCAGGCAACAGTTGCCTTTATGTAATACCATGCGTCCTCACACCTCCATAAGTGGGTTCCTCTACTCCTCCCAATGACTTGGGAGGGAGAACCTGGGACTGTCCCCTTTCTATAGGACAAGACCAGGCTCCCTGAGGTGGAGGGTCTTGACCAGGGCATTCAGCTGGAGTTCACTAGCTCACTGACTCTGCCTTTTGAGTTCCTCTGCAAGAGAGGGATCCTGAGCCCACTCTATAGTTAAGAAATATACAGGTTCCACAGAGGGTGACCCATCTGAGCCGCTACCCCAAAAGCCCCACAGGGAACACCAGTCCACCTGCGAACTGAACATGTACAAATATTTTTGCTTAAACACATCCAGGGATCTGAAGCACAGGGGGAGGCAGCAGCTGCTCTGGGTTCCTCTTTCCATTCTCAAAGCCCCAAGCTCCAGGTGCCCTGATTGCCCCCATGACCCACACCATCCCTACCCCTGCCCAGCTCTCTGCAGTCCCACCCAGCTCAGTCCCTTCCCTGGGTATGTCCATCTCCTCTGCCTGCAGCTTTAGCTGCCTCTAAAAATCACCTGTGCTCTGGTCTCCAGGGGGCGGCCACAGCCTCTTCAGATGACCTGGTCACAGTTATGGTGCCTTGGGCACCAACTATCCAAGGCCAGAAAGGCTCAACTGCATTGGCAGTCCCTGGAGGGTATGTATGGTGGACCAGGGAGATAAGACCCCCAACTGCAAGTCCCCTCAGCAGCTTACAACCACCCCCCACATAGCATCGAACTGGAAAACAGGTGTGTGCTGGAATTCCTGGGGACACTGGCAGCAGCACGCTGGGGGGGGGGGGGGGGGGAGGCAGTGGGCCTGGGGGTCCCAGCAGGAATGGACTCTGGCTCTGGGAGGGACACAAGAAATGGTGCTTATTCAGTGAGTTGAGTCAGGCTCTGCAGGCAACAATGTAAACCTCAAGCAGAAGGACTTATCTTTGGTTTAGGAAGGCTGGAGCCTGGACCTGGCCCTGTCCTCACCCCCACTGCAGCTTCCCCCTCTGTGAGTCATCACCACCATGCAGGGGCAGAAAGTGAGAAAATCCACCTCTTCAGAGGTGGTGACCCACAGCAGGGCCTGGAAGGCAAGCAAAGTAGGGTAGGAAGACCTGAGCAGAAGCAACAACTAGTGCTGAAGCCTCAGACACACCCACAGTTTTAAATGTACTTTTTGGGACCTGACCCCACAAAGGGGAGGAGTCCACAATCTGCATTTCTAACCAGCTCCTACATGCCACCAGATAACACACAGGACACCCTGTTAAATTCTAATTCCAGATGAGGGATAATTTTTTAGTGTAAGTGTGCCCCAATGCAATCTCTGGGACATACTTACACTAAAAGAAAAAAGTTATTCCTTCTTTGTGGAATTCGAACTCAACTAGGTGTCCTGAGTGTTTATTTGCCGGACGTGGTATCCTACAAGAGGGCCTTCTGTGCCTGAAAGTTCAAGAATCTTGGGGACGTGGGGTGTGGGAAAGACCCCCTTATTCCGGTTAAGAAAAAGCCTTGAGCCAGGCCGGGTGGCTCAGTTGGTTGGAGTGTCCACCCTACACCAAAAGATATGGGATCAATCCCTGGTCAAGGCACATACCTACATCGTAGGTTCCATCCCCCTCAGGTCACCAACGGGAGGCCACAGTTATGTTTTTTATTCTTATATTCATGTTTCTTTCTCTCTCAAGTCAATACATACCCTTGGGTGAGGATTCTTTTTTTAAAGGGCCTTGAACACTCACACTTCCCATAAGCATCAGAAAAAAAATCATCAATGTTCAGGACACAGGAAAGACTATGGACCCTTGCCTAAGGAGCGGAAGAAGACGGTCAACCAGCATCCCGGAGGCAGAGCGCGCCGAAGCCCTGGACGCACGGGGTCTCAATGCAGCACCTCAGGGGCGCACGCACGCGCAGAAAGGCGATGGGCACAGGGAGCCGGCCCGCGCGCACGCGCACACGCACACGCGACGCTCCCCAGACGGTCCGAGGCGCGCGCCAGCCCAGTTCGGCTGCCCTTTGGCCCGTGCGCGGCCAGTGCCCCCTGAAGCCGAGACCCCCGTGGCCGTCCCTAGCCCGCCCTTCGCAGAAGCCTGGGACACGAGAGCCCGAGACTCGGCGGCCGCGCGCTTACCTGAGGAGAAAGGCGTGAGCGCAACGCTTTACCAAATATTAGCAACCAGCCCGCCCGCTCGCTCAGCCTCCGCCTGGCACCGCGGAGCACGACGGGAGCGTAGTTCCCGGGGCGGGGTCGACGCCAGGGGGAGGCGGAGCTGGGACTACAAGCCCCGCAGGGCAACCCGGCGCCGCCTCGTCTCGCCCAGTCTCGACCTGTGTCTTACCCTCCCTAGGCTCTGGTCCAGCGATCCGCAGGAGCGCGGACGTGTGCTGAGTTGTTGGTTCAAGACCTAACCGGGCGGGTGAGGAGTCAGCTTTTTGGGAAATCAGAGTAAGACACTTGAGTCATAGGGGCACACGACACCCGCAGCAGTTACTCACCGAGCCCAGTTTGCTGTTGCCACGTAGTTCTTCAGGGGCTGCCCCACTGGATGGAATCAGCTTCCAGTTCTGGTTTGGGTCATTGGCCGATTCCTGAACTCAGTTTTCCCATCTGTACAGTGGGCAAGGCGACCTTTTGACTTTCCTGGACAAAACGTGCTCGTTTTTTGAGCAAATCCAGTTACTGATATCTAGTAAAATAGGTTTAAACCAGTGATTTTCATCCAGGGACAATTGTCCCACCCTACCCCAAAGGGGCACTAAGAGATGTGTCTGGGGCCATTTGTGGCTATAGTGACTGGGAGGTGCACCAGACATCAACTGGCATCAAAATCTGGATGCCAGGGATGCCATTCAACACCCTGCGGTATACAAGACGGTGCCCCCAACAGAACCGGCCCCAAATGTCCACAATGCAGAGGCTGGAAAACCCTGGTTTAACCTCTTTGCTAAGCAAAGAGAAAAACCCAGGTCTAAAAGGACCCCTGTTTGCTGATTAGTTAAAAAATATATATTGATGGTAATCTCTGACTGGCACGTCATTGGAAACAATGCCTAGCCCTGACTGGTGTAGCTCAGTTGGTTGGGTGTTGACCCACAAAGTGAAAGATCGCCCATGGGATTCCCAGTCTGGGCACACACAGGTTTGGTCCCTGGTCACAGCAGGTACGATTTTTCTCTCCCACATCGATGTTTCTCTCCCTCTCTTCTTCCCTCCCTTCTCCTCTCTCTAAAAATAAAGTCTTTTTAAAACACCTAAATTTTCTGCACATAAAAAAAGAATTACTCCCTCCCCCTAAACGAATCTCTTCAACATAATTTTCTGCCTGTTCTTAATTTCTCAAAATGCCAAAAAGGCACAGGTAGGGATGTAAAATTGTGCAGCTGCCTTTGAAAACAGTTTAGTGGTTCTTCCAAAAGTTAACCATAATTACCCTGTGACCCAGCAGTTCCACTCTAGGTACAGGATATACCCAAGAGAATTTGAAAGCAAGCACTCAGATATCTATACACCCATGTTCACGGTAGCATTCTCTGCAATAGCCAGAGGGTGGAATAATGAAATATTCATCAACAAATGAGCGAATACAGAAAATCTGGTTCATGACACAGTGGAATATTATGCAGCATTCGTCCCTGATCAGGAAGAGGCGAGGGAACCACCTAAACCAATGTTTCCAGGACTTGGATTGGGTAGAAATGCAAGTGGATTAGCATCCCTAAAGTGGAAGCCCCGATACAGGTAGCATCTGCCTTCTGCCCGCTGAGCACCCAGCTACCCTTCTGGACCTGGCATCGCAGTTTTTTTTTGTGGGAGATTGTCTCTTTCCCACTCTCAGTTCATGTACCGCACAGCCAACTCAGCCACATCAATCAGAGCATTTTCCTGTCACTGGCCACAGTGACTGGTTCAGAAATAGACATGTGACTGGGGTGAGACCAATGAGAGTCATCCCTGGGGTTTTGAAATACAAGCAGAGTTGCTCTCAGTGCATTATAGGGTGTAAGTCTGGGGCTGCCAGGACCCATTTTTGCCACCCAGCAGTGGAAATTGTGAATGAAACCAAAACAGAAGATCCCAGAGAGAAAAAGTGGTCCATGCTTTGACAACATTGTTTAAGGACCTGGATCCAGCCATGCCTGAATCAAATAGCCTTTGAGCTTTCCCATGTTTGTTTTGTTTTTTACTTAAACTAATCTGAGTTATGATTTCAGTTCTTCATACACCGAGAACTTCGACTGAAAGAGTTCCTTTTGTTTTAATGTTCATCATCTAGCACCTTTCACAAGTAACATGACCCTCAAAACTCATGGCAACAGGCTTATGTCCAGCACCAAATGTTGGAAAAAACATGAAATTGGTTCCCCAACTGTAAACTTAATGTCAACAGTGCCCCAGAGTTAGTCAGAAGCCTGGGTCAGCTGCTGACCAGCTGGATAACTATAAGCTTCTCTATGTCTGCAAGACCATCAAGAAATGAGTCCATGGGAGGTGAAGGACTTCCCTAAAAACCTCCCCGAGCTCCACGTTCCTCCCAAGTTGTTTACCCACTTTATCATCCTGCTGACATTCTGAGGTTGCAAGGGGCAGTCATGTGGGCCTCAGGTCTTTCCCACTGCTATGGTGATCCTCAGGCCAAACTCCTTCCAGAAAGGCAGTGAGATGGGGGAACTTCCTTTAAATGCCCAGCAAGATCCATCAAAGCTTGCTGAACTTTGACAAGGAGGGGAAAGTGCCATCTCCTGTTTCCTGGAGGTTATAGGACACTTTGCTGCCCCCAGCAGATCTCTTGACAAATGAATTTCTGCCTACCTGCCCAGATTCTTAGAGGGCTCCAGGACCCCATCACACACACACACACACACACACACACACACACACAATTCACAATTCACCAGCAGCCAACCATTGGTCACTTCCTTTGGCTTGAAAACATCAGTTTCCAAAAAGCAAACTCAAGTGGCCCCAAATTTTAAAACCCAACCTCTTTGCTCACAGCCCTTTAACCTTTAGTTTGCACATAATACTAACCAAGCTTGTTCTCTGCTTTCCCAGGTTTTAGAGCCTGACACTAATGATATAATAATATAATGCAATAATGGTAATGACCATTATTACTAATTGATAATGGTTAATTTTTACTGAGTACTTATTTGGATCCAGACACCATTTTTGTTCTAAACCCTTTACATCATTTCATTTAATACTTAATACAACTCTATAGGACAGTATAAGTGCTTCAGCCTTCAGGCCCCAGGGGGCTAGAAATGCACTCCACCAGGCACACAGTTTCACAACAAATTCTCCCTAAGGCCTTGGCCACTGGCCACATGGGACTGAGGTGTGAGGGAAGCCCCCAACTCTGGTAGTCCTGTTCTCTCCTGGCCCACCCTTATTTTTCTTTTTAAGTATATTTCATTGATTATGCTGTCAACAATTTTCCCAATTTCTTTTCCTTTTGCTCCCCTCTGCTCAGTACTCCCCTTCTCTCCAGCAATCCCACCCCCCTTAGTTCATGTCCATGGGTTGTGCATATAAGTTCTTTGGCTTCACCCTTTCCTATATTATTCTTAACTTCTCCCTGTCTATTTTGTACCAACCAATTATGCTTCTTAATCCCTGCACCATTTCCCCATTTCTCCCCCTTCCCTGTCCCAGCTGATAACTCTCCAAATGATCCCCATACCTATGATTCTGTTCCTATTTTGGTTGTGTGCTTAGTTTGTTTTTATTTTTTAGATTCAGTTGTGAGTTTGTTGTCATTTTAATGTTCATAGTTTTGGTCCTCTTTTTCTTAAATAAATTCCTTAGCATTTCATATACTGCAGTAGTCCCTCTCTATGTTGCGGTTCACTTATCGCGGCCTCACTGTATCACGGGATTTTTTTAAATATTATATTTAATTATTTATCGCGGACTTTTTGCTATATCACGGATTTTGCGGTACTGTATACGTATGTTGTTAAAGTTATGTAGGTTTAAGAGTGTATGTTTGAGAAGATAAGTAGTGTTTATAAAATTGTGGAAAAGGTTAGTAAAGGAGTGGGAAAGGTTAATAAGGGACTGGGAATGGTTTATAAGTGTGTGGGAAGGGTTTATAAAGCCTTAATATATATATATATATATATATATATATATATATATATATATATATATATATATATCGTCGTAGTCGGCAGCCGTCCGTCTCGAGAGACGATGGTGTAGCTTCTTAAGAGTCTATCTGCACCGCCGAGAATGGTTGTGCAGTCCGACTCGGGAGTGACACGGTATCTGTCTCCTCCCGTGTTGAATCGACATCTTGCGATGACGCTGGAGTGTCCTCTCCAGTGAAGCTGAAGCTACAGAGCCTAGGCAGGGTGATACGGAGGGTCTGCTGTTGCCCATGCAGCAGACCCCCCCTCTCTTCGCAGCTGAAGGGTCCAAGGGAAAGACGGAGTCAATACAGCTTGGTTTCAGGTGCGCCGCAGGAGTTGCCGGTGTTGACTACAACGTCAAACCGCCTTAGGGACTCCGGCTCCGGATTTTCTGTCGGGGTTTACTCCCTTAGCCTTTCCCCTGAAGAGGTATGCCGCAAGGCAGCGGAGGTTTTTTGGAGTCAGAGTTTTCCTTCTCTGATGTGCCCTGACTGGAAGATCGAACCAGCGACACTTAGCTCGCAGGCTGACGCTCAATCCACTGAGCCAAACCAGCCAGGACCATGGGAACCTCTAAACAAATGGACTCTACTGAGAGATCTGCAGTTTCTTCCTCCATCCCAACCCTCACTGGTTTTCACAGTCAGAAGCAATGAGGCTTTATTTTCCTTGATGCTGGAACCGTGAGCTGCACAGTCTGGTCTGGTGCTGGGAGCGCTCCCCAGGTGTCCCTCCCTGCTATTTTTTTAATGTGTGACTGCGCTTTCTGCTGGCTAGCCACAGCCTCTGTTGCCACAGCCACCATACCACATCCTCTCTGCCCCTGCTCTGCCCCCTCTACCTGTCCGGATGAGTATTGCTTCTTTATATCCGTGTTTGTTGGACTTCCATGCAGCTCAATTTTCTGGAACTTCTGGTTGTGTCAGTTTTGAGGTAGTTGTATTCCTTCTTAGTTGTGGAGGAAGACGCAGAATGTCTACCTATGCCTCCATCTCGGCCAGAAGTCCTAATTGTCTCACGCTTTATTTTATTGTCTTCCCACTACTTATATTATTACTTGATGATATTTATCTAGAATGTCTGCTCCACGAGGGTTAGAAATTTTGTTCACTGTGGATCCCCACTGCCTGGCCCAGAGTGAGCATCCGGTGCATGTGAACAGACAAAGTTATTGTTGTTGTTATTATTGTTGTTGTTATTATTGTTGTTGTTATTATTATTTTGGCAAGAAAAATGGGATTGCCCACCCATTCCCTACTCCCCAGACCAGCCACCCTTCTTCCTGGGCCCTCCAAATATCAAGTAGCCACTGTTGCCACCTACAGGCCAAAGGCAGCATGGCCACATTCTTGGTTTCAGGCAGGATAAGCAGCTGCTGTTGAGTGCTTCCCAAAACTGCTACAGCCACTGCCTCTGGCCCCTGGGAGTCAAAGAGACCAGCACCAAGACTCCAGGTTCCTGCATGTCAGGGGCAGTGCATCAGCAGTGGGGCTCCAAGCGGGCTCCAGCAATACCTGGGGTCCTTCAGAAATGCAAGTTCTTGGGCCTTACCCTTAACTTGCTGAATCAGAAACTTGGGCTGATTTCCCCGCCATGGGATTCCAGTGCATGCTCAAGTTTGAGGACCAGGCCCTGAAGGTAGCAGTAACTTTGTTCCCTCATATTTGCAATGTCTGGGGACATCTGTGGTTGTCATGACTGAGAGTGCTCCTGGCATTGAGTGGATGGGGTCCAGGGATGCTGCTCAACCCTCCACAGTTCCAGGGATGGCCCCAAAACCAAGAATAATCCACCCTAAGTGTCAATAGTGCCCAGGGAGAGAAATCCTGCCATAGAGCCAAACAGATACGCTAACCATAGTGTGGAACCTTGAGCAAGGGCCTTGTTGGATCAGATGGTGGCTCTGTGTTTAACCTTTTGAGGAGCTGCTACACCGTTTTCCAAAGCAGTTGCCCCTTACACTCCACTTATCTCATGTGAGTGTTTTGATGTCTCCGCATCCTCTCCAATGCTTGTTATTATCTATCTTTTTGGGTACAGCCCCTAGCGGGGATGAAGTGCCACACAGCAATATCCCCGATGGCTTGGATATTGAAGAGGTGATCATTATTGCATGCTTACTATGCACTAAGTAAAATAAAATAAAGATGAGATAATTTCCAATGGAGTGTCTTCATGGTGACCAAGTGGCTATGGTAAATGGAGTGGTCAGGGAAGACATCTCTGCAGAGGTGATACTTCCCCTGAGCCCTGAATGACAAGAGGTTTTCTGTGGGAAGAGTTTTCCAGGCAGAGGGAACGGCCTGTGCAAAAATCCTGAGGCAGCCATGGCTGGCCCTATGAAAACCAGGAAGATCCCACTGAGTAAACTTTGGGGAGCATTGGGACATATGGAGGATGTGAAACCAGAGAGCTTAGCTACTTGGGAAATTCTTTGGCAGTTTCTGAAAAAGCTAAACTCATGTATATTCTATGACCCAGCTAATCAGCTCCTAAAAGGATTGGCACCAGTTATGGACTGGATTGTGTCCTCCACAAGTCATACATTGAAGCCCTAACTGTTAGGACCTCAGGATGTGACTGTGTTGGGAGATAGGGTCTTTAAAGTGGTAATTAAGATAAAATGAAATAATTGCTGTGGGTCCTAAGTCAACATGACCTGTGTCCTAATAAGAAGAGGAGAATGGAACACTGGCTTGCAGTGAAGGAAGACCATGTGAAGATACAGGGATAAGATGGCCATTTACACACCAAGGAGAGAGGACTCAAGAAAAATCAGCCCTGCTGAAAACTTGATCTCAAACTGCCAGCCTCTAACACTAGAAGAAAGCCAATGATTGTTGTTTAAGCCACCCCATTGATCCTACTGTGTTATGCCAGCCCCAGCAAGCTAATATAGCACTCAATGAAGTATTTGTGTCCAGTGAAAGATTTATGACTGTTCACAGCAACTTTGTTCATAATAGCCCCAAACTAAACAACTCAAGTGTCCATCTGCAGGAGAATGCACCAAAAAAAGCAATATCTTTAAATGATGGAATACAATGCGGCAATGAAAAAGACAAGTGACTGCTACACAACGAACGTGAGGTGGAGTGAAAGTAGCTAACCAAAAAGTTAGCACACTATATGGTTTTATTTACAGAAGGTAAAAAAACTGGGCAAAATGAATCAACAGTGATAGAAGTCAACTAGTAATGACCTCTAGAAGGAAGGGACTAGGACAGGATAGGAGGGAGTCTCTGTGGTAAGGTTGGGGGTTGGAAGTGAATTATAATCCACAGGTTTGTATATATGTGTGTGCAATTTTTTAAATGACCTTTTTTTAGCACTTTTAAGTTCACAGCAAATTGAGAGGAAGCTACAGGGATTTCTCATATACCTCTGCTCCAACAAATGCACAGACGCTCCCATTATCAACATTCCCCCACTAGAGTGGGACATTTGTTTCAAGGATGCACCTACACTGACACGTCATTATCATCTAACATCTGTAGTTTACATCGGGTGTTGTATATTCTATAGGTTTGAAAAAATGTATAATGGCATGTGTTCATCATTATAATGTCATACAGAGCATTTTTGCTGTCCTAAAAATCTTTTGTGCTCTGCCTATTCATCCCTCCTCCCAACCCCCAGCATTCACTGGACTTTTTACTCTACTCATGGTTTTACCGGCAGTTTAATTAAACTGTGCAAATAGGATTTGTGCACATTATGGTCTGTAAGTTATCATTTAATTTTTAAAAAGAGTTTGTTTATTTTTAGAAAGACAGGAAGGGAGGGAGAAAGAGAGGGAGAGAAACATGAATGAGTAGTTGCCTTGGGGACCTGGCCTGCAACCCAGGAATGTGCCCTGACTGGGAATGGAACTGGTGACTCTTTGGTTTGCAGGTTGATACTTAATCCATTGAGCCACACCAGCCAGGGCTCATTTAATTTTTTTAACATTATTTCTGGCTGTGTAGATTGAAGAAAAGGGGCTAGTCTGGGGAAGGGGATTCCTTAGTGAAGCCCACGCCCATACCTCCTGAGGCTTGCTCACTCCTGTCCAACCTCCCATCCCCACCCCCACCCCAATCAGCAAGCTACTGCTGCTATTTTAGGAGCTTCCCACCCACCCTCCTCCCCAAACACACATACACATACACTTCCTTCCTGGCTGTGTCAGGAGCCCACTTCCTGACTAGGTCTCACTCTCTCCCTTTGGGGTGGGGCAGACAACTTGCATGTCTGAGGGCTTCTTCACCAGCCCCGGGGGCCGAGACCCTGACCTTGGTCCTGTCTGTCCTTTCCCCAAAGCGAAACAGGCGACATAGTTTGCAGATTCTAGTTCAAAATGAAAATACAGGACTCCTTGTTAAAAAACTGTTAGGAATTTGAAGATGGCAGGCACAGGGCAGTAAGTCATGGGTGGGACCCTTCCAAGGTCAAGGCCCTGGGTGACTGCACAGGTCTCAGCCCATGAAGGTGCCACCTCCCTAAGCACCTGGGTCTCTTCCCCAAACCTCATGGTATTATGAACTTTTTATTTATTTTATTATGGTGAAATATACATAATATAAAATCTACCATCTTGCCCTGGCTGGGTAGCTCAGTTGGTTAGTGGGTCATCCTGATACAAGTCTGTGGTTTGATCCCCAGTCAGGGCACATACAAGAATCATCCAATGAATGCATCAATAAGTGGAACAAGAAATTGATCTCTCTCTCTCTCTCTCTCTCTCTCTCTCTCTCTCTCTCCCTCTCTCTCCTCCACTTCCTCTCTCTTTCTCCCCCTCTTCCTCTCTCTTTCTCAAATTGATAAATAAACATTAAAAAAAATCAACTTTAGCTTCTTAACCATTTCTAAGTGTACAACCTGGTGGCATTAAATACACTCACATTATTATTTAACCATCCCTACCATCCATTTCCAGAACTTTCTCATATCCAGAATCTTCCCAATCTAAAACTCTGTCCCTATTAAACACTATATCACCATCCCCTGGCTCCCACCACCCACTTTCTGTCTCTATGGATCTGACTCTTCTAGGGACCTCCCATGAGCAGAATAACAGTATTTGTCCTTCTGTGTCTGACTTATGTCACTCGCCTAATGTCCTCAAGATTCATGCATATTTCTCTGGCCAGAAAGTTCAGTTGGTTAGAGCATTGCCCTGATACACCAAGGTTGCCGGTTCAGTCCCCGGTCAGGGCACATACAAGAATCAACCAGGCTTTGATTTGATTCACCATTGCTTGTTAAGAAAACAGTTTGTCAAGGGCTGTTGAATGAATTACTAGAAAATGGGATTTCTGTGTGGCCTGGTTATTTGGAAACTGTACAATCTTCATTGGAACAACTTTATTCAAAATATGATGAAATGGGTATCCTCTTCACAGTTTTGATTACTGATGCCACTTTGGAGAATGGATTAATACATCTGAGAAGTAGAGATACCACAATGAAGGAAATGATGTATATATCCAAAGTAAAAGACTTTTTAAACAAGTATATATCATCAGCTAAGAATGTATAGATTTTAATACTGGTCTAATAAATATTTGCCTTTAAAAAAAAAAAAAGAATCAACCAATGAATGCATCAATAAGTGGAACAAATCAATGTCTCTCTCTCTCTCTCTCTCTCTCTCATATTAATAAATAAAAAATATAAAAACCAATGCTTAAAAAAAAGTTTATTCACACTGTAGCAGGTGTTCCGTCTTTTTTAAGGCTAATATTCCATTGTGTGGATGAGCCAGATTTTGTTTGTCCGTCCATCTGTCCATGGCTATTGTGAATCACACTGCTACGAGTATTAATGTACAAGCCCTTGTTTTGAGTCCCTCCTTTCAATCTTTTGGATACCTACCAAAAAGCATAAGCATAATCTTTAATAGCCACTCTTCTGTTAGCCATCTAGCTTAATTTCAGCCTCTGCCTGATTGTAACAGTGCAACATATCCTATGCCAAGAAAAACCAGAACAAACTCAGAAGACGTCAGAGCGTGAAGAAGAGAGAAACTCATCCGTTTTCTCATCCTCCCACGTCACTCCTGTTCCCACTGTGGCGTGTTTTTCTCAGGGCGGGGGCTGGGTAGGGGACCTATGACTGCTTTGTTTCCTGGGTGCAGCCAGGTGGACCTCCCCCCACCCACACCCCCCACTGCAGGTCCCTGCTCTCAGACTGAAAAGCCTCACATACCATTTATCTTCTGGCAAGAGAGGGAATCAACCGAGGTGTCCAACAAGAGAGGACTGAGAATGCAGGCAGTGGGTCAGCCCTGGCAATTTCATGAGAGCATTGCAGATGGACCAAGGCAGAAGAATTGACCATCTGCATGGCCTTTGTTGAAAGCTATTATGTGTGTTTAAAAAAACAAAGTTTAAAAGGTGGAAGGGTCTCTCCTCTGGCCACACAGATATTGTGTGGTTGCACACAGATGCTGGGTTTCTCCACACTGAGTCAGAAGCTACTGACATTATTGGGAGCCTTGCAATGGCGTAGTCTGCTTTCTGGGGAACAGTTGAGGAGGAGAGACTTTTTTGCTCAGCCTTTTAATTAAAAAAAAAAATGATTTGAGAGAGAGAGAGAAAAGGAGAGATACATATAGAGAGAAACATGTATTTGTTGTTCCACTTATTTATACATTTATTGGTTGCTTTCTTTTATGTGCCCTGACCGGAAATCAAACCCACACCTTGGCATATGGGGATGATGCTCTAACCAATTGAGCTATCCAGTCTGAGCCGCGCAGCCTTTTAGAAGCTTTGAATTTTGAACCATGTAAATATATTTCCTATAAAAACATAAATAAAAGTAAAACTATTTTGAGAAAACAGAACCAATAGCCTTGGTTTGGTCTCCATACCTCAATGCTGTACTTTTTTATATCAAGCATTCACTATAATCTTTTTTCCCCAAAATTATGAGAGAAAGTTTATTGAGAAAGTTACAGAGGTAGTAGAAGTGAGTCAGCTGGGCTGTGTAGGCTTGGGAAACAAGTTAGAGTGACAAAAGTAGGGCCCTTGGAGTTTAGGAGAGGGAAAAGCAGAGGTAACAAGCTTGGGGCAAAGAAGAGGGGAAGAGGAAAAGGAAAGGAAAGGCGAGGGCATGCTCTGAGAAGGTGAGCATGCCTAGTTGACCATAATCTTTATATCCAGTCTCCTCTGGCTGCACTTTGAGGATACTTTCTGTTTTTCACTAATATAATTAATGCAGGGATGGACCTCTATAGACAGACTTTGCTATCTTTCATATTGTTTACTTAGATCCTTAGAAGGAGAATTCCTCCCTCCCTTCCTTCCTTCTCTCCTTTTATCAACATTTATTTGAGCATCTACTGAATGCTAAGCCCTGAGTTGGGCACTGGGGACACAACAGAAGAAAAAACAGACACAGATGCCTTTTTCGTGGAGCTCACTGTGTAGACTGGTGCTTCTGAAACTTTCCCATTGATGGACATGTTCTCCATCCGTGACATTCAATATGGGAGCCGCCAGTCCCACATGGCTCTTGAGCACTTGAGACCATTGTAACTGAAGAACTAAATCTTAAATTTTATTGACTTTTAATCTATTCACTTTAATTTAATAAGTACCCATGTGGGGCTAATGGTTCCATATTGGAGAGCTAGGGGCTGGAATTCATGGTTCCCTGGTGGGAGCGCTTTTAAGACCATTGATTCCTGTGGTTGAGTTATTTTCCAAACAGGTCGTGTGTCTCAAGCCAACCAGAAAGTGAGGGAGCCTGAAGTCTGTGCTTGGTGGCACTCAAAGGCTTCCCCCCACCCTCACAGAAGCCATCCTCTGGGTTGGGAATTATTTTTATTCCACTTGTTATGCATCCTTCAATTCATCAGACAGCATGAATGACAGCTGGGAACCCAGTGGACAAAAGCAGGGGTTCCTGTCCTGGAAAGCGGATGAAATATGGGGAAGACAGATGATAAACAAGGAAAGAGTTCAATAAAATTATGTAAGAAATAGTGTGATGGGACGAGGGTGCATGAAGTAGGGACTTTGGCTGGGGGTGGGTGGTCAGGGAGGGCTCTCTAAAGAGGTGACATTTGAGAGGATGCCTGAAGATGAGAAGGCAGCCATGTGGCTATCTGGGGATAGGGCATTCAGGCAGGAGGTGCAGCTCATGCAAAAGCTTTAAAGTAGGAATTAACCTGGCAAGGCCAGTGTGGCAGCTGAGCCCAGGTCAGAGGGCCAGAGCTGTGGGCCAGAGGAAACCAGCCCTGGGGAATGTCTACTCTTGAGCCTGGGTCTTCTCTCCAGGCAGCAGATTGGAGGAATGGGGCCCTGGGGGAGGGCTGGCGGGGAAGCCCAGAGCCTCAAGCTTATCTCTGTAAATGTAGCTAAAGATTAGAGTCCTTAGGAAGTAGCAGGTGTGAGGCTGAGATGGGGACTGACTGCTGGGGTTGGGGCATTTTGAACTGGAAAATGGATGCAGGCAAGGGGAAAGGCATATACAAAGACAGGAGGCCTGGAAGGGAGACTGTCCAACTGTCGTCGTCGTCGTCGTCGGCAGCCGTCCGTCTCGAGAGACGATGGTGTAGCTTCTTAAGAGTCTATCTGCACCGCCGAGAATGGCTGTGCAGTCCGACTCGGGAGTGACACAGTATCTGTCTCCTCCCGTGTTGAATCGACATCTTGCGATGACGCTGGAGTGTCCTCTCCAGTGAAGCTGAAGCTACAGAGCCTGGGCAGGGTGATATGGAGGCTCTGCTGTTGCCCATGCAGCAGACCCCCCCTCTCTTCGCAGCTGAAGGGTCCAAGGGAAAGACTGTCCAACTAATTCAGTCTTAACTCTAGCTGGACCCCGTTCGCCTCTGCAGCCTTTCTGCCTCTGTTAACTGTTACCTCCTCAGAAAGGCCTGCCTTGGCCACCCCAGTCAACTTCAGCCATACCCCCCGTTTTGTTCCCAGGCTTTATCCTCTCCCTGCAGCGTGAGCAGAGCTGGGAAGGATTGGGGTAAGGAGTGCGAGGAACCTGCCTCAGGCACAAAATATAAGGAACGCAAAAAACTCAGCTACCAGAATTCATAGTACTTTCATGCAATATTTTATAAGATAAACGCCCACCTGCCTTGGAAACTTTGGGAGAGGAAAGATCAATGAGAATGGTCAGCGACTGCTTGAGCTTTTGTGTCACCACGGCCTGTGCGTGACAAACACATTCTTCAAGTGCAAAGAGATCCACCAGGTGTCATGGAGGCACCCCCGCTCCCGCCATTGGCACCAGCTTGACCTCGTCATCACCAGAAGAACGGATATTGGCAGCACCCTCCTCACCCGCAGCTACCACAGTGCAGACTGCGACACGGACCATGCCCTCGTGGTAAGCACGGTGCGCATAATGCCGAAGAGGTTGCACCACTCCAAGATGAAGGGTCGCCCACGCATCAACACCAGTTGTGCCAGCAACCCAGTTAAGACCCAGCAATTCATCAACAAGATGGAAGATGCACTCGGCGAGGGAGTGGCGGCAGATGACATTATCGAATCCAATTGGCCACGTCTCCGCGACGCCATATACAACTCCGCCATTATTGCTTACGGGAAGAAAGAGCGGAAGAACGCTGACTGGTACGAGGCTCACTGGGAAGAAATGGAACCCGTGATCGAGGCTAAGAGGAAGGCCCTACTGGCTTACAAGGTCACGCCCACTCCCAGTACACTTCAAGCTCTACGGGCTGCCAGGAACAAAGTCCAGAAGACCGCCCGCCACTGTGCCAACACCTATTGGCTAAACCTGTGCAGAAGCATTCAGGAAGCCGCCGATATAGGCAATGCACGAGGAATGTATGAGGGTATCAAGAAGGCAACAGGCCCAATCCCCTCCAAGATCGCCCCCCTTAAGTCCAAGACAGGTGAGGTCATCACTGACCAGGAACAGCAAATGCGGCGGTGAACCGAGCACTACCTCGAGCTGTACGGAACGAAGAACACCGTAACAGACACTGCTCTTAAAGCCATCCCAGACCTACCAGTCATGGAGGAGCTAGACACCCCACCTACTGCGGCAGAGCTCGGCAAAGCCATCGACCGCCTTGCTTGCGGGAAAGCACCAGGAAGCGACGGAATCCCTCCAGAAATCCTAAAGAGCGGGAAACCAGTCCTGCTACAGCCGCTCCACCATCTACTCTGTCTCTGCTGGAAGGAGGGTTACATCCCCCAGGATATGAGAGACGCCAACATTATCACCATGTACAAGAACAAAGGAGACCGCAGCGACTGCAACAACTACCGGGGCATCTCTCTCCTCAGCGTCGTCGGCAAAGTATTCACCCGGGTCGCTCTTGCCCGCCTGCAGACCCTTGCTTCCCACGTCTACCCAGAGTCCCAGTGTGGCTTCAGAGCTGGCCGATCAACAGTGGACATGATCTTCTCCCTACGCCAGCTGCAGGAGAAGTGTCACGAGCAGCATAAACCACTCTACCTCGCCTTTATCGACCTCACGAAGGCGTTTGATCTGGTCAGTCGAAGCGGACTCTTCAGCTTGCTACGGAAGATTGGCTGTCCACCACATCTGCTTGCTGTGGTCATGTCCTTTCACGACAACATGCACAGCACGGTGTCCTACAACGGCGCAACCTCTGAGGCCTTCCCAGTCAGCAGCGGAGTAAAGCAGGGCTGCGTCCTTGCGCCTACGCTGTTCGGAATCTTCTTCTCCATGCTCCTCCAATATGCCTTTAAGGACTGCAGCGAGGGTGTCTTCATTCACACCAGATCCGATGGCAAGCTCTACAACCTGGCCCGTCTACGAGCCAAGACCAAAGTCAAAGAGGTGCTCATCCGTGAGATGCTCTTTGCCGACGACGCAGCTTTGACATCACACTCCGAAGAGGGACTCCAGCAGCTAGTCACTTGCCTTTCCCACGCATGCAAGGAGTTCGGACTAGCCATCAGCCTGACGAAGACGAATGTTATGGCTCAAGGCACGGGGACTCCCCCATGCATCACCATCGACGGATACACCCTGGAGGTTGTCAACGACTTCACTTACCTCGGGTCCACCATCTCGAGCTCTCCGTCAGTCGACTTGGAGGTCAACCGGAGAATCGCCAGGGCAGCCACAGTTATGGCCAGACTGAACCGGCGAGCGTGGAACAATTCCAGCCTCACTGAGAAAACCAGACTGCGCATCTACCAAGCCTGCGTACTCAGCACTCTCCTCTATGGCAGCGAGACGTGGACCACCTACGCAAGGCACGAAAGGAAACTCAACAGCTTCCACATGGGGTGCCTGCAACGCGTCCTGCATGTCGCCTGGCAGGATAAGGTCCCCAACACCGAGGTGCTGAAGCGAGCCAATATGAGCAGTTTGCATGCAGTTCTTAGCGAGAGACGCCTCAGGTGGCTCGGCCATGTCAAAAGAATGGATGCAGGCCGTATCCCCAAAGACCTCCTCTATGGCGAGCTAGCAGAAGGCAAGAGGATGACAGGGCGCCCAAAACTGCGGTTCAAAGACATCTGCAAAAAGGACATGACACAATGCTCCATCAATCTCAACACATGGGAAGTTCAAGCAGACGACCGCCTAGCCTGGAGGCTCGCGGTCAGGCAAGGTACGTCACGGGCAGAGGCTGCGCGCAACGAGGAGGCGGTCCAGAAAAGATCGAGGCGGAAGCAGCGTCAACAGCAGCAACAACGGCCATCTGCCTTCACCTGTACCAAGTGCGGCAGGGATTGTCACACCCAAATCGGACTGCACAGCCATTCTCGGCGGTGCAGATAGACTCTCAGGAAGCTACGCCATCGTCTCTCGAGACGGACGGCTGCCGACGACGACGACGACGACGAAACGTGCAAAAGAATCCAAGAGGAACAAAATATCATGGCTTTTTAAAAAATACCTTATTTATTTTTAGAGAGAGGGTAAGGGAGGGACAAAGACAGGGTTAGAAACATCGATGTGAGAGATTGGTCGCCTCTTCCACGTGCCCCGGCGCAGTGGAACCACAGCGACTCAGGCGTGTGACCCTGACTGGGAATTGAACCTGCTTTGCTGGACGATGCCCAACCAGCTGAGCTACACTGATCAGAGCCAAAATATCATGATTTTAAATAAAGGCAGGATCAGCCCCTGCACTTGCACAATAATGTCTCATTCGCCTCCCTTTAGTCTTGGCCCGGAAGTGAGTAAAAGAAGGAATGAATGATGAGGGAATTCGTCTCCTGAAAGCGAAAGCTGGAGCCTGGAGCCCCTCTGGCCTGTGCGCGGGCCTGCGCGTCACTTCCGGGGCGGTGGCGGGAGCGAGGCTGACTTCCGCCCTCGGGGGAGAGGCGACGGCGGAGGAGGCGGCGGTGAAGGAGGCTGGGCCGTGGTTCCTAGGGACTGGCGGACGCACGGGCGGAGGGCCGAGAACCATGGAGTGCGGCCCCGGGACTGGGGTGCGCGGGCCGCGGGGGTGAGTGCCGAACTGGTTCGGGCGCGGCGGCCTAGGTGCCGCCCTTGGCCGTTTGGGGAGTCGGGCCCGGCCGCGAGGCTGGGGCAGCTCGGTCGGACGACCCCGAGATCTTGCACTCCCGGGGCGGCCGCGATGCCGGCCGGAGGTACCCCGGACCAGAGGCAAGGAGCGCGGGACAGCGTCCCGACTCCGGCAGAGCCCTGTCCGGCCTTCAGCCTCCCGACGTGGGGTGGGCGCTCACTCTCCTGTGACGCGACCCCCATCACTGTCCCCCTTACATTCAACCGTCGGATATGGTGCGGTGAATGCCCTCTCTCTTAGGATGCGGTCCCCGCCTTCCAGGGTAGTACGCAGCCTGAGCCTTGGACTCTGCTTCTGCCCCGGAACCAGCCCCCCAGCCCAACACCCGGGCCTGCTGCTGCAGCAGCCCGTAGCTGAGCCCTGCTTCCTTAACGTCTCCCAGACGCCTCCGTTGGCTTCTCGGCTTCCGCTCCAGTTTAAGGAACTCCCACTGCCCCTAACCCCCTACCCCAGCCCAGGACTCCTTTGCGGCTCTGTTTTCTCCAGGATAAAGTCCAATCTATGCAGCCGGGCTCATGGGCGCGGCCTGACCCTGACCTCCGGGATCCCTCTGCTCTCCTCTTCCTCCCAATGTTAGCTCTAGCCAGGACCCGCAGTTCCTAAAACGCGCTGTCCCCTCTGGGGTTTTGCTCATGCTCTTTCTTCCCTATCCCTGTCACTTGGCCAATTTCTCTCCACCTTTCAGACTGCATCTTCTTCCAGGCAGCTCTTCCACCCTGACTGGCTGGGTGAGGTGCTTTCAGAGTCGTCCTCGGCTATTGCAGTTGCCTTGTTTCCTTGTTGGTCATCTTAACACCTCCAGCCCACATGGGACCTGGCAGCAGGGTGCTCAGTGTATGTGCTTGTGTTTGGAATCACTGGGGCTTTGGTGCCAGGGGTATGTGCCCAGTGAGTGAGGCACCTGGACATGCACTGCCCAGTCTGAGGCCTGGCTCTTGGGACACATTCAGTGACATATATAAATGACGAACAAGAGGTCCTAGATGCATGTGGCCCCGAGAAGAGACTGCCCTCCTTCCCTGTCAAACCTCACAGACTCTAGCTTTCCCATTTCCTCTTTTCCCCTTGTCATTTGCCCATTAGTCCAGCCGTTGTTTATTGAACAAAAGCAGATAGTAGTTCTGCCTTTGTGGAGTTTTCCTTTCGTTGGAACCTGGAACCATGAGATCACGGTAGGCACCGCGGTGGGGAAATCTGATTAGGTTTGGAAGGCCTCTCTGATGGCACTGAAATGGGATCTGAATGGTGGAAAGGACAGGGCAAGGACTGTCAAATAACATTGGGGAGGGGGTCCCCAGGAGGAGAATTACAGGGGCTCTGGTCATCTATGGAGAGTGAGGGGGAGTGGAGTACCAGATGAGTGAGGCTGGAGAGGTTGCCCCAGCTGACTGCTGACCTGGCAGGCTCTGGCGAGGGATTTGATATCTATTCTGAAAATAGTGGGAGGCCACTGGGGCATCCCAAAAGGGAGGTGGCATGATCAGCTTTGTGTTGTGAAAAGATCTTTTGGCTGCTGGGGGATGTGGGAAAGAATGGCCTGGAGTAATGGTGGCCAAGGGGGGAGCAGCAAGGAAGGAAACTGCTGAAGTCTAGGTGATGACAGAAGAGAGGACCAGGTGGCAGTTAGAGAGAGGAAGAGCCAGCAGGGAGGAGTCAAGGACCACCGCACCCAGGTTTCTGGCTTGGTCAGTGAGGTGTGACACCCTTGGTGTGGGCCTGCATCCTCAGGGTTGACCGCTGACTCTCAGCCAGGTCTTCCTCTCAAAACCAGCTTTCACAGTGCTGCCCAGACTTCAAATACTTCAGTTCCTCCTTGCACCAGCAGACTATCACTTGTTGGGGCCTGGACCTCTTTGAGAATATGTTGGTTGACATTTGGTGCAGATAATTCTTTTATTTTATTTTTTAAAGATTTTACTTATTTATTTTTAGAAGGGCAGGGAAGGGAGGAAGAAAGAGAGAGGGAGAGAAACACCTTATCGGTTGCCTCTCACATGCCCTCAGTTGGGGACCTGGCCGCAACCTAGTCATGTACCCAACCAGGAATTGAACTGGTGACCTTTCAACTTGCATGCCTGCACCGGATCCACTGAGCCACACCAGTCAGAGCGATAATTCTTTCTTGGTTGGTGTGTGTGTGTGTGTGCTGTGGGGTTTTAAGCAGCATCCCTGGCCTCTATCCTCTCGATGCCAAGAGCTCCCTTCCCCAGTCTTCATAACCAAAAATGTCTCTAGATATTGGCAAGTGTCCCCGGTGAGGGCCGACTCTCCTGCATCTGAGAACCAGTACAATAGATCTTCTCTGAAAAATACTTGCGCATAAAGTGCATATCCTGCCTGGGAGTTCAGGGACTCCTGGAAGCTGTCCATGTCTCCACCTTGGCATTTGCAGCTCCCACTCCTCTGTGTGCCCTGAATCTGGGTGACAGCTGGATGTGGCTCTCTCCATCCCTTACTCTCAGGTCACAAGTCTGGAGGGAGCAAGTGTGTTCTGGGCCTCGTATTGCTCTGACCTTCTCTGAATTCGCATGTCCGTGGCCCAGTGGTGTTCAAATGCTGTGGCTTCAAACTGAACACGATAAGGTGCTCTGCTGCTAAAGCTGAGTGGCTTGTGTCTCCCTTGGTCCAGTCTGTTGGGAAAGTGTAGTAAGTGGTCAGCTTTCTTCAAATGTCTGTTTTTTCCCAGTTTCTCTGTTTGCAGCTCTGTATACGATTGCATTTGCTTTAGCAATTTAGCTGTAGTCAATTTAATACAGTATTTCACTACACTGCCAAAAGGAAGACTATTTGAGCTTTTGTTCTGAGCCATGTCCCCTGCCTACCCCTAAACCCTCATCTAATTTACTATCCCTGTGAAGTGAGTGGTGTCTTTGTTGATGGATGAGGAAACTGAGGCCCTGGGACGGTAAGCCACTTGGCCTGAGTTCCCAGACCCTGAAGTTTGCAGAGTTGGAAGAGGAGCTCCAGCTCCCTCTAACCCCTACCCCCTCAGCAGCCTGTCGCCTGGGTCTGGCACCCAGCACAGGGGAGAGCCATTGTTTAGCTCTTAGCCTGAGATGTATCCTGCTTTTGTTCTTAGAGCCTTTGTTTGTTGTGTTTCCTCTGCCTTTGCTCCTCTGTCTCTGAACATCATAGTCCTGCCGCATGTCCTGAGGTGGGCCTAGCCCCCATCAACATGTACTTGGGTCCCTCTGGTCCTCGGCTGCTCTGTGTCACCTGAAGGTGGCAGCTGGCTCCTTGAAGGATAGCATAGAGCCGGGGGTGGGGAGAGTCTGGGCCAGATTTGCGGACAGAGGCATGGGTTTCCCTGGGCCCAGGGCAGGGGGAAGAGAGCTAGGGTGGGCCAGGGGTTTGCTTGCCCAGCAGAAACATCTGGCCAGGCTGACAAATGTACTTAAACGGCAAGAGTCAGTGACTACAAGCTGAGGAAGGGTGGTAGCAGGTGGGACAGGTCAGCTTTGGGTCCCACAGAGGTCACTTGGGAGTTACGTGGTCGTCTTGGAGGGCAAGCTGGGCTTGCAGGTCCATGGGGCGGAAGATGGAGCAGTCTGACCAGGAGAATGGGAACTGGGTTTTGAGGAAGACCAAGAGCCTTGCTAGATAGGGTCCCAGCTCTGGTGTTACCCCGGGGGATCTTACTTGTCTGTTTTTTGCAGGGCTTCACTGTGCACACCATGGAGATGTGAGGCTGCGAGGCTCCCGAGGGCTCAGCTTGGACCACGATGGGGCTGGGCTGCTGCCTCCTAACAGGGCTCTTGTCTGGGGCAGTGGCTGGGGGTTGCCCCTCCCCACCCATATTTCGGAGCACCCCCACCCCTCCCTTGCTGAGTGAGGCCTGCCCCAGGGCCCGGTGCCCACCATGAACGGCCTATCCGTGACTGAGCTGTGCTGCCTCTTCTGCTGCCCTCCCTGCCCTGGTCGCATTGCTGCCAAGCTCGCCTTTCTGCCTCCAGAGCCCACCTACTCGCTGGTGTCTGAGCCTGAGCCCAGGCCTGGTGGGGCCGGGACCAACCCCATAGGGACCCTGCGGACCTCCACAGGCACCGCCGGGCGGTGGAAGCTCCACCTGATGGAGCGCTCTGATTTTCAGTACAGCCAGCGCGAGCTGGACACTGTTGAGGTCTTCCTGACCAAGAGCAGCCGGGGCAACCGCATTGCCTGCATGTATGTGCGCTGCGTGCCTGGAGCCAGGTTAGCCTCAAAGACTCAACTCATCAGACAGACCGGAAGCCTGGAAGGATGGAGGGGGACAGGATCCGGGGAGTATCTTGTGCTCATTCTCAGGGTCCCTGGAGTGCCAGAGCAGTTTGAAAGCCTATTGGCTGCCTGGAGATTCTTCTTGCCAAGGGCTGGCAGAGCAGAGCCACCAACAGTGGGCCTCACTCTGCTGATGGGACTCTGCCCAGCTACCCTGGACCCTTATTGCCAGGCGCCCTTCCATGTGCAGCTCCGAGGAGCCCTCTCAGCACCCTGTCTTGCAGATGAAGACCCCCAAGGCACAGGGAAGTAGCTTCAAGTGGCTGTGTTACAGCACTTGCTCAACAATGAGCAGGGTCTCTCAGGTGCTCAGTGCTTGGTGCCCAGTGAAGTCTTGGTACCTGAGACCAGCTATTGTCTCATGCTCAGTCTGGCTCCCCATTGACAGGGCACCTCAGGGCCTGCAAGCAGAGCTATTCCCTGAGCCTGAGGGGTGGGGCAGAGGTGGACCTTCCAGGTGCTTCTGCCTCAAACCAGGCAGGTTTTGACTCCAGGTCTAAATCCAAAGGGCGAGCTCTCAACTTTTCCTCTGGGCCAGTCTGGGATGGTGGCAGTGGGGAGCTGGGACCCAGTGGTGTTAGAGGAAGAGGACGCCTGGTTGCCTGCTGTTGGCAGGACCTGGGCAGGCCTTGCTAGCAGCAGCTTAGCGGGGCTGCCGTGGGACACAAGGGCTGAAATGAATGCCAAGGTCATTTTCTGCAGGAGAGGGAGACCCACACCACTGTGAATAGGGGTTGGCTTTATTTGCCTGTGAAGCAGAAGCAGGGGCCAGCTGTGTAGAGGAGAGGGGATAGCCCTGCCAACGGACAAGCTGTCTTATTCTCTGAGAAGGCCTTGAGCAATGGTCCCATTGCCTGACATCCTTAGGGGTTGTTGGAGTCCCTCCCAAAGGAGCAGACCCAAGGAGAGGTGGCTAGGCCCACCCTGTGCTTAGAACACAACCAATGGACCCAGTGCTCCCTTCCACAGAGGGAAGTCTGAGGTTTTGCTGGCTGTCCCTTGTCTGAGACCACACAGAGGGGAGGAGCTGGGCCACTTTGTGGCACAGGCAGCCTGTCACACTCGTCAGTACTCTTGTTCCTTCATGGGTTGGAGTGTAAGTAGCCACTTACTTCCTTGCCCTCTGACCTGTGTCCCCCTACCCCTTTAGGTACACAGTCCTCTTCTCACATGGCAATGCGGTGGACCTGGGCCAGATGAGCAGCTTCTACATTGGCCTGGGCACACGCATCAACTGTAACATCTTCTCCTATGACTACTCGGGCTATGGCGTCAGCTCGGGCAGGCCCTCCGAGAAGAACCTCTATGCCGACATTGATGCTGCCTGGCAGGCCCTGCGCACCCGGTGAGCTGTGTGCTGGGGAATTGGTCAACCTGGAGTGTCCCCTTGAGGGGACCAGACCCTGTGAAACAGGGAGGGTTGGAAGGTGCTCACCAGGGACTTGGGCCAGCTTTCCTGGAGAGGGAGGAAGCCTGGGCCAGGTCCTGGTGGGTGGTCCTGCTGGAGAGAGAGCCCTCAACAGCCACAGTGGTCCAGAAGGTGAGGCCTTCAGCTTGGTAATAGGCATGATTGATGTGCGGGCAGTCCTCAAACCTCCCTGGGCAGGGGTAGGGGCGGAGACAGGCTGGAGCTGTCCCCAGGGGAGTGGAGGTTCCACCAGGAGGGAGTGATAAGCAGAGGAGTTGGGCCCAGGAACTAGAATGTAAGGGTTGTGCGTATCAACTGTGGGAGCCCTGAGGCTGAGGGAGCACATGGGGTACAGGGAAGGGCTGGGCTACACTGCCTCAGAGTTCTGGGGATAGGCCTATGAGGAGGGACTTGTGGCCGTGGAGCTTGGCCTCATCTTGGGGGCAGTGGGTGGGGGTGGGACTGCTCTAGGCCTAGAGGGTTCTGTTAGGCAGCTTGGTGCCCAACATAGCTCTGGTGGCCAGTGAGAGGTCAGTGAACCGACATACCCAACATGCTTGACTCAGGACCTCCACCATCCTGATCATCTAGATCGTGGGAAGGACCCCTCCCTCTCTAGTACTCACTCACTGAAGCACATTCACTCAATCTCCGAGCCAGCATTTGCAGCATGCTATTCTGTGCCCAGCACTGCTCTGGAAGGAAGCCAATGTGGACCCTCCTGGAGGTGGCACCCTGCCCACTGCTGGGGGATGCCTCACTTCAGCCCTGCCTGATTGACCTGCTAGACCCTCTCCTTCAGGGCTCAAAGTCAGTCTGCCCCGGGGAAACAAGGCCCATGATGCAGCAGACAGTCCCTATGGCAGGCTCTGGGAGCAGGGTCCCCTGGCGCCAGGGACTTGGGTGGTATGGTATAGGTACATGCTTGCCCTCGGCTGCCTCAGCCCTTCCTGCTGTCACTGCTCCAGCCGGGACTTGCTGGCAGAATCATACTCTGCTGTGGGGTGAAGGCTCTGAACTCTGTCCATCATCCATCTGTCCTGTTACCAGCATTGACTTGCAGAGACCTGGTCCCCCAGCTCCAACAGCTTAGAGGCAGCAGGAGGCTTGGGCCTAAGCAGTGCCTGGGTTTGGGAAGACCAGGGGGAGAGAGCTGCTCCAACTGGCACCTGTTGAGTTTATCCGGTGTAGATGTCCAGGGGCTGCTGAGATGTCCAGGGGCTGCTGGGGATCCCTGCTTGGAGCTCATGACAGGATTGGGCTGGCACTCAGCACAGCAGTGGCCATGGCAACCTGGGAGCAGGCTAGAGAAGAGTGGCCAGGTGGCATCCCTGAGGCCTGGGGTGGACAGGGGTTAACATGGAGTGCTACCAGGACAGGGACAGGTGGAAATACTGCTGTAGACAGGGAGGTGGAGTCTGGCTTCCCAGGTGTGTTCCCCAGGTGACATACAGAATTGCCCTGGCCTCTACCAGGAAGAAGGTGTCCCTTTGGGACTAGGGTCAGATGTGTTGGAGGAGCACCTTGGAGGCCATCTGCATGGGGTGGGTGGCAAGTGGGTTCCTGTGTGATCAGGAACAGGCATGTAAGTGGCTTGGAGTTGGATCAGCTGCGCTGTGGGGGGACCCCAGCAGAGGTGTGTGGGGACGTGGCAGGGCAGGGGAAGGGGCTGGGGCTGAGGCCTGATGGGAGTTGGTGCTGAGGAGAGACTTAGCCACTATGCAGTGAAGGTGCTAGGCGGAGTTAGCACCACCACCCCACCACCCCCAACAGCAGTGAATATTGTACTCACCACTGTTGTACTAAACACCTAATTGAGCATGGGAGACACTAAAGGGTGAGACAGGAACAGCTGCCTCAGTTCCCCATAGCAAAGGGGTACAGGGAGAAAGACAGAGCCACCTCCCCACCCCCCACTGCCAATACTAGGAAGGGCTATCCGAAAGCAGGGACAGGAAAAACAGAAAGGAGAATCTAGGTGTGGCCCTGGTCAAGTGTGTGTAGGGTTGGGGGTTAACAGGGTGACCAGGACAGGTCCCAGGGCTACCCTGCCCCCAGCAGCCTTTGTGGGACCCTCACCAGGTGCACTCTCCATGCATGACCAAGTAGATCCTATTGGAGAAACTCAGGGTAGAGCCAGGTGACCTGGGACGGAGGGTGGGGTGTTGAGATGGGGGGCAACTGTCTTCACACCTGCCCAGGGCCCTGTGTCCCTACTAAGTGGACCTCCTTTGTTGGGGCGGCAAGGGGGTCCCTGGGACCAGCCTAATTGCCTAGAGGCTGTCCGAGGAGAAGGGGGAACTTAACTGCCCAAGGAGAACGGGCTGTGGGAGGTGTGTGTTGTGGTTGCTGCTGACCCTGCCCTGCTGCCAGGTACGGCATCAGTCCGGACAGCATCGTCCTGTACGGGCAGAGCATCGGCACAGTGCCCACTGTGGACCTCGCCTCTCGCTACGAGTGTGCCGCGGTGGTGCTGCACTCCCCGCTCACCTCTGGCATGCGAGTCGCCTTCCCAGACACCAAGAAGACCTACTGCTTCGATGCGTTCCCCAAGTGAGCGCTGGGCGGCCCTGGGTACATGGGCGGGGGCGGGGCCTCGGCGGGGCGGGGGCGTGGAAGCCTGATGCCCCCCACCCTGCAGCATCGAGAAGGTGTCCAAGATCACATCACCGGTGCTTATCATCCACGGCACGGAGGACGAGGTGATCGACTTCTCGCACGGGCTGGCACTCTATGAGCGCTGCCCCAAGGCTGTGGAGCCGCTGTGGGTGGAGGGCGCCGGGCACAACGACATTGAGCTTTACAGCCAGTACCTGGAGCGCCTGCGCCGCTTCATCTCCCAGGAGCTACCCAACCAGCGCGCCTAGTGGAGCTACTGCACTCCGAGCCAAGCCGGGACAGACCTCAGCAATAAGGCAGCACCAGCCCTGGCCTCGGGGGCTGCATGTGAACCCACGGACGCCCAGGCCCACAAGGCAGCAGGTGGGCGATGGGGTAAGAACTGCCTCGACCCAGGGGCTATGGACGATATAAAAGCAACAGAAACGCTCTACTTTCCTTTTGGAAGGAAAACGTGAAAACAAATTAAAGATTTAAAATTTTAGGGCTCCTCTCCTTGCTTTCATGGTTCTTGTGTGCTCTCCCCAGAGTTCAGTGAGTTCTCAGAGGTTGCTGGGCTTGTCCCCAAATCCCCAGGAAAGTTCAGCACAAATGCAAATACCAGTGCCACTCTCTGTGGAAGAGGGGCTTGGGTTCAGGTCCCAGCCAGAGCACCACTTAAAGCTACTGGTTGCCTGGGTGTCGTGATAGCAGGGTGGACAGCATTCGGACCCAAGACCCTCCCTTCCTAGTTTGGGCGCGCCTTCCGAGAGGGTGGTGTGCTCTCTTTCTTTTCAAGGCAGTCCTGGGGTGGGGGGCGGTGTGTGTTTGGCTGCAGTGGGTCTGGCCTTACTCTGCTCTGGGGCCCCATGAGGCACTCTTCAGCTCCCATGATGGATAAGGATACTGGACAATCGCTTCTTACGGTAGATAAGAATGCTGCAATCACAAGGCTGCTCTTTCTGTCCCGCCTGTCCTGGGGGGCGGGCTGCACGGAGGACCAAGACAGCTTCTCGGGGTCATAAGGCGCCGGGCCAGGTCACTTTACAAATGGGGAGGCTGAATCCCGCGAGGAGGGCAGTGGTAGGTTTGAGGGCTTTATGGAGTTTACCCCAGGAAACGGGCCCACCCCGCGGCTGGGTTTCCACAGCACGCCTCAGGGCCTTTGAACTGTGTTCGCGTGGAGTGCTCTTGAGGTTCCGGGTCTCTCTGGAACTCAGCTGCATGCCGAGCTCACCTCCAGGCCCAGAGTGCCTCCTGAGACCTCCTGGGACAAATAACCTATCGTCCACCCCGGGGTCGGGCGGCAGCTTAGCTTGTGTTGGGACTATGCTGTGGCGGGGTAAGTACTTGAACGAGCTGCTTGATTCCATCAGGCCCTCGTGCGCAAGCTCTGGCGTGGCGCGGCCCCTTTAAGTGGGGGGACAGTGCTTCAGCCTTAGGGTGGAGACAAAGGGGCGCAGCCTCCAGGAGCTCGCTTCAATTGCTTGGTCCGGGCAGAAGCGGAAGTGGCGTGCGCTCACCCGGAAGCGGTGGAAGTTTGAGGAGGTGTCTGCCTCGCTGCTAAGTGGGAGCGGTTCCTACTCCGCTCGGCCAGCCCCTGTCTTTTCCGCCGCTCCCGATGGTTCCCTCCCGTCCCCGGACGCCTCGACCTCCCATGTACAGAACAAGGTGCCACAGGATTGGGCCTACGCAGTTCCGCCGTGTCCCAGCGCCTCCACCAGTCTCAGTGTTGACACCGAACGGAATCAGGTGGCAGTGGATCGCTCCCCATCAGTTCGGCCAGGTTTGGCCTTCTGGTACTTTGCACCGCAGAACTTTCTGTTCTCCTATTGGGAATGAGGGACTTGGATGCTCAGAGAGCTTAGAATGGCCCGATGGGCGCATAAAGAGTACTACAGTTGTCACTGTCAGACAGGAGGTGACTCACGGGGGGGGGGGGAGCACGCGGGAGACGCCTCTCCTACAGACCCCGCCTACTGTCGTCCATCCAGGCTTGCCCGAGTATCCTGGCCCCTGGGCAACCGAGTCCTAGAACCTATGGAGTCCTGTACCACCGGTCTTTATCACTGGAAAGTACAGTGGCCCGGGAGTGGGCGGGGAAGCTGCTCATGCCTTTGCTGTTTCCGAGCTCCACGGGCCCCTCTGGCTGGGAGTCTAGAGTCATTTTTGGTAATACGGGACGTTTAGAGGCAAAGCTGAATGTGAGATGTGTATTCACTAGAGCCGAGAACATCTGTGGTCCTAGCTCTCTGTTGCCTTTCTCACGCCAGGACATTTGCACAGACTGCTCTTTGAGTCTGACATACCCTCACTAAGCCCTGGTCTTCTGTCAAGGCCACCAGCATAGCTAACTTTTCTTAAGTCTGACTTCCTCTCAGTCTCTTGCTTGAGTTGCTTTCTTCCCCAAAGCAATCCTCCTCCTGACCCCCTCAGCCCTATGTTCCCACTGACCACTCTGGCACTGCACTTGTCACAGAGCATGTTGTTTTTTCACCTTACCAGAATGTAAGTTTACTGAGAGTCAGGACTCCGCAAAACAGCAAGTTCAAAGCAACTGCTTACAACTGAACAAAAGTGTTTTCTGGTACACAGAGGAAAAAATTCAGAGCATGAAACGGTGTCAGGAGAAAACTCGTGTCAATCCCACCCCTAACCTCCATGGCTTCCTTCCCCCTCCCCTGGAGCAGAGATAAACTAGTTTCTCATGTATCAACAGAGTAAGTCTATGCATGTATATCTAATATATTTGTACAAAACATCATTCATTATTCATGTGATCCTGCTTGGAGAGTTTTCTATGAACTTAATCGTTTTGATGGTTGTACCATATTTTATTAGTACCATGTATTTACCTTGTTTCCTACTGGTTGAAATTTAGGTTCTTTCCAGTATTGTAACAAGCAATGCTAGGCTGACTATACTTGTATCCAAGTAGAAATATTGCTGTGGGCTGAATGCCTTGGTGCAGAAGTGCTAGGTCAAAAAGGCTTTCATTTTCTCTGAGTTCATAATCTCTTAGCCAGTAGTGCCAAACTGTCCCCCTCCCAAAAAAAGGGAGGGACTGGTGTCCTCAATTGCTTGATCTTGCAGAGCTAGTAGGCATAAAATAGTGTTTGATGTAGCTTTATTTGTGCCTCCTAGAAGTACAGTGGATCTCAATGCTTTTGTCAGGTTTATTTTTTATGTTGATAATTTCTACCATTTTGAAACTGGAAAGATCTACGTTTATCATAAACATGCCTAAATTTAAGACCTGTTTGTATTTCATATTCTTTGCCCATTTTTCTGTTGGGTTGTTGGTGTTATTCTTTTCTGGACACACTTTCAATACTAAGGCAATTAGCCCATTATCTGTTAAAAGTAGTTTTTTCCCCACTATGTCATTTGTCTTTGACTTGGATTGTGTTTTTTGTCTGTCTTTCAAATTTATTTTTTCCAGGCACTTAAAGTTGTTATTAGTTATTATTAGTTTTTTCATCTGTGACTTTTGCATTCTGTGTCATGCTCAGAAATATTTTCTCTACTTCAACATTATATAACATTTGCTATCTTCTGAAAATGTAATTTTTTTTTAATATATATTTAAATTCTGGTCCAGTTCTAGAAAGTACTCCTCAGGAGTGAGGTAGGAACACGAACTGCTTTTTTCCAATTCACTTGCCCCAGCTACATGTCCCCAAAAAGCCATCTTTCCCGACTGAAGTGCCGTCTTTATGGCATGCTGAGCCCTGGCCTGCATGTGGGTTGTTTGAGGCTGTTATCCCAGTTAGTCTGAGCTCCACTGACTTCATTACCAAGATCTGGAGGCCTGTCTCTTCTCCTCATTCCTGCAAGTTCTTTTTCCTTCTCAACCTCAGGTGGGCATATCTACTTCCCCCATCCTGACTGTTTTTGTAGAAAGGGAAATTGCTTCAACTTATAGATTGAGAGAAAATTGTCACCTTAAAATACATAGTTGATGCCTTGTGCAACGTCCAGGCAATGCTAGTTCCATAAGACACACTCCGTGATAAAAAGGACTCTGAAAATTTAAGTATGAGCACCACCACCCCGAATATTCCCAGTGTATGATATTGACCTTGGTGAAACAGTTTGCTGAGACTGCTCTGTCCATACTGGGGGGGGGGGGGGGGGGGCTTTCTCTGGACTCAAGATTACCATGCAGGCGCAGTGATGGGGGAAGCCAGTGGTACATCCCAGAATGCACCCCCTTTCCCTTCCATTTGGTATGGCCCATGGGCCAGGCTGGCTGGGAGAAGGGCCAACTTTCACTTCTCCATTTGGTAAGTTTTTCTGGACACATATGTTCATACCCGTCAGCAATGTTCTCCTGGGGCCTAGCAGATCCCTAAGCATGAACCCCTCCCCAGGAGAGTGGCGCACAGCTCCCTGAAGCCTTCGGTCCTGATCTGGCACACCTCAGATATGGTCCTGCAGGGCCCAGATCTGAGAGGAGGCCTCCAGTAGGTGCCACCTCTCAGGGCCCCAGAGCACTCAGTCTAAGGTATAGGCTTCCCTCTGCCCCCTGGAGCAGCACTTACTGACTCATTTGGGATGCAGGACCAACCTACTGGCTGTGGGATTCATAAGACAGGGTTGCTGGCACAGCATCAGGGACTCCATCCTTTTGTTAACAGCTCCTGCCATGCGCCACGTTGATCTTCATGAAAACCCTGGGCTGCTGGGTTCACCATCCCCACTGTCCCCTCTTACAGAGGAGAGAGTTCAAGCAAAACTGCCCCCAGAGACAAGCTCTGGGACTCTTCCCAGGCTCTGGTTTTGGGCTTCTGTGGTGCTCACAGTCATGGGCTATAGCTGTGCCTCTGTTGGACGAGCTCTGAGCTGCCAGACCCCAGTGCCTGGCACTGATGGGGCACAGACCCCAGCCACACATGTGTCCAGAGCATGCACAGATGACACTGAAGGGACTGGGCCTGGCTCAGGCTGTCCTCTGAGGCCCAGTGTGTTTAGCAGAGCTCCCCAACCCATGTTGGAGAAGGAGGGCATCCTGAGAAGGGCTTTTCTTCTTTAGCAGCTCAAATGGGGACCAGAGGAGCATGGGCCTGCAAGAGGCAGCTCAAGGGCCAGGCTTGTGGGTGTCCTTGAGAGCTGGACAGGTGAAACCCCCTTTGTGCCTCTGTGAGCCTCTATTTTCAGGGGTCTCGGGCCAGCCAAGGAGTGAAGGTGAGCAGAAGCTCTGGCGAGGGAATCCCCACGTGAAAGGAAATGAGTGAACACCAGAGCCAGAGAAGGAATGGGGGCCCTGGGTCTTTCCCCAACAGCTCTGAGCCAGGAACTGGTGTATCTAGTGTGGTGTGCTAGCAGTAGGACAGTCACATGCCCACCTTCTGGGTAGGCCTGGCCATGTCCATTGTCCCACCCCGAGCTCTTGGCTGCTCGTGTGTGTGAGGGATCCCTGGACCATGGTAAGTAGTCTCACACATGTTGGAAATAAACACAGATGCCTTAAGAGAGCGCAAAGTGTGCATTAGTCTCTAAAATGCTCCATCACCAAAGGCTGCTGTAGTGCTGAGACATTGGCTCACCGAGGGGCAGAAGGAGCAGGACCAACACTGAGTGGTAAGGGTAGTATCTGGCAGAATAGGTTGTGTGCTACCTGGCAAGCCCCTCTAAGGAGCTGGTCCACTGCTTCCTAAACCCCCATGTCCCCTCTTGCTCCTCCATGTCCCTGTGAGGTCTGCAGGCCCCTCCAGAGGTAACCACTGTGGATAAGCTGCAGATAAGGTGAAAACACAGATCACAGCATGAACAGGCCTCCTCCGAAGTTGGAGCTGGCTTCTCCCTCCTAACCTTGTGTCCTGGTTCTCCCAAGGCAAGTTCTCCATAACTTAGTAACCAATGTTGAGGTTACTTTCTTTTTTTCTAATTATAAATAGTGCAACTACACATACTTCTTTATGAATATTTTTTGGGTACCTTTTTTTGGAGTGGAATTGCTGGGTCAAAGGGCACATTTACAGTTTTGGTAAGCTTCATACAAATCATTGAGACAGTATGCAGTGTCTCTGATGTAAGCTGTTACTATCCATGTGGTAATTATTAATGACTCTTACCACTCTCCATGTTTTAAAATTTTCATTTTGGAATCATTTGAGGTTTACAGAAAAGTTGCAGAGACAGTATAGAAAGTTCCCATCTACCCTTCACCTCAGAACCCCTCATGGTGTGTTAAAGCCAAGAAATTGACTTGAGCATTCCCACCATGTACATGCCAGACTGTATGCCAGTCTTAGCAGGTTTTCCACTGACACCCTTATCTGTCCCATGATCCACATGGCATTGTCATCATGTCTCTTAGTTTCTTATCTAGGGTACTTCAACAAGTCTTCCCTTGTTTTTCCTGACCTTGACAGTTTGGGGGGCATTTTGTGACATGTTCCCTAATCTGGCCCATTTTCTGATGAATAGACTGGGGTTGTGGGTTTTGGGGAAGAGCACACCAATGTGAGGTCCCCTTCTGGTCACATCTTATCAGGAGTCCCCAACACGCACAGGACATCACCCTGAGGTTGACCTTGACCACCTGGCTGAGGTAGGGTCCAGCATGGTATTCCCATAGCAAACTGCTGTCCTCCCTTTTTCTTGCCCTGTACTTTGGAAGTGACTCCCTGAATCCAGCCCACACTAAAGGGGGATTTATTTAGAAAATCATTTTTCATATAGAAAAGTATAAAAAACAAAGGACACGTGACCCATAATTGCACAGCCTAGATACCGTTGACTTTAAAGAAAATGAAAGTAAAAAATATACATAGGTAAAAAAGTTGAATTGTACAGAAAGTACTAATAAAACAAAAAAAATGAAGTCCTCACTTAAAAATTTTTTTTTAGAGAGGGAGAGAAACATTGATGTGTGAGAGATACATCGATAGGTTGCCTCTCACATGCTACCAACTGGGGCCCACAACCCAGGCATGTGTCCTGACTGGGAATTAAGCCAGCAACCTCTTGGTTTACAGGCCGGCACTTAATCCACTGAGCCACACCAACACTTTCTTAAAAGATGGTAAGGCCATTATAGTGTGTCTATACATATATACACATGTACATACCCTGGAGCCTTGATTCTGACCTGACCCATCTGCACACCTTCTCCTTGGGCACATGGGCTCCAGGGTACATCCACTTTATGTAGCCTTGCCCTCATCTGCACCTGCATGCCCTCTACCTCCACACCTGGCTGCATCTACCCTGGCCTCCTGAACCCCTTTGTGCTGTCAGTTAAGGGCAAAGATGATCCCTAGTTTACAGGTGAGGAAGTAGGTCTGGAGAAAAGAGGGACTGATGCCAGGTGGGTCCCCTGCTCCAAACAAGCTCAGGCCACCTCCTTTTGTATTTTCCCCAAACCCTTAAGGCTGCTTAGGTCTGTGCACACATGGACTGTTGATCAGCCCTGTTGCAGCCTTGATTTCTCCATCTGTGGAACGGGGTGACCTGAGGGTTATAGTGAGGAGAGTGACCAGACACAAGGCTGAGCTGGGTCAGAATGGGACTTGTGGGTCACAGGGATTTGAGGGCTATATATGTGCTGGTTGCCCAGGTGGCCCTGGCACACGGGTGTGAAGAGAAACCCCATAGGTAAGAGCATGGGACTCTACACAGAAGATCCTGCCTGCAGAACAGCTAGTGTGGCCTGTAGATGTAGGCCACAGGCCTGAGACCCTGATTATCACTGAGAATGGTTCACACCTGAGGCCCAAGAGAATGACTTGTCCCAGGCCACTCAGCTTTCTGGCACAGCCAGGTTAGTAGCCCTGACTTGACTTGCCATAGCTTACCCCCTTCTGCCTATGGAAAGAGGGCATCTCTTCAGCCACTACCCTGTATGCCTGCTGCATCACTCGAGGGTTCTTGCACTTTAGGCTGGTGTGAGCTGCCTCTGGGAGGCTTACCCCCACTTCCTCCACTTGTCAGGCCTGTGCCTGTTCACCCAATGCCATTGTCAGACTTCCAGCTGCCTTGCCCTAGACTGAGCCCTTGGAGTTCAGCCCTTGGGGGGATCACTCTGGCCTAATAAACATGGGTGGAAAGATCCTAGCCTCTTTCTCATCCTGCTGTTTTGCCCGGTGTCTGGTGAGCAGAACCCAAAAGATGCTCTGTCTCTTCTGGGCTGGAGAGGCTGGGTCATGGGGACCAAGCAGTACCTGTGGATGGGTGACCTGAGGCCCCTAAGGACTGCTGAGATGGAGGGGGGGCGGGTTGGGGGCCTGCCAAGGTGATCCACCTCCTAGATCTTCAAAGTAAGAGGGGACTCAGGTCGGCAAGAAGTCCGACCCCCAGTGCTTACTGAGTGCCCACCTGGATAGTGGCTGTCCAGAGTGGACCTCAAAGCCTCAGGCCAGGGAGAATGGGCTTGTCTGCCAAAGGGAGCCCACTGGGCTGCAATTTGTATCTGCAGCCATAAGTCAACTCTCCATGTTCCTCTCCTCCCTCTGGCCTGCCAGAGGAGGCTGGCACAAGCTGGCACCACCAAGGAGATAGCACAGTGGTAGGGGGAAGAGACCCCTGGGTCAGGTCAGTAGGAGTTGCAGGTGGAGAGGGTAAGATTAAAGTTTTGGACTGTGGCTGGGGTCAAGGTCATAGGCCTTCTTCACAAGTAGGTCAGGGCCCACATTAGCGACTGGGATCCGGGCAGGGAGGCCCAGCAGGCACCATGGAGGTCACTCAGGACCCCTAGAGGCCGCTCAGGCCACTGCACCGCCCCTACGCCGGCAGAGGAAGAGGCGGGGGCGTGGCTGCCCACTTCCGCGGACCTCCCAGTTTGGGCCAGCAGAACCCGGCCATTTGCGTCCCTAGCCATTAGAAAACTGTCTGGACAAGGACCCCTGGTAACGCCGAGGAGCGATGTCCTCGACCTGCGTGTACCGGCAGGGCCGTGATGCTCTGCCTCTCCAAGACGCCCGACCCCAGCCCTTTGAGTCTCCTGTGGACTCCAGTTCCCAACCCTGCTACTCTCGCCCTCCCCGAACGCAGACCGGCCCTCTCCAGCCCTAGTGAGGCAAGCATAAGTGACTCCTGAGTGGGGCGCCTAGAGGAACGAACGCAGGCTCGTTCGAGCCGGCGGTGCGGGGCGCCCCATTCCCTCGGTGCCTAATCTGGGAAGGCGCCGGGGACCTCCAGGAGCGGCGAAGACGGGCAAGGGGACGTAGATGCGCGCAGTCAAGCAGGGCAGGCCAGGGAGGAAAGGGGAAAGAGTCGCGCACGTGGCCGGGGGGCGGGGCTGGCCGCATCTGTACCCTCATCCAGCCACGTGGGGTGTGGAGTCCTCCTCCATCGCGAACGGGGGCGCGCCAAGGCCCGAGTGGAAGCGTCCGGGGAAGGGGCGGGCTCCCGCCGGCCGCGCGCGGCGCCGTGGGATGGGCGCGCCGGTGAGGGGGCGGAGAGCGCGCCGAGAAGGGAAGGGAGCGCGGGGAGGGGGTGAGGGCCGTCGGGGAGGGAGGGGCGGGGCGCGCTCCGGCGTTAGGGTTATACGGGAAAGGGGCGCTTTGAGGAGAGGACTGGGGGCAGTGTGACAGGGGAAGGGATCCCCCAGTAAGATCGGGGCCCAGGCCTGGCGCCCCGCGTGGGTAAGGAGAGCTCAGGGCAGGAGGCCGGGCGCGCTTAGAAGCAGGAGTAGGCGCGCCCGGGAGGCGGCTCCGGCTGCAGCGCGCGGTTTGCGGGGCACTGGAGGGCGCGCCGAGCTAGAGGCGTGGCCGCGGCGCCCCGAGGGGGCGTCCTCCGGGCGGGGCGGGACGTGGCCGCCTCCGCGGGCTCCGGTGCGTCAGGGCGCGTCAGGCGAGGTGGGGCGGGGCGGGACGAGCGCGGGCGGCGGCGGCGGCGGCGCGCGCCCGCCTCCTCCCCCTCCTCCCGCACTCGAGCAGCCGCCGCCGGCCGGACGGGCGCTTCTTCCACCGCCTCCGCTCAGTCCGCGTTGCGCGCCCTTTTCCGGCATGTCGGCGGCGGTAGCGTGCGTGGATTACTTCGCAGCTGACGTGCTCATGGCCATCTCCTCCGGCGCCGTGGTGCACCGCGGGCGGCCGGGCCCCGAGGGTGCGGGCCCCGCCGCCGGCCTGGATGTGCGCGCACCACGCCGCGAGGCCGCCCCACCCGGGCCCCCGGGGCCGCAGCCCTCGCTCCCCCGGGCCGCCCCCGGCCCGGGTCCAGGAGCCAACACCGCGCCCCACCTGCTAGCTGCCAGCATCCTGGCCGACCTGCGTGGCGGGCCTGCTGCGGCCCCGGGGGGCGCCTCTTCCACCTCCTCCTCTTCAGCGGCCTCGTCCCCGTCCTCCGGCCGCGCCCCCGGTGCCGCGCCCGCCGCCTCCAAGAGCCACCGCTGTCCCTTCCCGGGCTGCGCCAAAGCGTACTACAAGTCCTCGCACCTCAAATCGCACCTGCGAACACACACAGGTGAGTCTGGCCCTCCTGGGGGTGGCCTCTCGCGCCTCCGCCTCCGCTGGGACCCCGAAACTGCGTGGCGCTTCGGGGGCGGGGAGGGGGGCGCGCCCGGGCCGTCGCCGAGCCTGCCGGGGGAGGGCGGGGTCTCGGTGGGTGGAGCGCGTGCAGGGGGCGTGGCGGCCACGCGGTCTGGCGGTGCGCGGATGGCGGGCGCCGAGGCAGCGGTCCGGGCTCTGGGCGCCCGGCGCCGCTGAGTCGGAGAGTCCCGTTGGGTGTCCCAGGCAGCCCCCTTCCCTGTTAGCCTTTTTCTCCTTTTCTGTTGCGTTCGGCCTGGGTGGTGTATACCGTAGTTGGAGCACCGGGCTCTGAGATAATCATTCGTTCTTTTCCCATACCCCAGTTCCTTAGCTGTAGAAACGGAGGAGAAGTCGCGTCTCTGTCTCGGGGATGGCCGCATGGATTCTCTCCAGAGAAAGGCCCAGCGCCTGGTGCAGGGCCCGAGTTTGCGTTGGGGGGAGGGTTAATTAGGCGGAGAGAGGGGGCTGAGAGTGAGGCTGAGAATGAGGGTTGGGGCCTGAGTCTGAGGAGAGAGATTTGAAAGAGGGACCCCCTGAATGAATTAGGTACTCGCCCTGTTTTCTAGCGTGTGGCTTGCCCCCACTTGCTGCGGAACCCGGAAGGGGTACAAGGTTGAGGGGTAGGATTTTCGGACAGTCACCTCTCATAGCCCAGTGGGTGGAGCACGGTAGCAAGGGGAAGCTGGAGGAATGGCGCTGCTGGTCATTCCTACACTCTGCTTTCACTCTGTCTCCCTCTTTCCTACTGTGGGCCCCCTCTCCTGTCCATAGGTTTTCATCCTCCACCCTTAGAGTGCCCTCCATGCTATGAGTTTGGGCTGGGGACCGGGGATGGCGGATCTTGGTTCAGTAGACATGCTCCCATTATGGGAGCACATGGATAGGGTGCAGGAAAGCAGGTTAGTATGTGCTAGTGACACATAGTGGGCAGCCCCAGGCCAATGGCCAGGTCTCAAATGCCACACGAGTGATGGCAGCCCCCCTGCCCACTCTCTACTCTTCCTGCCTCTCAGTCCCTGTCCCTTGTCCTCAAGGGGTGAAGGCTTTGTTCCCCTGTGCACAGCCAGGCCAGGACCTGGGGCAGGGTCTACATTTTCTTACAAGGAGCCACCATCATTCTCTGTTTGGTTACTGGTTACTGGATAGTATTTGCTCTTCAAGACAGTGGGGTCCTTCCTTGGCTGGTGTAGCTCAGTGGATTGAGCATTGGCCTGCGAACCAAAGGGTCGCCAGTCAGGGCACATGCCTGGGTTGTGAGCCAGGTCCCCATTTCGGGGTGCACGAGAGACAACCACGCATTGATGTTTCTTTCCCTCTTTTCTCCCTTTCTTCCTCTCTCTAAAAATAAGTAAAATCTTAAAAAAAAAAAAAAATAGATAGCTGGGTCCTTGTGTCTGTGGAAGGGATATTTGGAAGTTCATGGGCAGTGGGTTGGTGTCTAGGAGTTCAGTGGCTCATTTGTGGTGAGTTCCTATCTCAACAGCATGGTGGGGAGGGCTGAATTGGGAGACTTGACAGAAGAAACAGAGGGACCAGGCTCTCACTTATCACTGTGCCCATCTGCCTGTCCCATCTCTCACCTGAGGTATTGATTCTCTGAGAGCTTTTTGGACACCCACACCCCCTACCCCTACCCCCTGCAGTGCCTTCATATGGTTTTATTTATTTTTTCCATATTCTGTCAGACTTTTGGATGGGGTGAAGGCAGTTGCCAGGCCACCTTCCACCGTAGCTCCCATGGGACACTTGTTCAGGGTGTCCTGGCATCCTTCAGAGCCTCTTTAGGCCCCCAGGCAGTGGTAGCCAACCCCCTGAGTTCATAGGGGAGGAAGGACTCCTTGCTGGGGCCAGTATGGCAGTATTGACTTCCTCATTTTTTTTAAAGGTTCTATTTATTTATTTTTAGAGAGAAGGGAAGGGAGGGAAAAGAGAGGGAGGGAAACATCAATGAGCCAGAGAAGAGTTGATTGGCTGCCTCTCACATGTTCTCAACTGGGGACCTGGCCTGCAACCCAGGCATGTGCCCTGGCGGGTATTGAACGCACGACCTTTTGGCTCACAGGCTGACGCTCAATTCACTGAGCCACACCAGCCAAGGCTCCATCCCCATTTTAAATGAGATACTGAGGCCTGGTAGGCCGAGTTGAAGTGTTGTAGGGATGGGTGCAGATGGTGGAGAGGGCAGGGTGCCATTTGTGCTGGGTCCTGTACCCTGTAGGAGCTGTGGTTCTGGATGTCCCGTCTTGGAGCTTCCTTTATAACAATAGTGCAAAAGACCTAGTGGGGCGCCGTTCCTGGACCCTATTGGCAGGCACCCTTGGTTCCATTTCCTAAGGGTTTTGAACACTTGCATGCTTAATGATTGCTTGTTCAGTGTCTCCCTGATGCCCAGGACCACCAACCCTATGTAGAGTCTGTGTGAAAACCTTTTGGGCTTTTTCACCCCTGTTAAGCTCATTTTGGGGTTGGGGAATCCATGTTCATCCTGGGTGTCCCAAGGCTAGGGACAGAGCATAATTAGAGCTAGCAGTCTGTTGAGCTCTCTGTCCTCCAAAGGGCCCTTGGGAGAGATTACTACCCCCACCCTTTCCTGTCTGAGGCCTGTTCTCTCTGTAAAGACAATGCCAGTGGTAGTCTAGTCCTATTGCACGGATGAGCATACTGAGGCACTGGAGTGAGCTTGGTGTCTCCATCATCCCTGCTTCATTTGGCGCAGGGAGGGTCAATGGGGTGTTTTCACAGGGCTACCCAACTGCACAGAGTGCTAGAAGGGCTGTTCTGTGGTTCTCTGTGCCCTGCCCGCAGTCCCTGGCCCAGCGCAGAGGGAGCAGAGCTCTTCTGCGTGGGGCGGGCAAGGACTTTGAAAGCTGTAGGGATGTTGACACCGTTGCCATGGATACGCAGGGAGATGGGGCGGGGGCGGGAGGAGAAGCTGGCTGTCTACTTGCTCTCCCAGCCTCCCTCATCTCCCGATGGCTCCCTTGCCTGCACCCCCAGTGCCCAGCACGCAGTCAGCCATGTGCGCCTTGACAGGGGCTTAGTTCCCCTGGCCCCCACCCACTCGGTGCCAGGAACTCTCCCCACTTAGGACAGTTTTAGATGTTCTTAGTTATCTCCCAGTGTCCCATGTGGTATTGCAGGATCACTTCCAATGGCGACCCCCTGTTTCACTCTAAAACCCTGTCTTCTTAAGTCTGAGAAATAGTAGTTGAGCACCTACTGTGAGCAAGGCAATATGGGGATCCCTGTCTGTTTCCTGGGACCCTAGAGCCTTGGGGGTTGATAGAGGAAAAGGGCTTCCTGGAAGAGGCCTCTCAGTAGAGACCTGAAGCCTGGGGGTTGGGTGGGGCAGAGAGGGGTGTGTCCCAGGAGAGGGGACAGCACCCTGCCTGCAGGGAAGGGGGGCAGGGGCCCTGGTGGTGTGAGGGGGCAGAACAGCCTGAGGGCTACATTTAATCCCAAGGGCAGAATAGGGGGAAGGCTTGGAGCAGTTGGGCTTTGTAGGGGAAAATCCGTTTATGGAGAAGGGATTATGGGTTGAAGAGGCAGGCCACTGTGTAGAAAGAGAGGAATAGGTTGATATATGAATTGGGTGGGAAGGGGAAGCCTCAGGACATGGGGCAGGAAGAGGGTAGGGTTACCCCCAGTTTTCTGATTCAATAGCCCTGGGAGTGCAAGGTGGCAGTGATGATTATAGTTTGCTGAAGAGGCCCCAGGAGGAGAGGCAGATGGGGAAACTGAGGCCCGGAGAGGCAGCAGCCAAGCTCCCCTGACTGAGCTGGAAGCTCCCTTAAAGTTAGGTGGGGCTCAGGAGACTGGTGGCTTATCTGGGGGTGGAGCAGGGGGGACATTGCTAGGCCTTAAGGGGGACTGGGTGCCCTACCTAGCTCCTTCCTCTAGTGGGCAGAGGTGCAGAGAGCAGCTGAAACTGGCTGCAGATGCCTATGCCCTAGCTGGGGTGTAGGGGAGGGGCCCCCCAACATTGCAGGGAATGATAACCACCCACCACCCAAGCTCCCTGATAAAGGTGGCCCAGATGGCCCAGTAATGGGCAAATGATATGGGGGTGAGGAGCTGGCCTCCCAGGGAAGGAGCGGGGCTAGGTGGACCACTTTGGCCCAGTGATGTTTCCAGAACATCAGGTCTCTGAAACACACATGCTTTGGGGGGACTGTGGGAGTGTACCCCTAACCTCAGTTACCAAGAACCCCTCTCCATACCAAAAGATGCCATTGTGGGTAAGAAGTGAGCTGAGGCAGCCTGGGTCCTCCAGAATGGAGGAGGAACAAAGGAGGGACTGCAGATGGCTATCCTTTTAAATAAATGGGGTAGTCAAAGCTCCTGCGTTGGGGGAGGGGTAAAAAAGATGATGGGCAAGCATGTTAGCCATTGCCTGAGCTGAGCCTAGCCAGGAGACAGAGCTTGAGTTCTCTGGCTTCTAGACTCTTTCCAGAGATGTATTCAATATGCCCGGGGCGGGGCGGGGTGCAATATCGCACCCAGGAGATGCTGAGCGCATAGATAGAAAAGCTGAAAAAGGGGACAGTGGGGGGTGGGAAGCACCACTAGGGTAAGCTAAAGCTACATGGCACCATATTGGTTGCTGGCTTTCCCTAGTTCATCCGGTTCAGCCTTTCAGGGTCAAATCCACCCACTGAATGTTCTCCAGCACCTGTTTCAGCCAGGTGGCCATACCTGGGACCCTCACTGGCCCTGAGCCTCTGAATGTTTTTGCTTTTATTTGCCAGTGGACTGTGAGAGGGTGGCAGGGCCTGGCATCTTGCAGGTATTTGGCCGTCGTTGTGGGGCTGGAAGCCACCCTGGCCACTGTGGGAGCAGAACCACGTGAGCAGGGCTGGTTGGGGCTGCGGGTGTCCCCACACCCATGAGCTAGCCAATGAGCTCTGTGCGACAGCTGTGTTCTCAGCTGCCTGCGTCCTGCCCTGGCAGGCGCTGTCACAGTTCATGCAACCTGCTTGTTGCAAAGTGGAACTGGGGGGCGGAGTGGGGGGAAGGTGGGGACCAGCCCCACCACCCTAAATGGGGAAGTAAGCCAACTACCGGCTGCAAAAGCAGCAGGATGCTCCCTCCCCCTTCTGCTCTCCTGACTCTGCCCTGCAAGATGGTGACACAACTGTGTGTCCCTTGGAGGGGTGTCGCTAGCAACCCTAGGCCCTGGATCTAGTCCAAAGCCAGCATCTCTGTCCCAGTAACTGGACTCCCAGATAGGTCCTCTGAAAGGTCTCAGTTGAGGTGAGGTTGGGATCCCTTCTGGAACTCTTTGAACCCCCTGATTCTGGACAGGTCGTCCCTGCTGCAACCCCTCCCCCAGCTGCTGCTGATCCTGCCTTCTGGATTGTTTGGGGGAGGCATGGAGAGTGAAGGGAACAGCCCCAAGGATTTGGGGCTGCCTGTGGTCTTAGGGACAGTTGCTCTCCCCCGAGCTGCACAGTTGTGGCCTGTGACTCCCTGGGGAAGGTGGTACCAGTACCCCTTTCCAGACACCTGGGCTCATGCCCTCCTTGGGACAGCCTGACATGACCTACAGGTATCCCACAAGAAACCTTCTGCGGGAGGTCTGTTGGGCTTCTGATCTTCTGTCCTGTTGGAGTTGACCATGTGTGGCCAGGAGGAAGGGATGAGGGAGGGGAGGGTTACCTGGGCCAGGGTGATGGCTGAATCCCTGTGGAGTCCACTGGTGGCCCCCATCCCAGCCTGGAGCTTTCACAGTAGAAATCCACTGGGTGACCCTGAGAATCCTGGCCCTGCCCCCCACCCCATGGCTGCAGGTCTATCTCCTGGTCACTTCTGTCTGTATCCCTCACATGGTTTCCTGATTTGAGGGTCTTAGCTGACCCCTGTCTGAGGATCCCCTTCTGCCTGCCTCCTCCACCACCTGCCCCCCACCAATGGGAGTGTTTCAGAGTAGGCCTTTCAGTGTATTTAACCCATGAGGTGACGCCCTGAGGAAGCTGTGGCCCTCTTGACCCAGTCCAGCTGTCCTCTTTCTTACATGGGGCTCCATCCAGTGTGACGAGAGGCATCACACACCCCTGTGGACAAACCGCCTCCCAAGTCCACGTTCTATTTACTACAAACACTTCAAAACCTCTGGGCATCTGGCGGAACAACACCCCCCCCCACCCCCCCCCGTATTCCGGGGGACCAGATAACCGGTGCAGAGACCTGCAGGGTGCAAGCTCCGGATGACCGGCCCCTTGGCCTGCTGCGTGGTGGGGATCAGGGCTGGAAGGAGTCTAAGGGTGGGGGCCCTTGGCGCCACCTGGCCAGCTGGAGAGACGATGGGGGTCACGCTCCTCAGAGTTGTAGGGCAGAGACCCCAGACCGGGTTGGGGGCTGGGCTAGGAGGGCGGCCAGCCGGAGCAGGATGGGTGAGGCCGGCCAGGGCGGTGGGTGTGGTCTGCGGAGGAAGTTGCAGAGTAACTACCGCTGGCCTCTGCGCCCCGCCCCTTCCCAGTGCTGTTGGGCTGGGGACCTACCTGTGGGGCTGTTGTACCTGAATATGCAGGTGTGGTGGTGGCCCAGGCAGCCCTTCGTATGTCTGTCTGCCCATGGAGTTGCCACGAGGGTCAGCGGAGGGGTCGGGCAGGGAAAACTGCCCAGATTGTGTCCCCCACTATGCACCCCAAGTGATCATTTCCAAAAGGAGGCGTTTTAACCAGGATCCCAACACCTCAGAGGCCCAGAAATGTCCCAAAGGAGGGGTGCCAAGGGGTAGTGTGGGGGTTGGACAGTGGGACCAGGTTGCATGAGGAGAATCCCCTCCAAAAACTCACCTTGCATCTGAGCCTGCATGTGTGTGACAAATACACAGGGAGACCCTCATCACCATGGTACCGTCCTGGGGTTACTGGGATGGGGTAGGGTGGGGTTGGTAGAACCCAGCCTCTGTAGTTTCTACTTTTAACCAAGGGAAAGTGCTCATAGCTGTGTAATTACTACAAGTTCCAGGAAATCAAGGGCGAGAATATGAGCAGGGGTCCTTTTATCACTTTTCGCATTTACATGTTTTAAATTCACACCCAGAATTCAGCCTCTAGAACTATGGGTGGGAGTGAGACAACTGACTGAGATGCTTTGGGGATCTAATGTGAAGGCCCCCTCTCTCTGTCCCCTACCGCCACCCCATTGACCACTGTTTCTCTGTCCTCTGCCTCCTCCATCCAGGTGAGCGCCCCTTTGCCTGTGACTGGCCTGGCTGTGACAAGAAGTTCGCACGTTCCGACGAGTTGGCCCGCCACCACCGAACGCACACTGGGGAGAAGCGCTTCCCCTGTCCGCTCTGCTCTAAGCGCTTCACCCGCAGTGACCACCTCACCAAGCATGCACGCCGCCACCCAGGCTTCCGCCCGGAACTGCTCCGGCGTCCGGGCACCCGCAGCACCTCGCCCAGCGACTCACTGCCCTGCAGCCTGGCTGGCAGCCCTGCGCCCAGCCCAGCACCTAGCCCAGCCCCTGCCGGCCTGTAGGGCCGTCCCTCCGCCCGGAGCTCACCCCACCCAGAGCACCAGCAACATGCCTGTTGTCCAGGCCCCCTTCCAGTATTCCCTTGAGGGCCCTAAGGTGCCTCTGATCCCCTCAAGAAAGCAAGGAGGGGGCGGGGCCCGAGACTGGACTGGGGTCAGTGGGACCTTGGAGATTGCTCCCCAGGATGGGTGGCTGGGGCCGGTGTCTGTAAATAGCCATGACCTGTAACTCTTCCCATCTACTAAACTGGGATCCCAGGTGGGTGGCTGGCAGGTGCTTCCCTTTCCCCTTCACCACTTCTCTGGTTTGGGGGATGTGTGTGGGGTGGGGCAGGAAAGGAAAGGTACCCTCTGCCCAGTGTTTGGAATCAGCCCCAGGCCCTCTCTCCAGGTTGGGAAGTGTGGAAAGAGCCATAGAGGAACCAGGCGTGACAGAGGGCCCACCTGTCCCCATCCATCCGCCTGGGGCCCCTCACCCCACGGAAAGCCATTGGAGTCGTTCAGGGAAATGGGGTGCGGCCTGGCCGTCCCCGACTCGGGTATTCGATCTCAGGTGTCCACAGGTTCTGCTCTCCTGCCCATAGGAGGGGCCCCCCCGGCTCCCCAGCCCCAAGAGGTAGTAGGGGAGAGGAGGGTATCCATAGGGTCTTGGTTTTGCTTCTGAGATGGGGAGGGCAAGAGAGGAACAGGGTTCTTCCAAAGAGCAGTTTGCCTCATTTTGAGGGGAAACAAATAAGGGGGATAGAATGAATGCCAGCTTATTTATTTTCTTATCTCTGCTGGCTAGGGGGATGTCCTGTCCCCCTGAGTGGGTGTGTGAGTGTGTGAGAAAGACAGTTCTTCGGGGAAGCTGGTGCCACAGCCACTCCCTGCTCCTACAGGGGCAGGGTCCCCGACTTTGGCCTTCCGAAGCATCATGTGACAATCATTGCCTCCTCTCCTTCCCATTAGGGACCAGAGAGCCACTGGACTACATGCACTCTTCCCAGCCCCTGCAGGTAGAGATGGGAGCCATGGCTCAGTCCTGCCCTGCTGCGTGTCCCCCTGGGCTGCAATGCCTGGACCAGTGATTGAGGTCCTGACCTGAAGGACAGGAGGCAGGACTGGCCCCAAACTCCCTGGGAATAGAACCCTCTGGGAATAGCTCGTGGTTTTGTTTTGTTTTTGACCTGGTAGAATATTTTTTCAGGCGCTACTTTTCTTGATCTGGGCTTGTATAGGTGGTCTGCTATCCCCAGGGGTTGGGGTGTGAGGGAAGGGTCCTCGTGATCTGAACTTAAGGTGGAGGGGGTGGATGCCATGTCCTCTGGTAGTGTTGGTTGGATTTCGTTTTGGACAGAGGCACTGAGGACCACCCCTACCCCGCCCAGGAGTGGGAAGGTATCCAGGCTCTACCCCCAGACCCTAAAAGGGCATGCGCCCCCCCCCCCCCCCACTGTTGGCTGCAGGAGGTTTGTGGCATCTGCACTGTTCCAGAGCCTTCCTTGTGTCCCAGTTCAGGGCTAGGGGGTTTGAAAGGCACCATTCTGGACCTGGACCTGGACCTGGACCTGGACCTGGCCTGGCAGGATCCAGGGACAGGTGCCTGAGGCAGGGGGTTAAGTAATTTGGGAGCTTGGCTCAGGAGGGTCTTTCTTCAGGTTTGCCTACAGGCAGATCCTTGTAGGGCTGGTCCATCTGTCCTCAATCCTTCCTCTCCCAGAGGTGGTGAAATGCCTTAGTCTGAGAGCAGAGGGGCATGGGCCCCATTCACTCACCTTTGTGTCTGTATGGATGTCTCTTTGGTTGTCTCAGACCTGGCAGGTGCCTATTCACAGGTGGACTGTGGATCCCAGGGGCCTGGAGAGACCCATGCCCCCCTCCATCAAGGGGCTGATGGTAGCTGTGGCCTTTCGAGGTGGGGGCAGGGGAGGGAGAATTGCGTCCCTAGGGACTTGTGCTTTCTTGGGTGGCGCCCCTCTCACCTACCCTGCCTGACTTCATCCTTGTATTTAATTAAACCCTTTTTTAAACTTAACTCAGTGCTCCTGTGGTTTTTCCCACTGCCAGCTTCCACCAGCTGGTGGGCTCTGTCCCACTTGCCAGCGTGGTTCCAAGATCACTAACCTTTTGGAGAAACTGAGGCAGAGGGCTAGTGAATTCTGAGATGTGGTGTGGTCTTGGCAAGTCCACAATGGCTGGGACACAAAATAACACCCTGCAGCAATGCATGCTGCTATCCAGTGTCACCCACGCCTCATGTGGCTGCGATGACTACTGCTCCCCTTCCTGCCTCGTTACCAGGCTACCAAAAGATGGTGCTCTGGGGTAGGGCTGGAGGAGCCCAAGCCCCTTGGGGCTGTTCATAGGAGCCCCTCTCACTTTAGTGCCCCAACAGGTTCCTGTATTGTGTGCTTCTGGCCACTATGCTCAATTGGGAGGAGGGCTGGTGGAGGAGAGGGGCTCCTTAAAGAGAGAAGATTAGGGGGCATTGAGAAGCTGGTGCGAGCTTTGAATCCCCTTTTAGGAAAAAGGCATTCCAGGTTGCAGCAGTCTCTAAAGCCATGAAGGCCGGTGGAGCTGCTGTTGGGCCAGTACAGACCCTCTCGGGGGCTTTCCTGCTTGCCCGCTTCTAGGAATCCCTTGGCCCTGCCATCTGGTGGCCCTCTGCTCCCACCCAACTTCTGTCACGATCATGTCTTTGTGGGCATCAGTCATCCCCATCCTGAGCATGGGCTCTCACCTTTACTCAAGGACGGCCTTCCTCGCTCCTGCTCCACCCATGTTTTCTTTCTGTAGAATTCTGCCCCACAAGGCCACAGATACTGTTCCTCAGACCCCTGTCCTCCTCTGGCAGTCTTCCCTGTTGCTTTGTGGCAGAGTTCCTGGAATGCGCAGCCCCTTCATTCTTTTCTGGATACACTCCTACTTGCCCCAGAAACAGCTTAAAGATGTTCCCAACAGCCTCTTGGGTGCTCTGTTGGCATGCAGACTTCTGACCTTTCCCCCAGCTTAGGTCTCCCTGTGTGCAGATGACACACCTTGATCCATTGTTAGCCTGGACCTCATCTTTAACCTGAGACCCAATGTTTCCAGCCCATCACCTGGCTGCTCTTCTGCATCACCCCTTCAGTCACTGACAGCTGTCTTTCCAGGTGTGCAGGCCAGAATCCTTGGAGTTACCCTTGACCTTGACCCTGTCTCACCATATCTAGTCCATCTGGCAATCTCCTTGAAGCTGTACCTTCAAAACCCGGCTGCAGGCCCCATTATCGTCCACTTAGAGCAGCTTAGTCCCCTCTGCCGTGGTCCCCAGCTCCCACCCTCACCCCCACAGTTGTCCTCCCATGTCATCCACCAGAGGGTGCATGTTAGCATGTGAGCTTCTGAGTCAGGTCCTACCCTTGCTCTACCCAAGACAGTTCTCCCTCAGCAGCCAACATAAGGGACCTGTGAGCACCTGAGTCAGGCTCTGTCCCTCTGCCCACAGCCCTCCAGGGTTCTCACCTACCCCTGGATAAAAGCCCAAGTTCTTGAGGCCCATAAGGCCCTGCACCATCTGTCCACCTCCTGCCCCTTTTCCTTCCTGCCCTCACCTCCCTCTTTTCCCCTTGCTCACTATGCTTCAGCCACACAGGCCTCTACAATGTTCCTCCAACATGCCAGAAACAGACCTGCCTCAGGGCCTTTGCATGTGCTATGCCTTCCGCTTGGAATGCTCTTCCCTTAAATGTTTGCTTGGCTCCTCTATCTTTTTCAGAACTGCTCAAATCCCACTTTCCCCATAGGACTGTGTGGATAACTCCTTTTTCCAGTCCTACCTTTCTCTACTCCTCCCACCCCAGAACTTTCTGCCTTGTATCATGCTAGCTCATTTACTTATTTCCTAAATTCCCTATTGTCTGTCTGTCTCCCCATCTAGAATGGGGGTCTTTGTTCGCTGATGTTTCTAGCACATGTATTTAGCATGGAGTAAATACTTGATAAACATTTGTGGAATGAATGGCCAAGGTCAGTGAGCATGAATGGAGCACTTAACTAGTGCGAGTTCAGGGATGACCTCATTTCACCTCACTAGTTCTAAACATGGGCAAGAAATTTACATCATTTTAAAAATGAGTACTGAAACAAAATGGCATTCAACTTAATATACCTACACACGTGTTCATAGCCCCACAATTCACAATAGACAAAGATGGAAACAACCCAAATATCTGTTGTCCGATGAACAGATAAAATATGGTTCAGCATAGCATCTAGGCCAGCTGGCATAGAGCAGGCGCTCAGTATTTGCTGGACAAATGAGTAAATGAGAACAGGACTCCTGTAGATTTTGGGATTAGACTACTGACACGAGTCCAGCTGGGAGAAATTAAACACCGAGAGCCAATTGTGTATCAGGGCAGAGGTAAGTTTTAGAACTTGAATCAGGCATTGGGGTTGCTAGGTTCAGGTACAGTCCTCATCATGTCCAGCGGAGGGCGCTCTAGAGGAACATGTTAATGAACGCAAATTAAACGCAAATGAGCCATAGCGGGGCCCTGAAGGGCTTTTTTTATTTTCGTCAGGCGTGTTGTGGACAGCCCAGGCACCGCAGGGGCCCTGGGCTCAAGATGGCGCTGCAGCCGCCGCTGAATGTTGGGCGGCGGCACCGGGGAGGCTCCCGAAGGCTTCAGGGAGGACAGTGTACACTCCACCCCATCTCTCGCGGCTGCCTGTCCCGGCCCATGAACTTGCGACCGGCCTCGATCCCGCGAGATCAGACGTTTCTAGTCGGGCGCGCTGTGGACAGCCGCTCCCCGGGGCCTTGTGGAGGCGTCCCGGGGACCTCTTGGGGCCTCGGAGTAAGATGGCGGCGTCAGGGTCTGTGAGGCGCGGGCGGCGGCGACCGTGGTGCCAGTGAGGGACCGGGGGCCTGGGTGGCTCCGGGCCGGGGCCTCGCCGTGGGACGGACCATGCTACGCTCCACAGGCTTCTTCCGGGCCATCGATTGCCCCTATTGGTCTGGGGCGCCCGGGGGTCCTTGCCGGCGGCCCTACTGCCACTTCCGGCACCGCGGGGCCCGGGGCCCGGGCGCGCCCGGCGGCGGCGGAGCGGCGTCCCCTGCAGCAGGTAATGCCCGCTCGCCCGCCCCGGGCTAGGCTCCCCGGCCCAGGCCTGGACTCCACCGCCGGCGCTTCCCGACCCTCGTTCTCGGCCCAGCCCCTCCGCACACTCTCGCGGGCATCATCCCTTTAGCCGGGACCGGGACTACGGGACTACCCGGGACTACGGGACTACCCACCTCGGGGCCCGGTTCAAGTCTTGGGACCTCTGTTTCAACTAGAGTAAAATGTTAAAAAAGGAGGACTTCCTCTCCGAGGGATGTCGCGAAGGTGGAGTGAGATAACGGAGGCAGAGCACGGGGCTCGGGAAGCGAGCGCGGCTGACACTGGCCGGCAGGCCCGGGACTCCTTCCCTAGTTCGCATCTGAGCTCCTGGAAAGGGTGGACTATTCCCGCCGTTTCCCCGGACCTCAAATGCTGTGGCAGCCCTTGTTTATTTCCGCTCTTACCTCCTTAGCTGCACCTTTCCTAGCAGCACCTACTGTGTTTCAAGCCGAGTGCCAGACTCACTTGACAGAGACGGGAAGGGAATAGGCTTCCAAAGAATGCCTTGCCTTGGGCTTAAGCAGAGAACTTTAATAGTCTTGTCACTGTACGGCAGAGTTTGGTGACATCTGCGAGGGATCTGGCAGGACTTCTTGTAGGTTTGAGATTTGAACTGAGACGTTAATAACTTCTGGTCAGAGGTTGTTTCTTTTCTTGCGGAGGTCACTTTGCTTTTTTAAGCCTCCCCTCTATGTCCGTACCTGGAAGTTTTATATTCAGGCGTGGCCCTAGGCCTCCAGGGAGCCACGGCCACCAGGCTCCTGGGATTGAAGCTGAAGGCCTCCCAGAGGAGGAGCCTTACTAATGCACAGGATGGGTGGTTCTATTGTTCTTGATTTTTCTGTAGATGGGATTATAGTAAAGGTGCTGTGGGTTGTCAAAGCAGACCTCTTTTTTATAAATGTCACCAGTGCAGAGTTCACTTCTAGTACTAGCTGTATCATTGGTAAAATGAACTGGAGTTTCAGATTGTGGTTCAGGCAACCCCACACAGGCCCCTCCATTCAAATCAGTTTTTTTCAGGACTCAGAGTAATATTCATTTAAAAAACATTGGAGAGTACCAAAAAGCCAAAAGAAAAATGTTTTGTATGAGTCCACTATCTGCCAGCTTGTTATCCTTCCTCCCAGTCTTAAAAACAAAAGGCTTTGTGTGTTTTCACCAAAGTTGTGATCCTGCCACACTGATTAAGTTGGATGCTGTTTTCTGAGGCCCTATAGTCCCCAGTGAAGCAAGAGGCCATCCCTGGTCTGTGGTTTCCCCACTGGGCGACCCCTCCAGACAGCCTGGAAGCTGAAAAAACCTGCCTCTCGCCCAGATCCAGGATTGAGTATTTTAGGATTCTTTGCTTAGCATCAGTGAGTAGAGCAGTGAGTCTCTGGATCCAGGCCTTGACAGGTGGCCTACAGCCTAGGCTTAGGCTGGCTGGAAGTGGGTGGTGAGTGTGGGTGGGATGCATGGAGGAGCTAGGGAAGGGGGCTGCACTAAGAGGGACATGGATGTGTCATGCAGGTTTTACATGTTACCTGTGCAGCAATTTCTCACCTGAACCCAGGGGACGATGAGCAATGTCTGAGCGCATCTCTGGTTGTCACCACTGGTAGTGCTTCTGGCATTGAGTGGGTAGGGGCCAGGGATGCTGCCCAACACCCCACAGTGCCCAGGATTGCCCCTTCCCCTACACACACAGATTTACCAGGCTCCAATGTCAGTGGTACCAATGCGATCAGTGTCCCAGCACTGGCCGGTTTTGTATTTGGGAATGGGATGGGCAAGTTTCCCGAGGCCTATGGGGATGACAGACCCTGAAAAGTACTGCCTCCCTTAGCTCCTCAGGCCCAGAGGCTAGAGACACAGCAGCCCAAAAACCTGGGTTGGGGCCGTGGTGGGGTGGCTCAGTTGGTTGGACCATCGTCCCAATATGCCAAGGTGGGTTTGAACTCCCGTCAGGGTGCACATACAAGAATCAATCAATGAATGCATAAATAAGTGGAACAACAAATCAATGTTTCTCCTTTCCTCTGTCTCAAAAACAAATAACCATAGATGGGGTTCTTTTTTTTCCCCAGGGGCTCCAATAGAAGAGGTGGGGTGCCCTGGTGATGGAGTGAAGCCCCAAGTTAAGGCATTTTGCCTTAACTTTCTATTGTGCAAAGAGATGGCCCAGGAAGGGAAGGGGCAGCCTGGCCTCCCACTGGTCAGTGTTATTTGCCTCAGTTATCTCTTCTGCAAACTAGATCTCAACAAACATCAGTGCTGCCTCCTCTCTTCAGTCTGATGCTGCTGAGCTGCAGAAACCCTTCTTCCTGCTTTTCCATCTTCCTCCATCCCCATCTCCCACCCCCAGAATCCCCTTTACAAAATAATTTCCAACACATGGTTTTTAAGCTGAGCAGTGGGAGCCCAGCAGTGGGTGCCCAGGAGTTGGGTTTGTTATTCTTTAAGCTGCATGTGTGCAACAGGTGGTGTCTGGCTGGTGTGACCTGATTCACCACAGGAGTGGAACACAGAAGGAAATAAAAAGTGCAGAAGGAGGGGCTGGTCTGGGCCAGTCCGGACCGACTTAGACGGAGATTCACAGAGATGTCTCCTAGCCACTGTCCTCTTCCTTCATGATGGCCAGGTCCCCGTGAGTCCCTGCAGTGGTCAGCCTGTGCTGTTTGAGGGAGCAGGGATGTGTGCTGGCAGTTTTGGGGTGATCGGTTCTGTGGCTTCCTCTGAGCACTGGGTTTTCTGGGGGCGGCTATGTGGAATCGCTGTTGGCAGATGTTGGCAGAGATAAGTGGGTGGCAGGCAGGATTGAAGGCCGAGAAGCATTCATGGAGGAACTGCTCTCTTGCTTGGTGCTTTAGTTTGCTGGAGGAGAACAGGACGGGTGCTCTTGAGGGTGCAACTTGGCCATTTCACAAGCTATGGCCTTGGCCTGAACCTGCACATGCAGGTACACCCAGGCCTTTGTGTCATCTGTGAAATCAGGAGCTGGCCCTGGGGCCCTCCAAAAGGGCTCTTCCAGGTCTGTGTGAATTCAGTACATATCTGTGGACCAGGCAGGAGGGCTCTAGAAGCAAAGGCGGTGTGTCCAGCATCACAGATAGGAGCTGGGGTCTAGAGAGCGCGGTTGTCACATGGGGTTGTAGGGAAGTCAGGTGAGTGTCCCCATGCATGTGGTTACTGATCTGGGCTTTGAAGGTTGAGTAGGAGTTTTATCTGGTGTTGGAAGCAGGTTGGGTGGATTCTGAGCAGGGCACTGAAAGGCCAGGGATGTTCTCATGCTCTGTGGTTCGGAGAGGCTGTCCCCAAGCATCATTGCCACCCTCAGCAGTCCTGGCAGGATTCCCCTTTGTCACACTGACTTGTAACTTGTCCTTTTCTAGCACAGGCCCTGGGAGTGCCCCTGCAGTACATACAGCTAGTCCGCGCCAAAGACGGGAGATTGGTGGACTCAGAGCCATTTAACTTTGCTCTGTGGCTGCTGGGAGCTGTCTGTCCTGAAGGGACTATCTCTTCTGATCACCACCGAGTGTCCTCGGGACTGGAAGTGCTCCAGGCATTGAGGGGCCTATGACTCTTGGTCAGTATTTCATTCACTACTCACCTTTCACTCACTCATCCCACAGACCTTTGAGACCTTTGCAGACATTTGTACTAACCAGCTCTGGTGCAAAGAGGAGCCAGGGGGTCAGCATGTTGAACTGCTGGATGGAGAAGTCAGGGCCTGGAAGGTGTCGGGAAGGGCATGTCCAGAGGGCACTGGAGAATATCCATTCCAGGCACATCCTAGTGATGCTTGTTCCCTATATGTCCTACAGGCCAGATTCATCCCCATCTACTTGACAGTCACATATCACATTCACTTGTATGGAGAGACCGGAGACCCCTTCTCTGGGATTGTGGCCCAGAGGGCCCTCACAGAGCAGGGGTGTGGGCACTGTTTCAGAAGCCAGCCCTCCGTCACCCCCTCCCCAGCACCTGCCTGCAGAGTCAAATAATAAAAGCCAGTGTGCTCATGTGTAATCCCTGTGTGTGGACTCTTTTCTTAGGGAATGAAGCTGGCTCCTCCCTCGCCTTGGCCCCACATCCTGGGACTGCCTGTAGGAATGCAGCCCTTACTCTTCCCTGGCTGGGGTGCGCCTTCACCTGATTTCACTTGGAACATCCAAAGGTGCTTCAAGCTGCTAGGTCTCTGTGCTGGGTGCGGGGCACTCCTGGGGACCTGTGTCGTGGAAAAGGTGACCCCAGAGTCACCCACTGGAAATAAAACCCACGTGTTTGTAGAGTCAGAGATATACTGGGACCAGAAATAGTGGGAGCGCTCTATTTTGAAGCTTTCTCTATTGGGCCCACTGAGATGAATTATGCTGTCATGGACTGTGAGGACGGACAGGTGCAAAGGAGAAAAGGCTGCCTTTCACCCCACCCCAGGGTGCCTGTCTTTACCCTTGCAGCCCACTCCTCTGGTTCTTTCCCTCAGTGTTTATAGTGTCTGTATATTTCTGCACATTTTGAAGCATAGCCTGTTGTGGTTACAATTCAGGCTGCTCAGACTCAGGCAGTGGGCATTTCAAGGGTACCTTCCCCAGGATCTGGATTTGGGAGCAGAGTGGTCTGACAGCCAGTGTAATTACTGATGCCAGGGTGACTCTGGGGGCACAGAGAGAATGGGCTTGGTGGTAGCCCCAGGTCTGGCTGGGGCCCATTTCCTTTCTTTGGAACTGGCTATGTGGTGCCACCTGCACTGAGGCCTGGCCTTGCACTGTTTGCAAGGAGGGGCACAAGAGGAGGCTCTTGGGGTCTGAGCCTCAAACGAGTATCACAGGTCCTCCAGCGTCGTCACCAGCCCCAGAGGCAGGTGTGGACCCTGCTGGGTGGGGAGGAGAACCCCAGACCTGCTCCTTCAGGTGCAGCCAGCCTCAGCAAGGACATGTCTCAAATATCCATCATGTACACCTGGGAGCAATTCTTGTGGTCTTGATGTTCCCTCCCCAAGTGTTTGGGCTGCCTTGGCCAGTGTGGGACTCCCCTCTTGTACAGAATAAGTGAGTGGCCAGGTGCCTTCACCCCTAGGCTTCAGGCTTCTGGCCTGTCTGGTGGGGCGCCCCAATGTCCAGCAGTAGGGGTGGGGGAGGCCCTTAGGAGCAGAGAGACTGGGCCTAGGGAGAAGTGGTGGCCAGAGCTGGGGGGCTACTCTGCCTTCCATTGAAGGTAGCCTTCAGGGGTGCTGTCTGCCAGATCCCACTTCCCAGAAAAGCCCCAAGTATGGAGCTCTCGGAAGTTGAGCCCTCAGCCTCCCTGCGCATTGTTCCACCACTGTAGCCTTAGGGAATGTCCTTGATCTCCTGGCTCCACCTCAAGGCCTCTGCCTCCCAGGGTGAGTCTGGCCCTTGACTAGTCCTTGTGCCCCCCTTATCTCCTGTGCAGCAGGGAGTATGTCTTCTCCTGGTGTCCCCAGTGATCAGCAGGCTATGACTGCCACCTGGGTTGGAGGAGTCCCTGCTGAGGCTTATCAGGTACAAAGCTGGGGGATCCCTATGCAGTCCCACGCTTATCTTCATTCCTTGGGCAGACCAGGAAGAAAAGGGGTGGGAGGTGGTCGGGCATTTAGAAGGTAGAGACTGGGGTCATGTCTTCCCCAAGTGGGTTCTTTACACTCGATGTCTCGTCATTGATTCCACATGCAGCGGTTAGGGAAGGGTGCCTGTGGTTTCTGGAACAGAGGGTGTGGTGGAGTAGAAGGTACAGGGAGGAGCAGAGATCTGGACAGGGCCAGAATGGGGAAGGGTGCTTTATTAAAAAATTTTATTTTAGAGAGAGTGGAAGGGAGGGAGAAGAGAGGGCAAGAGACACATCAATTGGTTGCATCTCAGTATGCGCCCCAACTGGGGACCCAACCCACAACCTGGGCATGTGCCCCGACCCTGAATTGAACCAGTGACCCTTCGGTTTGCAGGATGACACCCAACCAACTGGGCCACATCAGCCAAGGCTGGGGAAGGGTTTTTTGGCAGAGGAAAGATCTGGAGAGGTTAGAAGTGGCTTCCAGGACTGGGGAATGCCTATACTTGTCTTGTTTGTGGGTCAGCCTGTTGGGGGTTGATGATGTTCTTCCCCCAGCTCATTCCTTGGCCTGTACAGGTTTCCCATCCAATGTCCCATGGCCCCAGAAGCTGGGGGAAGAGGCCTGGTCTCTGCTGTGCTAGACCTGTCCCAGAAACTGATGATCAGAGTCTGAGGGGGGATGAGATCACTGGGGGAGCTTCTCTCCTGCAGCCAGGCCAGGTCCTGGTGGGTGTGTGGTGCTGAGTGCACAGTCAAGCAGGAATGACCAGGGGAAGGCAAGCTAGGGGCTTGGAAGAGGCCTCTCCATCTTTCCCCCTCCCTGACCTGGTGAGGGGCCTTCCCAAGGGATGTGCCTCAAATGACTGCCAGGCAGGCCTTTCACCTCATGGGTGTCCCTGGAGCTGGGCAGCAGCAGGCCCCTCTTTCACTCTGGAGTAGGGGGCAGGAACCAGGCCTGGGAGTGTGACTTCTTAGAGTGTAACTCCCTTGGCTGGGTCTCTGAGGGTCTCTTCCAGCCATCCCAAGACAGCTTCCTTTTCCAAAAAACAGCCCAATTAATCTTGTTTACTAGAGGTGTGCTTACCAGTGTGAACCCTCAAAGGAGCACTGTTCTCTTCCATCCACATTAATCCCCAATAATTGAAGGACTCCTTCCAAGATACCTGGGGCCCTTCCTGATCTCAAGGGTCACCTGTCAAATTGCCTTCTGACTGTCCCCAAAGCGCCAGACAGCTTGTGAAACATTTTCTTGGGAGCTGGTCTAGTTCTGACAGGTCCCCTAAAGGACCTGGCCCTCTGAGGCAGGTGGGGCAGGGGGCTAGATGTATGTCCTGTATTCATGTTCCTCAGATAACCCTGGTGTGGCTCAGGGGGGTACCTGTGTCAGGGGCTGAACTCTGGCCCTCAGAGCTACAGCAAAACTGGCAGCTGTGTGCTGGAAGCTCCCAGACCTATCTAGAGCCTCTTGGTCCACCAGAGCAGAGAGGCCAGGTGCCCTCAAGAACTTTGCAGGGCTTCTACTCTCCTCCTCCCTTCCAGGGCACAGTGCCTCCTCCACCTGGCTTCCAAAGCACAGGCTTCTAGGGGAAAACCCTTTTGGTTCAAATCCAAAGTGCCTGAAAATCCCCGTGCTCTGCACTCTGACTTCCTGAACTTGGAGAAGGGCTGACACCCCCATGCTGATTTGCCTTTGGCTCTTTGTGGGCTTTGCATGGGTCCTCACCCCCCATCCATTGGTCCTACCAACCTATCGTGGGGGAGGGCCTTCCCACCAGTGGGCCTGTGCTCCCATTCCCCACAAGGAGGGCAGGATGGGACAGGAGTCATCTTAACTGAAGAAGGGAGTGAGGTGGGTTGGGCTGGACTGGAGACCTTGCCGCACCTCTCCACCAGAGACCAGCACAACCCCACAGATTCGTCTGTGTAAATGACCCCAGCTTGTGGCTGGTGGCCTTGGCCTGGGTACCTCCACTCTGCTTACAGCCAGGACTTGGGGGAGGGAAGGGGCATTGGCTCCTCTCTGTTCATGTAGGTGGGTGCTGGGCTGGGGTAGGTCTGCCATTGGTGTCTGGGACTCATCTTGGGTCAGGGCCTGGGCTGGGAGGGTGGCCTTGACCCCACTGCTGGGGTCTTTAGCTTTCCCTCAGAGTGGTCCCTTCACCTTGTCCCTCACTGGGGGCACAGGGGCTGTAAGTCTTGACCCAGGGTCCTCACGCCCCAGCATCCTCAGCTGTGACGTGGCGGGGCATGAGTGGCTGCTCCCAGTGTGAACACCCCAAAAGGAGAGCTCCTGGGATTTGTTTTGCTGCTGGCGCCCAGCCTTGTGTCATTTTCCCTCCTATCTCCTGCCCTCAGCCCTGGCATGTCCTTTGTGTTCTGAAGCATAGATATATGCATCTTTCTTCCTTTCCAAATATGATTTCAAAAATAGGATCCAATTTAAAAGCCAGATTGCACATCTACAGTGAACCTCTGCCTCCGTCATCTCCTCCCTGAAGGCAACCCAGGCCCAGCTGCTGTCCCCTGCAGAGCTTGTCACCTATGGACAGCCAGCCAAGTGGGCTTCTCCCTAAATGAAGTTGCATGAGTTTCCTGGGGCTGCTATGGCAAGTCACCATACCCTGGGGACCTTCCAACAGCACAGATTGATTCTCTGATAGTCCTGGGGGCCAGATTTCCACATCGACCTCACAGACTAAGTCCAGGTTTGGACAGGGCTGGCTCCTAGAGGCTCTGAGAGAATCAGCTGTCACTCTCCAACCACAGGGCATCAACTCTGTTGGCCTTTTCTTTAGAGATGTTGCAGAATTACATCCAGTAGAATTTCTAGTGATGAACACTTTAAACTGGAATATTTATGAATAATATTTATTCAGCTATACTTAAGAGAGTAGAATAAATGTAAGGTTTCTACTCGGGGGGGTGTCTAGAACGTAATACCTGCGATAAGTGAGGGAATACTGTATTAACATTTGAATATATACATTACTCCTTTCTTGAAGTGTCGTGCATTATTTGTTCATATTTCATTGAAGATGTCTGCACCTTTGTCCGTGAGTTCTTGAGGTTCGTGCCAACACTGGTGGCACTGGGGCTGTGCTGACCTCTAGCATGTGCTTTTTCCTTTTTTACACCCAGGCATCACCCCATAGATTGCCTTCTGCCTCTTGTTTTCTGTTAAGAGTGTGTGGGTGTCCTTTGTCCACAGTGCTGCTTCAGTGGTTTCCATTTTCTTGTACAGGCACAGGACTTTCCTGAAGGTGGATGTGTGGAACAGAGCTCTGCGCCCCTCAGACCCTGCCAAGTGGGCTGTATCTGCTCCCCTTTCACCCTCAGACCTGAGCTGGGGAGATCTGAACACACTCCCATTCCACCCTGTTGAGCACCTCTGTGCCCTTCAACCTGCCTGGGTGTCAGGCCTCCTGTGGCATCCTCCCAACTCTCCAATGCAGGAGGTAGTATGGAGTGGCTTTGGTGTAGGCATGCCCAGCGGGAATCCCACCACCATCCCATCCTGGCTTCTGGATCTTATGGTCTTATCTGTCAGGTTTCTAACCCTTCCAGTTATCCCAGGGACCACACCTCTCTTGACCTTGTGGCTGCCTCTGGGGCTGAAGTCCTATAACCCCTCACCCCACCTATCAGCCTCTGCAGATCCCTGCATGGAGGGGCTCTTTGGAATCCTTGCTGTGCCCACCAAGCCTTGGTGGGGGTCTGCTGGAGGCCTGGCTCCTTCTAGGTTCTGGAAGGTTCTAGGTTCTAGATTCTCTGGGTCAAGGCAATAGTTGCTGGTTGCTGGCTCGTGTGGCTGCTACTTCACAGGCCTGCCTGCTCACTGCTGTTTCCTCCCTCTCACCATTCCAGGGCTTGGTTATGATCCGTACAACCCTGAGCTGCCCAAGCTCCCTGCACAGAGGGAGAATGGTGTCCTGGGCAGAGGGGACGAGCCCCACTCAGACATCCTGGAACTGGAGCTGGTCAACCAGGCCATTGAGGCCGTGCGCTCCGAGGTGGAGATAGAGCAGCGGCGGTACCAGGAGCTCCTGGAGACAGCCCGTGAACATGTCTCTGCCGAGGTTCCTGCTCTGGCTCCCCACGGCCCTACCACCAGCCTGGATGAGGATTCCTTTCCATTGTCCTTTGATTACAACCCTGGTGGCCGAGGCCTGCTAAGCCCCAATGCCAGCTACCAGCCCACCCCACTGGCTACTCCTGCTGAACTGGGCAGCAAGTACTTGCTAGCCTCTCTGGACCCAGCTCAGGGCCATGGCGGAGGGGGCAGCAGTACCTTGGAGTACATCCCCAAGGCCATGAGCCAACCTCGGCGGTACAGCCGCCCAGTCTCCAGCAGCAAGTATGTGGTAGACGATTCCAAACCATCCACTGACCTGGAGTATGACCCACTGTCCAACTTCTCTGCTCGGCTGCTCAGCAGGGCCAGCTCCAAGGATGACCGGGCCCCCAAGCGGCCCCGGGGCTCCCGTGGCAGCAGTGAGCCCTACACACCTGCACTAAAGAAGCCCTGTGACCCCTTCGGTGGCTGTGATGCCAGGTTTTCTGACTCAGATGATGATGCCTCCACAGTTCTGGGGGACAAGCCCGCCACTGCCAGTCCCCCGAGGGCCCAGGCAGGAGCAGAGAGCAAGGGCCCCAGTAAGTTGGGCTCCAAGGAGGGCCAGGAACCTGAGGAGGGTTGCCTTCGGGAGACCAAGGAAATGGCTGTGCAGTACGATGTGGGGGACCTCAGGCAGCCTCCCAAAGGCCTTGGTGGGGCATGCCTGGTGAAGCCTGGTTCCCCTCCAGCCAAGGCCTCTCAAGAGTGCAGCGGCCCCAAGAAAGGAAGACCCAAGAAGAAGAAAAGTGAGGTGCTGCCAGTCCCTGGCCCAAAGGATAGTATCCGGAAAGCAGACAGGGATAAGAACGGAGAGCAGAGGAGGCCAGCTGTGAAGCCATGTGCAAACAAGAAGAGCTCACAGGCCAACAGTGTCCAGCACAGGGCAGAGCGACCCCAAGGGACCAAGAAAAAGCCAACTCTGGCAACCTCAGTGGCCAGTTCAGGGAAAGGCCAGAATGACCAACTGCTGCCACAGCCAAGCCCCAGCCCCACTTGTGGGGATGCCCCCCAGCTGCCGGACAAGATGGGTGGGAAGACCCCACCTGGGAAGCTGGTGGAGCGGAAGGCCCACTCGCTGGACGAGGGCACCTCCCAGATCGCCCCTAAAATGCAGAGGCGGACCCTGAGCCATGCAGATCTCTTTGGGGATGAGAGTGAGGATGAGGACCCAGGGCCCATGACACCTGGACTACGTCCCCCTGCCCTCCCCTGCCTCAGCTCCAGCTCAGACTCTGACTCAGACTCTAGCCTGGGCCTCTTGGCCACGCGGGGGCCGCACAAGCGCCTCAAGGCCTCCCCACACCCCTTGCCTTGCCCTTCGGCTGCTGCCACCTCTCCCTCCTCCTCCTCCTCTTCCTCCTCCTCCCCGGGGGCAGGCACAGATGTGGACTACTCTGCCCTGGAGAAGGAGGTCGACTTTGACTCTGACCCCATGGAGGAGTGCTTGCGCATTTTCAACGAATCCACCTGTGTCAAGACGGAGGACAGGGGCCGGTTGGCTCGGCAGGTGAGAGTCTGGGTTGGGATCAGGAAGGCTGCTGGGTGCTCTGTCCCCAGGGTCTCCCTATGATTGGAATGTCAGTGCCAAGATGGTGACAGCCTCTTAACTCGTCCAAAATTCAGGAATCCATGGTGGCTGCTTGCTGCCCCCCTGCACCCAGTCCGGAAAGAGAACACTGGCTTATGGCCCACTGGCGGGGTTCTGGCCTACCTGATGGGGCTCCTGTGGCAGCTTCTAAGAGTGTCAGGCAATGGGATATTGGGTACCCTAAACCCCCAACTCCTTCTTCAGAGTTTCTCTTCCCCTCCCCCAGCCCCTCTCCTCCTTCCATTCCCTCTCCAGTCCCTCTCCATTCCCTCCCCTTTCTTCCATTACCTTTTCTCTCCTCCCCTCTATCTCTTGTCTCCCTCTTCTCTGACCCCTATTCTCCCATCTCTCCTCTTTTCCCTTCCCTCTCCCCTCCCCCTCTGCCTCCCCTACCTGGTTCAGCCCCTTTTCCGTCCTGCCTCAGGCTTTTCTCCCAAACCTTTGCCAGCCCCAATCTGTCTGGGTCTCCTTGTCCCATGTCCCCATATTAGCCACCAGAGGGAGCTTGCTTTAAACAGCAGGATATGTCAGTCCTTGCACAGAAACCCCAGAAATCTCAGAAACCTGTATCTTCTGTGTGCAGTCTCAGTGTCTGACCCTGGACTCCTTGTTAGCACCGTCCCATTCACAGCCCTTGGAGGCGTTGCCATCTGATTTCATCCCCTTGGTTCCCACGTTTCTGAGCCTTTCCCTGGGGAAGGTGGGCAGGCAGGTAGGCAGGTGGGCAGATGAGGGAGGGGAGCAGGAGGCAGTTGGCCCCTGAAGGGCTGGGCACATCTGCAGAGTTCATCCCCAGCGAGGCACGGAAAATGGGCTCAGGACTGAGTCAGCACGTTGGTCCATGGCTAGGAGGCACTGAGTCTGTTTCCTTACCTGTAAAGTAGGGCTGGGAGTGCCTCCTGGGTGGAGGTGAGGACCCGCAGGTCATATGTAGCTGCCCTTTCCACCCTGTTCCCACCCATCCTTAATTCCCAGGCTGACTGTGTAGGTTTGGGTAGTGAGACCAGGGGAAGGAGCCTTACTGAGGGTTTAACGTGTGTTCCAGCCTCCTAAAGAAGAGAAGGTAGAGAACAAGGAACAATTGGGTCTGACCACTCTATTCCCTGGGCAAAAGAGGAGGATCTCTCATCTCTCCAAGCAAGGCAAGGAGGTAAGGGTCTGCTTTGGGGTCCTGGATGGAAGCTGGCAGGAGAGAAAGGATCTCCTGTCTACAAACAAGGTGGATGGGTTCCTGTGTTAGACTTGGTCCAACATTCCCTATGTCCTGGCAGAAAAGTGCCTGGGGCCCACATCCAGCCTGAGTTGTGCTCCATGCTGGGGGAAGCAGGTCCCAGAGCAGGGAGAGTGTGATGCAGGGGATCCCTCCCACAGGGTCACACTGCCCGGTCTCTGCCTTGCTCTGAGCTGCGCTGTGTAATCTTGGGCAAGTGGCCAGACCTCCCTGAGCCTTGGCTTCCTCCCCTGTGGCGCAGGGACAGGCATGGCTGTCAGATCACTGTGGAGTGGTCAGTGATCTGGCACAAGGAGGGCTGGGCAGAGGATGGGCCCTGCATTCTGTACTTGGAGCTCCCTCCTGTTGGTTCAGTCCTGAGGGAGGCCTGGGATTCTAGAAGCCAGTCAAGAAAAGATTAGATCAAGTGGGATTGGATCAACATGTCAGTCTAATCAGGGGCAGGGATTTTTGCCCGCCCCTTGCCTATATCAGGACTGAAGGCACAGCCTGGGCTCTTAGATGCCAGAAGCCAGGAGAGCAGAGCCACACTGGTACCTGGGACAAGTGGGACAACGTGAGCTTGAGGGCCATAGTGCTGAGCTGGTTTCCACCAGGATATCTGGAAGCTCTGAAGGTGGAGCTGAGTGCATCCTGCCCAGCCCCAACCCTGGAGCCCCTGCCTCCCTACCAGTGGCCCTACTTGCCTCCGGTGGCCTGCTCTGTGTGCCTCCCCCATACAGCTGGGTCCTGGAATTTCTCATCATTCAGCCAGAACCCATGAGGAGAGGCCCGCTGCCTGCTACCCGGCTTCCCACCGCCCAGGAAGTGTGCTACCGGCGGGCTCAGCAGGCACAGAGGGAGTCAGCCAGCTGGATCCAGGCTGCCCAGCGACCACCTGCAAAGCCGTCCTCCATTCACATTGCAGTTCCTGGTGAGAAGAGGAGAATCGCCCACGTCCCCAACCCCTGCCTGGCTGCAGGTGAGTCCCAGGGTGGTCTTGGGAGGTGAGGCACCCAGCGTACCTGCAGTGGTCGCCTTGAGGAGGCCCCTGCCTGGCTTCAGTGTGTTTGTCTGTAAAATTGGAGGGATTCTCCCTAACTGTTAGCAGGAGGCTAGGGCAAGCCTGGCATGGTGCCTGTGGCTCTGGGCCTCTCCTGGCCTTGGTGTTGGCAGTGGGGGCTGGCTGTGGAGACTTGAGGGGTGTCTTGTCTGCTAAACCCAAGCCTCTTTCAGCACTGGCCTCCCGCCCCCCTCTAAGGGCCTGACCTAGAGGTCACCTTATGGCTCTCCCTCTCTGTCCCTGCCTGGTCTTTGTGTCCCTGCCTCCCCCAGGTTCCTGGGGTATTGGAGGCTGGTGGCCTGGCGGGGATTGGTCTGAGTGTGGGCACTGGGCTCCAGATGGTGGTGCTGGGGGCGGGGAGGAGGTGGTGCTGGCCTGGGGATATAACCCAGGGTCCCAGGCCCTAATTAAACTGAGCCAGCTAATCTGGGAGAGGGCTGAGGGGTGTATTTGCTCCTCATGTGGCTCTGAGGGTCACTTTTCCCCACTGGGCCTTTTCTGAAAGTGGAGCTGCACACTCAGTGGGAGTGTCTCTACGTGGTGGTACCGGGAGCTGAGGAAATGTGCCAGGCCAGATTGCTAGAGTCAGCTGGGAACCTTTTCAGATGCAGGCTCGGCCTCCCCAGCCCAAGGGTCTGCCCCACTCTGGGATGCCCTTCCTGCTGGTTTAAAAACCCCCTTGAGTAGCCAGCTGAGTGGGTGGTCAGGTTCCATGTGGTAGTTTTGCAGGTACAGGCGTCCACAGCCCTCCCCTGGTTTTCCCTGGTATGTCCAGACTCTGAGCGCACTCCCCACAGCACCTGAGTTAGAACTTCAAGAGTGACAGGCATGGTTGTGGGGTTTTAGCAGTGGTTTAGCCCAGAGAAGGGAGATTGCACCTGAGATGTGTAAAGTTTCATAAACCTGCACCTTTTGCACTTAGCCATCCAGTCACCACTGAGGCAGCCAGTATTCCTGGCTCTCCTGGGGTTTCGGGAGACCCGCCCAGTGCTATGCACTTGCATTGCAGGAAATTCTGCGTCTGCATGAGTCTCAAATCTGAAAAGTGCATGCTCCTCCCTTCCTTCCCATGGGACCTACAAGGTCAACCAACCCTGGCATAGGACTCCCAGGAACCAGGGGCCTGTGCCCACCCTTCCATGCATCGGTCTCCTCACCTGCTCCTGTCCCTTCATCAGGGCCGAGCCCAGGCTCAGAGCTGGTCAGAGGTCCCCTGTGCACATACACTTGGAGATGCACCTTCCCTGGCCCACTCGGAGCCCTTGCAGATAACTCTAACCCTAACCCTCCTCCGTGGGGACAGGAAACTGTCTGGTTTGTGACCTCACCAAAGAGAGAGGAGACCACAGAGGCAGTGTGGGCAGGCCAGCTGGGTCACAATGACCAGGCTGGGACGTCCCAGACCCTCTGGTCCTCAGTCCAGGAACCAGAGCCTTTCCTCTCTCAGACGTCAATGCTTTGGAGTCAGGGGCCAGAACATGTGGCAGAGGCTCCCCGTGCCCCCAGCCATTTGCCGGACCACACTGCTGGATTTCGCAGCTCCATTTTTGTGTCCCCTTTCTCGGTGGACTTGTCCAAAAGCAGATAGAGCCTAATGTCCTTCCATAGCCTGTTTTTCCACCACTTGTCCTTCCCCCTGTGCTCCGAGATACACGTCCTACTGATGCTGAATGACCGCAGCTGCCTAGTGCTCTGCAGCTCAGTGATGGGTGCACTGTCTTCCTGTGCTCACATTGCCTGTCCCTTGCCAATTTCCACAGGTGCCAAGAGGACCCTCGGAGCCAGCAGCAGCCAGCCTCCCAATGGCCTTGAGGTGGGCAGCCAGCCCTTGAAGACGCGCACGCTGTCAGGCATGGCTTCCAAGACCACCAGCACCATCACCCCCAAGCGTGTGGCACACAGCCCATCTTTACAGGTAATTGCCCCTTCCTGTGGGAGTCAAGGCACCCTGCTCACGATGCACCCTGCTCACGATGCACCCAGCATCACAGGCTTGCTTTTCCATCTTCCTGTTCCCTTGTTTTCTCTTTAATTCATTGCCTTTCACTATTTAGAGTAGTTTTGGTTCACAGAAACATTGAGCAGAGAGAGCACAGAGTAACATGAGCCTTCCCCCTCTTGTCAATACTGGTGTGGTCATCTCTTGGCATCAGCCAGCCTATGGTGACCCCTGTGGTCACTAAGACCCAGTTTCCAGCAGGTTTCACCCTGTGTAGAGAGGATTCCAAGAAGTGCGTCAGAGGACCAGGCAGGGGCCTGCCACCTTCCACTGTTTCTATATCCCCTCCAGAGTTTAAAGAAGCCCATTATCCCAAAGGAGTTTGGGGGCAAAGTCCCCACCGTCATCCGCCAACGATATCTCAACCTGTTTATTGAGGAGTGTCTCAAGTTCTGCTCCTCTAACCAGGAAGCCATAGAGAAGGTGGGTGACACTGGGAAGTGGTGGCCAGCTGGCTGGGGGTTGCAGGGCCACGTCCTGGGCAGAAGAGCTGGGACCATCTGTCGGGATGTCCAGGGATGAATGGCATGTCATCCTTAGGCACTGAATGAGGAGAAGGTGGCCTATGACCGCAGCCCCAGCAAGAACATCTACCTGAACGTAGCTGTAAACACCCTCAAGAAGCTGCGGGGCCTGGTCCCCAGCACTGTACCTGGTCTCAGTAAGTCGGGCAGGGTGGGGGCAGCCTGGGTGTTGCATCTAGAAGATATGGGTCCACACTTCCCACAGAGCGGCTGGGACCCTCTTGGCAGCCTTTCTGCTGCTCTGAGTGGTAAGATTCTCAGACAAAAGGCCCCTGGCTGTAGGGCTCTGTCTAAGCTGGCATTGGCCCCATGTCCTCAGAACAGCCTCTTCCTGCTTTTAACCACTCTCCTTCTCTGAGACCCGGGTCTCTCCAGCAAGGGGCCGCCAGCCTGCTAATGGGGCTGCCTCTTCAAAGCTCGCCCTGCCTGCTCTGTGCATTAACCTAGGAAGACGTTTATGGTGCCTCTTGAGGGCGCATTAAGCCATCAGCAGGCGCTTCCCTGTCCTGTTCTCAGCTGGGCCCCCTCCATCCACTTCTCCTGCTCCAGTAGGCCATTATATCTCATGTTAAATTCTTTCCCTACAAGGGTGAAAATCCCCGCCCAGGGGGAGATGAAGGGAAAACGGGCTACCTGAGTTAATGTGGGGGTGGGGCAATTTGCCCAGGGTCACATGAGGTCGGGCCTCCCCTGACTCAGGCTGGTGATGAGGCTGTCCTGGAAACGAGGCGCCAAGGAAGTGGGGAGCACTTGGGAGGGGTGAGGGATTCTGAGCCTAGTTTACCCTTCCCCTCTTCCTTCCAGAAACCAGTGGCCGGAGAGTTGTGTCCCATGAGGTGGTGCTGGGGGGCAAGTTGGCCGCCAAGACCAGCTTCTCGCTCAGCCGCCCAAGCAGCCCCCGTGTGGAGGATCTGAAAGGTGAGTCTGGCTCCTCCAGAGCCTGGGGCATAGTGCCCTTCCCCCACCCCTATCTCTCCCTTCCACCCTCTGCCTACCCCTTGGCCATCCCTAGCCTCACTGTGGGGCTGATCTTCTGTCCTGGTCATCTGCAGGGGCTGCTCTGTATGACCGCCTCAAAGACTACCTGCTCACCGAGGATCAGCTCAAGGAGAATGGCTACCCCTTCCCACACCCCAAAAGGCCAGGGGGTGCTGTCATCTTCACCTCTGAGGAGAAGCTGCCCAGAGATTGTGAGTTGTCTCTTGCCACTGTGCTCCTATTAGGTTGCACAGGGAAGGCCATCTGGGTAGAGGGAAGAGCAAGTGCAGAGAGGTTCAGGCCATAGAGGCTGGCCTGACTCCTCGCCTTTCTTGCTGTCTCCCTGTGTGCGCCCCACAGCCTCCTGCAGGGTCTGCTGCCGTTGTGGCTCCGAGTACCTCGTGTCCCCCTCAGGCCGGTGTGTGCGTGAGGAAGAGTGTTACTACCACTGGGGGCGGCTCCGCAGGAACCGCGGTGAGGCCCTGGCCTGGCCCCTGCTCCAGGCCCTCCCCAGCCCCTTTTTAATTTTCTGTTTCTTTGTTGTGCTTTATGACAAAAGTAAAGACCTTCTGTTACAGCATTTAGACATAGATAAAGGAAGGCCTCCTCACAACCTTGTCACCCCCACTGGCCCTTCTTAAGTTCATAAGCACTTGTTAAAAATACGTGGGAGTTTGGGAACAATGGGTTTGTCCTGACCTGCAGCTGCTGGTTTCACTTAATGGCCAATGTGGCCAGGTTCTCACCTACAGGAATGCATTGGTTTCCTGAAGTGCCCGTGGCTATCTGCTGACCCACCTCTTGGGGGCACACACAGGGTTCCCTGGGATGCCGTGTCCCCTTCAGGCCCCAAGGGAACCCGTACCTGCACATGTCCTCACTGACAGTCTGGGGAAGGGCCTGTGCAGGGTCAGGGGGCTGCACCTATCCCAAAACCACTCTTCCCTGTAGGGCCTGGTGTCCCCCAGAAATAGGGCTGGAATCCCTGGCCTCACAGGGACCACCCTTCAACCCAGAGCTGGGGTCCTCACTCCTGGGAAGTCCCTGCCGGCCTAGACAAAGTGGGTGTCAGCAACTACCTGCAGGAGACATGAGAACACTGCCACTGACCCCTGTCTTCCTTGCAGCGGCTGGTGGCTGGGAGACTCAGTACATGTGCTGCTCAGCCACCATTGGGTCCACTGGCTGCCAGGTCGCCAAGGTAGGTCTCCTGGGCCCTGCTTGATACTACCTCATGTGAGAATCTCCTACTCTGTCCTGATTGGAGCAGACTACCCTCAGCTGCCCTCTTCCTGTCCTTTGGTTCATCTGTTTCCAAAAGGGGAGTTCAGTCTGGTCCTGTGAACTCAGCCTTGTTGGCTTTTCCTGAGGTCCCCTCCCCATCCTCTGAGCCTCCCACCCTCACTTTCCCCTCCCCACCATCAGCAACATGTGCAGGATGGCCGCAAGGAAAACCTTGAAGGGTTCATGAAGACCTTTGATAAAGAGCTTCCAGAAGATGCTCACCCCGGAATCTATGCCCTTGACTGTGAAATGGTGAGTCATCTGGCTGACACTTGCTGAGGACTCATGGCCCTTGTAGGCTGCAAGGGCCATGCTGCTCTGTGGAGTTGTCCCAGCTCCTCTGCCTGAAGCTTTGGGCCAATGTGGGTTTTAGGATAAAAAGAGTGGATGAAGACTGTAAAAAAACAGTTGGGTCCGCCTCCCTGTGGATCACGCTATGTCTATAGCTCCTAGGCTCATTCACAGCCTTGCCAGCATCTGCTCAGAAAGGGCTCTAGTTACCAAGTAGATGCTCTCACCTGATCCCCAGCACACACCACATGCTCTGGACACAGCCGTATTTATTCAGGGTCCCCTCTGCACTCAGATGCTGTGCAGACTTCCTGCGTATAATACAGGCTTTGGGAAAGGGCACCTGGTTCATGCCTACTCTGACCTCTAGACAGACCCCGGATGTTCTCTGGCCTGGGGTCAGCACCTGCTGCAGAGCTCAGGAATCAGGGGCAGCCTTGTCATGAGCACTGGGCTGGGGGCGTCTGGTCATTGGTGCCTCGGAAGGAAGGCAGGCTGGCTGTGGGATGTGTCTGAGTTGCATCCTCTTGGCCTGCAGTCCTATACCACATATGGCCTGGAGCTGACACGTGTCACAGTGGTGGACACTGACATGCAGGTAGTTTATGACACCTTTGTCAAGCCGGACAACGAAATTGTTGACTACAACACAAGGTATATCCTGACCCTGAAGGACCTGGGATCCCAGGGTGGGAACTCCACCCCCCATCCCCACCCCCCACGTCCCACCAGTGTCCAGTCTCCCTGACCACAACCCAGCTCATGTGCTGGGGACCCCTGGTGCCCTTCCAGCCACTTTAAAGCCCCTGCCTTGCCTGCCCTAGGTTTTCGGGAGTGACTGAGGCTGACCTTGCTGACACAAACATCTCACTTCGGGATGTACAGGCTGTCCTTCTGAGCATGTTCAATGCCAATACCATCCTCATTGGACACAGCCTAGAGAGCGACCTGCTGGCCTTGAAGGTATCTTGGCTTCCCAGGCTCTATCCTCAGAGGGCGGGTGGGGCTGTGGGTCAGTGACCAGGCACACTGCTCTGGAATCCTTCCAAGCCCTGGGTGCCTTTTATTTCTTTTAAAGATTTTATTTATTTATTTTTAGAGAGGGGAAGGGAGGGAGAAAGAGAGGAAGAGATACATCAATGTGTGGTTGCCTCTTGTGTGCCCCCAAATGGGGACCTGGCCTGCAATCCAGGTATGTGCCCTGACTGGGAATTGAACCAGCAATCCTTTGGTTCGCAGGCCAGTGCTCAATCCCTTAAGCTACATCAGCCAGGGCCCTGGGTGCCTTTGAGGTCCTGCCCTTGACCCTACCTTGACTGGCTGGCTGTTCCCACAGGTCATCCACAGCACCGTGGTGGACACATCTGTGCTCTTCCCACATCGCCTAGGCCTCCCTTACAAGCGCTCCCTTCGGAATCTCATGGCTGACTACCTCAGACAGATCATCCAGGATAATGGTGAATGATGTGGCGGTTGGCACAGGATCGGGGCTTGGCGGAGGCAGGGTGGGGCGCAGGGCTGACTCACTCTGACCCTCCACCTGCTCCACAGTGGATGGGCACAGCTCCAGTGAGGATGCCAGTGCCTGCATGCACCTGGTGATCTGGAAGATTCGAGAAGACGCCAAGACCAAGCGGTGACCGCCGCCTGCCCACCTGCCCTCCCCCTTCCTGCCTCCTGCTGCCCTGGCCTGTCCTCTAGCCCCAGGCTTCTTTCAAAACAGTGCAATAAATCTTGAGAGCTAATCCTGTCCACATCACCAAGACATGGAAACGGAGAGCACAGGAGGAGCCACGTGGCACCCAAGACCCAGCTCAAGTCCTACCTGGAGCCCCAGCCCCTGTGTGGCCCCTTACTCCCTCCCTGCCTCCGCCCCAGACTGCTGTCATTTGGAAACTGCTGCTGCTGACAGCAGAGGCTGGGACCATGCGCCTGGCATACCAGCCAGGCTCTGCTTTTGTCCCCAGCAGTGACCTTTGTAGGCTGACCACCTGCTCCCCCCTCCTCACCTGCCAGTGTCCAGTGGGCTAGGTGGGCTTGTCACAGGTTTGTTTGGACAGGGGTTATCTTTTTTATTTTGTATTGTTACTTTAATTTAAACCTGATGACTTGCATAGTTGTCTTCCCCCACCCGGAGAAGCAAGACCCTGGTGCTTGCCTTCCCTCCTGGGAGGAATGGGGGTTGCGCGGGGTGGGAGCAGTCAGCTGGTGCCTCCACAGCCACCAGGACCCAGGAGTCCAGCCTGGCCTGGGTCCAGTTGGGAGGGAACTGGTCTTCCCCAGCTGCACCCCCTAACTCCTTGACCTCTGGGAACCGAGCCAGCCCCTCCCCCAGCCCCCAGGGCCTGGCCTTCCAGATGTTCCGGGGGCTCTGGCATCTGTACACTTCCCATTGGAGCCCTGCTCTCACCTGGGAGTTGTCTGTCAAGGCCCACAGTCCCTCCCAATGCCCCAACCCCCTCTCCCTCACCCCCAGGCAGGGACAATAAATGTTTGTATGGATTTTAGATGTTATGGGGTCCAGTGGTGTTCCTGGTACCAGATGTGGCTCCACATACTCTGTGGAGGTCATTGTTCCCGTGGCTAGGACTTGCCCCAATGGGGGAGCAGGAAAGCCAGCTCTGGTCCCCAGGCTGGCCCTGGACCCTGCTCCCTGCAGTGTTCCCCTGCAGACCAAGAGCCCTGGGCAGTGTGAATGGTTGGGGCCTGACATTCTTTCAATCCCTTGAAGCCATCAGCCAAGTTCTGTGAGAGGATGAATGTCTGAGAAGCTACCATGGAAAGAGCAGAGCAGCCATTGCCCACTGGGCGCCATTTGCCGGTCCCTGGAAATGTGTGTGCCCAGGTCCCTGAATTCACCCCATTTGTGTGTTGCTTTGGCTCTTGGGTGATGGGAGAGCCAGGGCTGTTCAGGATTCTTTATTTTTTTTTAAGCATATGCACCCCAATCGAGGGTTGAACCCGCCACCTAGGTGTGTGCCCTGACCAGGAATCAAATCCCCAACATTTTGGAGTATGGGATGACACTAAAACTGAGCTACACTGGCCAGGGATGATTCCTTTTTAAATTTATTCAAAGTGAAACGTGAGGCTGTAAAAACTTTGTGGGACAGGAGATGCTGGGGGTCCTCATGTCCTGATGTGGAAGCATAAAGGTTCTGGGAGGAAGGCTGCCACGAGGCAGCCCCTGTCACCCTGTCACTCTGGCTTTTGCTAAAGGCAAAAGGACATGGCGGCCCCTTTCCTAAGGGCTTCCTGGACTGTGGCTGCTTCGGGTTTCCTCTCCAGGTCCCGGGGACCCTGGAAGGGAGCAGAGTTTGGTTCAGTCACGCCCCTGCCACTGTCACATCCCTCTGGGGCTATTCTAACCAGTTGACTTTACCCCTCCTCTTCTGTAAATAAGAGTTTCCTAAATAGGTGGTGCCAGTGACTTCACAGAAACCCATTTCCATGTGGCATCTGTACCCCTCGGCACAAATGAGGGGACGCTGGGAGAGAAGCTCCCCAGTTCAGGAGGTATGCAAGCTTTCAGCTTGCCAAACCTGTTGGTTCTTTGAGGCCGAAACCCACTTCTCACTGCTCTGGAAGCTCCTCTCCCCACTTATAATCCCAGGGAAGAAATCAGATCCCCTGATCCCTTCCTCAAGACCCAGCAAGATCTCTCCTAAAGCCCCTTCACCAGGGTCTTTCTCATTAACCACTGGATAGGGCTGGATTAACATTTGTTGAGTGAATGAATGAATGAATGAAGAGGTTTACTTGGCACCCCCAGATGCCAAGCAGGATGTACAGACTCACAGCTTTCAAAGAAATGTTATCGAGAAGTTGCTGTTCATCCATCCATTCATTCACTCACCCAACACTTGCTTATGGGTGATGCTGGTACCTCGGGGAGGGGGGCAGCCCGGGGTATGAAAAAGGCACTAGGGCAGAGTCAGACATAGGCACCCTTTCTGTTGAGTCAGGACTGGACCAGAGCAAAGGACGCCAGGGCTGGGGGGAAAGTGCCCAGAACCCTCTGTCTTCCTAATTTCCACGCTTCATGGGGCTCCAAAAAGTGAAAATGTGAAAGACGGAAATTAATCTATCTCCCCTGTGCCCCAAGTTTGCCCCTCCCCTATGAGCCCCAACTCTCAAGGGGACCCTAACTTTTGTAGCCCCTTCCACACACCTTTCCGCCCTGACTCTAGTTCCCCATCTCCGACAGGAGGCTGCTTCAACGTCAACACTGTCTCCCACCCCCATCACCTCCTTTCGGAAGACTCCCCGAGAGCCGTGGCCTCCCGTTCAGTGGGCACAAACCAGGACAGAGCCTTATGGGTTTCCTCCTGGCGTTGGGATGGTCTCGGTGGCTCTAACGGCCTGCTCTAGCCCGGCGCCCAACACTGCGCCTGCGCACAGGAGGTGTGAAAACCCAGGCCCTCAGACTCACGCCCAGGTAGGTACCTGTATTTACCTACTGGTGCGTCCTTCCTCAGCCAAACGGACAAGTCCCTTAATAACTAGTTGTTACTAAGACACGCCCCCTCATCCGCTCCCGCTATGCAAGACCCCGCCCACTGACTCTCGCAGCCTCCCAGCTGACCGCACCCCAGAGACCCTTCCAGGCTCAACCTCTGCCCTGGTCCCGCCCACAGGGCCTGTCCGGGCTCTCTCCCCTCCATGGCCCTCTCGGACTCATCTTGGTCCCACCCTCTTTTTGGCCCCGCCCTCAGCCCCCACCATCGCCAGCGTCGGCCTAGGTCCGCCCTTCGGCCTTGCCCTGCCCCACTCCCGTCCATCCCTTTTCAGGCTCGTTGGCACTAGGCATAAAGCTCCACTACATCTCGTTCCCTGGACGCCCGGGGACCGCCCTGGTCCACTCCTGTGAGCTGCCGCACTCCCTGCTGCTTTGCACCCCCGGGTGTCTGCGCAACCTCTCAGGTCTCTGCCCGCCTGAGGGAGGGCAGGAGGTTGCTGCAACGACGGAGGGGACGCCCCCTAGAGGTTCGCGCAGGGCGGGATCTGGAGGGGTGCCGGACCCCCTCCAGATGGATCTCCCGGCCCAGGGAGCCCCGGGGGAGGGGGGTGTTGGGCCTTGAACCCTACGCCTTGAGGCTTTGGGGTGGGGGAGGTTAGGTGAGATGAACAGGAGTGAGGAGGGGGTAAGCACTGGGGGGGGGGGGGCGAGGGTCTTCTGACCCCAGCTACACTACTTTGGGTGAATTCTGGCAGTCCTAGCATCTCTCCAACCCCACCTACCCGGCGCGGGGTCTCCCTGGGCGCCAGGTCCCACTAGCTGAGCCTCACTTCTTTTCATTTGGGGAAGGGGCATGGTACTGCTCAGGCTCCCAGGGGCATTAGAGCTGGCCCTGAGCCAGGTCCTCCCCCGTGGCCCTGGGGACACACATGACTCAGACACCAGCCCTCCTGCCCTAGGAGGATTCCAGTTCAGCCAGCTTCCCAGACAGGGAAAGAAGCAGAGGAGAGAAGATGATGAGATTTGGAATGAAGGACATCACAGGCAGAGGGAGAGCCCAGAGGAGGTTCCTGAACAAGCTGGGCCCATCTGAGAACTATAAAGCTGAGACCAGAAGGGTGAGGAGGCAGTGATCAAGCATGCAGGAAGGTTGCTCCCCAGGCAGAGGCAACAGCCCTAGTAAGGGCTTGGAGAGCTGCTGAGGGCTCCCTGTAGAGACAAATTTCTGGCATTGAAGGAGTGACCACGAACTAGGCATTGAAAAGGTTCCAGGCTCTGTAGAAGTTCTGGTGTCTGCCTCCATCACAGTTCACTGTCCTGAGACCACACTCAGACCTCTCAGACCATCTTGGCCCTAGTATACATGTTTACTGATATAATGTATAACCCTGGACCCATGTAGTCATTCAACAACATGGAGCCCCTCAATGGGGTGGGCTCCCATGTGGGAATCAGGGCAGGAGAGGGGCAGCAGGGAAGCTCTGGAAGAGGTGGGTGTGGCCATCTCAGGAGAGGTGATAGCAGTGGGGACCCAGGGCTGCACTGAGGCTAGGCAGCATCAGCCAGAATCTATCCTGGGGACCAGCTGTAATGGAAGTTGAGGCACCCTCAGCTTGGTAGCTGGAGGGACTGGTGGACATGAGGCTGTTGCAGACTGGGGATCAGTGGAGGCCCCAGATATCCAGGGAATGACACACAGCCAGTGGCTGGACCTTCAGAGCCTGGGGAGAGGGCAGCTGATGGAAGTGGGAGGTGATATTTTGGAGGGGCAGAGTAATGGACAATGTCTAGCAAGGGCTGGGCCACTGGTGTGACCTTGAGCCCCTCTTCCCAACAGCCACACCAGCATGGGCAGTCTGGCCTACAGTGAGGACCTTGAGGAGGAAAAGAACTCAGGTGCATGTTTTGGGGCCAAGTGGGCAGCATGGGGTCTGTGGAGGAAACCAAGGGGCGTTGCAGAGTGTGGTGGCTGAAATGTGGAGATGGGGAGGCCCCCCAAACCCATTTGACAGATCCAGCATGGGGTTCTCATTGGGTTACAAATAGTCCCAAATCCCATGAATGAATGCTAGACTCACTGGGGATTGCAGACCTGAAATAGCTGGGCAGCCCAGGCTGGGCAAGCAGCCTCGCATATCTTGGAGCTGGGCACCAGTCCTCAGTATTACCCCTCTGGAGAAGGAATGGCATGAATAAATCTCCCAGGGCCTGTCCTCTGTGCCTAGGGACTGGCCCAGAGTGGTGTTTGTTTACCAACTCCCACACCCATGGCAGAGAGCCAGGCATTCCGAGCATCTGGGTTCCCCAAAGGCCCATTAGACCTCCTCTGGAGATCATTAGGTAGTGTTCATCTGCGCCCTATACCATGCCCTGTTCTCTCTGACTTCAGCATTCACCTGGAAGGTGAAGGCCAACAACAGGACCTACAATGACCAGTTCAAGGAGAAGGCCTTCCTGTGTCGGCAGAGGAAGAAGTACAAGGTGGATGGTCCCAGCCTTCCTGGCCTCCCCTACCTCCTCCCACCCAGCCTACCCAATATCCCCAATTTTAATCATGAACAAATAATCAGTTTGGTGCTAGAATTTCCTGTTTTCTTGGCCCCACCTTAAAATCAGTTAATAGTAAACCTTCAAAGTACAATGTATTCATCAGGCTCTGCCTAAAATCCCCTTGCATGTGTCTCACTTTGGGAAATACTGAGGTCACAGTGCTGCTTGAAGAATCTTTGCATCTAGTAGGGGCTCAATTGAAGCTGGCTCAAGGCTTTGCACTCAGCTGGCACTCAGCAAATGCTGGCCTGAGGGCTTTGCATTCAGCTGGCACTCAGTAGAGGGGGCTCAAGGTCTTGGATTTGGTAGATGGTTAATGCTGGTTGGAGACTTTGCACACATTGGGTACTCAACTATTGCTGATTGTGGCCAAAGGGTGGGGCAAGACCAGGGTGGGGCTCTGGTCTGGGCAGCACCCCCATGTTGGCTCTCATTCCAGGGCAACATCATTCACAAGCCAAGTACAGCTTCTCCTTCCTGCCCTTAAATCTGTATGAGCAGTTCCACCAACCTCTACTTCCTTTTCATCATCATTCTGCAGGTGGGGTGGGGTGTGGATGGCCCTGGGGGTCAATACCTGTGCATACGCCATTCCTTTCACTTGCTCAAATCTCCTCCTCCAGAAAGTCCTCCTTGACTAGCTTTGACACATGGCTCTCTAGATACACGGGATTCAAGTGTGTGGTCTGTCTGTGCAGTTGCGGGAGGTCAGTGTCCAGCTCCTCACACACTGGGAGCACCCTCATGGCTCTATTCCCACTGCCCATCTCAGGGCCTGGTACACAGAAGGTGCTCAATATATATTCAATGATGAAGGTGTATGAGTGGCTCCTCTGGGTCTGAGGAGGGTACAGCCCCTCCCCAGGATGGATGGCCTTGACTACATGACCCTCTTGGCCCCAGCCCATCAAGCTGACCCCAAAAGGTGAGGAGGAAAGAAGAGCTGAGAACAGATTCTCAGGACCTGCTGGGCCAATTCCTAGCACCTAGGTGGCCCTGCCATAGGGGCAGAGTACCGTCTGGGCAGTTTTCTCTTTCAGTGGGTGGGCAGTTTACAGAGTGCCCTTACCCTCACTTAGCATTTCATTCTGTTCTGACCCTCTGCTTTTATCCATCAATCTAATAAACATACAGTGTGCAGGTCCTATGCTAGACATTGGGGACCTGGCAGTGGCCTGATAGCCACTGTCATTAAACCACATGGCAGGAACCAGTGATGGGAAGGGGACTTACATCCTACCCAGGCTGGTCTGGAGTTCACTTGAAGCTCAGGCCTGAAGCGTGACTTGGGGGACCAGGGTTACAGAGAGGGGAACAGTAAACCAAGGCTCTGAGCAGAGAACAAGCTTGGGGGTGGTAGGGCTTCCTGGAGGATGTGACATGGGAGTCGGCCATGGAAGGAAGATGAGTTTGCTAGGGAGAAGTTCTGGGAAGGGAGAGGAAATAGGCAGTTGTCCCAAGGTTTGTGTGGGGAGGTGGCTGGCCTGGGGCACAGGTAGGTGGCAGGTGGGACACAGAGTGCCAGGTTGAGGGGCTGGGTGGGAGGGCAGTGGGAAGGCAGGGGCTGGGTGGGAGGTTGGGGGGAGTGTCAGGGATGGTGCATCAGTATTACCCACCGGCATGACCCACACTGGGTGTAGGGCATCTCTGAGACCTGCACACTGCCCTGGCTTACCCTCTCCACTCCACTCGTCTGCCTCCTTCTCATTTGGGCCAACCTGAGACCTGGTGGACGAGATTATAAGTGGGGTTGAAGGATAGCTGGGGAGGGGCTTGGTGACAGGGTGGGCCTTTGTCTTACTACCACAATGGACAGGTGCCCCATGGCCCTTTGGCCCCTGCTGCCACACTGGGTGACAGGTGAACTATGTCTTCCTTCTGCCTCCAATGGCAGTTGTCCCAGCAGTACCCCCTCCCCTGCCAGGGCCCCTGGACAGATGTGGATGGCTCACTATCTGGGCCACGTGTGTGAGCTGGAACTGTGCTCTGCACCTCACCAGGGCAGTGTGGGGGCAGAATGGGGGCATGGCCTGGGGTGGGATCACCCTGGTGGGAGAAGGGCTGGGGCAGAGCCACCCCTCTGAGCCACCCCTGTTGACTCAGGGGCGGCATAGGAGACAGGACCAGGACCATCAACAACAGGCCCTGCTAGACGCTGATGGGGAAGAGGTGAGGCCTCTGGTGCTGTGTTGGGGGAGTTCATCCTAAGGAAGAAGACTCCAGCACAGTGTTGCGGGGTGGGGGGGTGGGGGGGGTGAGGATGTATTAGGGAGGGGTGCCCAGCAGAGTGCCCGAAACGTTTCAGGCTCTCTCTTTCTCCCTCCCTTCTCCTCTCTCTGAAAATATATAAATAAAATCTTAAAAACAAGTTTTTAAACTGTGGTAAAACACCAATAACAAAATTCACCATCTCACCATTCCCACCTGCATGATTCAGGCATGCCAAGAATAGCCCGGCATGTGCTGTTCAACCAACCTCCAGAACCTCCCCACCCCCACCCCAGGACAGGAAGCGCTGAACAGAACCTGGAGTTGCCCAAGCTGTACATTGCTGGCCAAAAGGGTGAACTTTTCAACTACTGAGCTTCCTCCAAGCCATTGTCCATGGCACAGCCACCTCCCTGGTCAACTTCTTCATGACCCTGTGATCAGCTATTACATGTCTGAGCCCTTCAATGACTAATAAGTCTTTTGCCATGGCCATGGCCATGGCCCTGTCAGGCCTGCTGTCTATCACCATGGAGGTAGGCAGGACTGCCACCAAGCCCACCCCCAGTGGGACCTTGGACACAGGCCATGGTGATCTTATCACCTGGTGACCCTGCTTGAGAGGCCTTAGTAGGTGCCCTTTGACCCTGAGGGCTTGACCCCCACCCTCCACTACATAGCCTTTCCTGGGGTTCCAGCCCCTGTGGCTTAACCTTCTTTTTCTGTTCAGGTCATTCTCATCATCAAGTATTGGATGGTCCTGTTCATGCTGGCCATTTTCTTCAGCCTCTGCTTCTACCTGCTCATAACTTGGGCCATACAGAGCTTCTGGCTCTTCATATCTCCCCCAAGAACTGCCTGTTTCTGTGTAAGCTCCCCAGCAGGAAATGGGACAGCTAGCCCTGGAGATGAGTGGGGACTGTTTCTTTAGGGAATTTTCACAAAGGCATCTTGGGATGAAGGGTAAGGAGGGAGGTAGGATGTTAGGAAGAGGGGGCACTGAACAGACTTTTGGGAGGCTTCACCCTAGGCCAGGACATGACACCTTCCTGTTACCAGATGCTGACTGAAACACACTGTCCCACCCCTCCATCCTGCTGGTGGTCCTGCTGAATGTGTCATTAAACACCCTGCCTGTACTGGCCTTGCCTGTCATTTACCAAGCTTTCAAGAAGACACACCCCAAGGTGAGGGTGGGTGGGGTCCCCATGGTACATTCCCAGAACCCATGTTGGGAGCAGGTACTCCAAAGAGATGTGGAGCTGGGGGTAGGAGATTGGAGACACATATGCACACTCAGTGCCCTCAGGACCTCAGGGAGGAAACCGTACTTCCTGGGATGGAGGTGATCAGCCTGGTTCCAGCGCTGACATTGTCAGACTTCCACCATGAATTACCTAGGACTTGGGGGTTGAGATGACAGAACTGACTTGAAAAATGTTTAGGCAGAAAGGGGAGCTTAGAAAAAACCCAAGTACCAATCAATCGATGAATGGATAAACACAGTGTGGTTTGTCCACATAGTGGAATACTATTCAGCCCTAAAAAAGAAGAAAATTCTGACCCCTGTTACAACTTGGATGAACCTTAAGGACATTATGCTCAGTGACATAAGCCAGACACAAAAAGACAAATGCTGTGTGATTCCACTCATAGGGGGTGGCTGGTCTGATTCATAGAAACAGAAAGTAGATGGTGGGAGCCAGGGGCTTGGGGAGTGAGTGTTTAATGGGGACAGATTTTCAGTTTGGGAAAATGAAGTTCTGAAGATGACGGAAGTGATGGTCTCATAACAATGTGGATGTGCTGAGCACTGCTGAGATGTGCACTTAAAAATGTTAAATGATATGTTTTATGTCTATTTTACCACAAATGAAAAAAGGTGGGGGGAAGGAACTTATTGGCTTGGGTAAAAAGAAAAGAAAAAAAGAAAAAACCTAGAAAGACCAGTTGCAGCTGGGATGGGCTGCAGAATTGGCTGAAATAGTGAACCAACATATGGCTACCGTACAGGCTAGAGACCTGGCTGCCCCATGGTTAACCTCTCCCAGCTTTGCTGTAAGAGGGCACTTAAATCAAGTCCCAGGGAAGGGCTCTGATTGGCTGGTCCAAAATCAGGTCCCAGGGAGGACTCAACTTGGGTAGGGTAGAGCCTGGCCAATGAATGATGGCCGAAGTTGGAAGCAGGTGACCTGAAAGCAATCAACGCAGCGTGGGAGGCTGATTACCCTTGCTTACCCCTTTGCTTTGCAGGAGGAGAAGGAGGAGGCTCTGACTGAGGAGAGAGATCACTGTGGAGTCCCTGCCCTACCTACGGTGGGAGTCATGTGCCCGGCGCTCCAGCTCTGCCTTCTCCCACTGGGAAGGCTACACAGACTTCATCACATAGGGCACAATTGTGCAGACTTCATCAGGGGTCAACAGCAACCCACTGGCTGATCACTCAGTCCCATCTGATGAAGATTTGGTCCCAAGCATCTAAGAGCCGTGGCACCAGAGGAACTTGTCATTCCTGGGGAAGAAGAGGAACCTGCACTGGGGGAAGTTGTCCTCTGAGGACACGCGGACCCCCTCTGTGATGAGCTCCTTCTTGACTATGAAGGGGCAGTTTTCTTTCACTAAAAAATGGGCTCCCTCCACAAACTGGCAATATGGGTCTTTCCACAAGAAATTGCCAATGAAGCAGGCAAGGCCATATTCTTCCGAGAATCTGCCACCAGCCAAGGTGAGGCCACCATCACTCAAAGAAAGCCAGATGCCATTTTCTGAAAGCCAGCCACTGCCTTCTGGCCAGTCATCTTTAAAGAACCAGCCAGCATCCCTGGATAAAATGTTCTTTTGGAAGATGTCGCTGCTGTCCCAGAAGAACTGGCCATACATCTGGCAGAAGGAGTCCCAGCCCTGTCAGGAAGGGAGGGTACCACTTCCTGAGTCCCACCCTACTCAGGTGGAAACTGCCACCAAGTAGGGGAGAATCATCCACAAATGAAGAGCTGATGGAGGTGGAGCCCCCACCCTTGGAGAGGCAGCCATCATCCAGGGAGTGGCTGCCAGTGCCCAGTGGGAACCAATCCACCTGTTCTGGTGGGGCAGCCACCCCACCTTTGGGAGGCACAGTGATTGTCCAGGCTCAAGAAATGTCACCCAGAAAGCACAAGGCAGTCCCCCCCACACCCCCTCCCCACTACAAGAGCTTCACATCCTTTTCTTTTCCTAATAAACCAGGATTCGTCTGACCGCAGGGCTCCTCGAGGCTCATCTTTTCCTGTGCTTCTTTCTGTGATGCGTTCTGGAATAGTCTCTCCTGGTTTTAAAATTCAAAACACTCTAGTGGCCAGATTGGGGATTTTCAAGGAAAGCCAGTTTTATTTATTTGTTTATTTTTCCTTTTTCACCCTGGGATAGATAATGTAGATAAAACTTTATTGCTCTCAGAAGGGAAAAATGAGCTGAGCCGATTCTGCTTACCAGTCCTGGCTCCCTGCGTCTGCCTGCTGGCCTCTCCCAGAGCAGTTGATAAGGTCCACTTCTGGCACCACCCAGCCTACTCTCTCCGGCTGCCCTGGTTTCCTCCCCTCAAATAAACCACTTTACACTTCAGGCTCCAGAAAGCAATGGGCAGTGACTCCTCAGATGCAAATCCCAACAAGGTCTTTGTCATGAGGCTTGGTTGGCTCAAAGACCTTGAGCTTTTATCTGACTGTTAACAGTCCCCATGAAAGGTGGAGCCTGTGGGGCTGGGGGCTCAGGGATGACTGTGGCCATGGACGAGGGCAGGGTTTGGAGTGGAGAGGACTGGGCTGGATGAGACAGACTTCCTCCTTCCTGTCCTCTCTGTCCTTGCCCATTTTTGTGGTAGGTGAGCCCCATCCCTCGGCCTCTTGTACCCCCTGCCCATTGTTAGCCAACACACACACCCAGGTGAGTGATTAGAAAATAATTTATTGGAGAAAACCAAAACAACAAATCCAGCACAGCAGTGGTTAACAACAATGATGATTATTTATTTATTTATTTATTTATTTTTAACTTTTAAGCCTGTCACCTGAGGGTGGGGTGAAGAGGGCTTCTGTTCCCTCTAGCTTTGGGAGGGACATTGGATGACCCCAGTAATGTTTCCCCTGAAGACAGCCCTAGTGTACGGTCTTGATTAAACAGTCAGGGCTCTCCTACATCCCTGGATGAGGGAATTCACCCGAAGACCAGTCCATGAGATGGGTGGGGGGCAGTCTGCTGGGGCTACAAAGAGGAGCCCAAGGATCTGATGGGTTGGTGTGGCTTATACTGCTTTGGGCAGAGAATGTAAAATGGCCCAAGTTCCGGCTGATGCAGGGTCTGGGTGGCAGAGGACCTGGGGCATGAGCCACCCCACCTTCATTTTGGGTGGGCAGATCCTCCAAACTGAGGCCTTCTGTCCTTCAGGGTATTAGGGGGCCCCTTCCTGGGGCCTGTCCTGGAAGGTGGGCTCTCTGGTGAAAGTGTGGGGCCTCATGCTAGAAGTGGAGTCACAGGCATAGAGAGTCTCCTAGAGTCCCCTTTCATGATTTTAGAAGGCCCCTTTGTTGTCTAGTGCCCTAATGTGGGCTGGAAGGAGGGCTCCACAGAAATGCATTCCCCATTTCCCAGGCCAGACAGAAAGGTGAGCTCAGGCCCAGCCCAGAGTCGAGGACGCTGGGGGTGCCTGGGTGGAACCTGGCCAGGTGCCTGTCCTGGGTCCAGGGAGGGGGTTTCCAGAGGGTTCTTAGGATCTTGGGAAGTTGGGCTACACCCTAGCCTCACATCACCCTGGGCGACAAGACTCGAATTGATTGTCTCTCTCCTCTGAACAAGACACTTGGGAATTCATGCTAATGTGAAACCAACCGGGGTCCAAGATGGCAGTGACAGCCACCTGCGCCCAAGAACCAGGAATAGGAGACTCAGCAGGCACAGGCGGGTGGCATGTGGGCGCCAGGAGGTGGGAACCCGATCTGGGTGCTTAAGCCCTGCTGTCTGCCTTTTCCTTTCTCCCCACCTCCCGCCGGCTGGACACAGATCCTCAGAAAGGGGGAAATTAACAGAGAGCAGTGCAAAGGGGCCCGAACAGCAGGGATCGGGCATGAAACACAAGGATGCACATGGACTCCAGGGGCTCCAGCCCCGCACCCCATTCCCACCCCCCATCCCATCCACTTAGTACATAATCAAGAAAGAGTACATTAGTCATGCATCAAATCAAATTCCATTACGTCTTTTTTTCCATTTTCTTCTTTTTCTTTCTTAAATTACATTTGAACACAGAACACATAGAATAATAAATACTCTTATAAGACATGACTCCAAAAACAAGAAACAGAACACGCCAGAGAACACAAAGGTATCCCTCTCTCTCTCTCTTCCTCTCTTTCCTAAAGGACTCGTTTAAATAAGAAATCTGTAAACGCCCAGTCCTTTTATCCTTCCACTCATACTCCCTCTGTCTTTCGCCTCTGACTGCCCAGCTTTCGCTGCCTCGACATTCAATATGTCTCCCACGGAACTCGTCAAAGCAATGACATACCATCGTCTGCAAAATTATAATTTAACGGTATAAAGCTTCAAGTCACATATTCCAAAAACTAGCTAAGGATTTTTTTAATCACATAAACTATACATTAAATATTTTGAGGTATTTCAGAGAAAATTGTCAAAGGCTCAAAGGAGCTGTGCTGGAGGTGTTGTTCCCTGCGTGGAGAATGGTCTTTGGTTTGTGGTGACCAACTGGGTGTTGGTGACAGGTGGGTGGGACCCAAGAGGGCTCAGAGACAGGATGGAGTGCAGGCCTGCTGGAGGAGGAAGGGGGTAGATGAGCTGGTGTGTGTGTGCATGTGTGCACGTGTGTGATATGAAGGTGTTTGAAAGGGACCCAGGAATGGGGAGGATGCTTCTGTGACCTGTGTCAGTGGGGCTTGACCTGATCTGACCACAGTTTACCATAACTAGAATGTTCTACAACGAGAAGGATCCCAAGACAATTTCTAAATATCCAGCAGGGGACAAAACAGGAGGCTCCTGGCCTCTGACCCTTGGGCCTTGAATGCCAGTAAGAGCAAGTGACTTGCCCAGCAGAGGGTGTCCAAGGAGCTGTGTCTCCTGCAAGTAAGTAGGGGCTCTGGCCAGTGGGGCCCAGGTGTTAGTGGGTGTGGGGTGTGTGGAGGTGGGTGCAGGTAAAAAGGGCTGCATCCACCTGTGTTTGGGGGAGGGGTTGGTTGCTGAGCCAGAATGGGGATTCTTAGGATAGTGCCCCAACACCCAAGGGTTTTAGAAGCATCATTCAGATCCAGCTGCTTAAAAAGCCCAGACAATAGCGAGTCGATAAGGACGAGAGAACATTTCACACACATCTTTGGTTCAAGAAAAAGGCACTCATCGACCTCACTATCCTCTCTCCCTCTCTCTCTCATTCTCTCTCTGGTGGGGGTGGTGGCACCTAGAGGGCAGGGCCCAGGGCAGGCCCTTGAGCACACAGTCGGAGGCAAACGCGAGGGAATTCTAGCAACCAGCACAAGTCCTTGGGGGGAAATCTTTGGTATCAGGCGTGATTTTTCCAATCACAGACATGAACGTTTGAGTGAGGTAGCCTTTACCTGGGGGAGGGGGAGGGGTATTTCACTAGAAATGTCTCTTGCATTCTCAAGGTGGGGGGCAGTGGCCACCTCCCTGGGAGGCAGCGGAGAGGAATGGGTTTTGGGGAGGTTCCTTCTAGTCTCTCTAGATCATGAAACCCGAAGAGATGGGCTCTTGGGATCCAGCTGCCCGCCAGTCTTGGAGGTCACCAGGATCAGATGAGCAGGGGAGGTGGGGGGTGTTGCTCATCTTCATTTCTGACCCTTTCTACCCCACTTGTCAACATTTTTTTTTTTGTTTTTGGCAAAAAACGGAGCAAGCAGATTCCACCTTCTTCTCTGTGGAAACAGATGTGGCAAGCACAGGTTCACTCCTGTCACCCCTTCAAGCCCAGTGCAGCACCCCAGGTGCTAGAAGGTGGTGAGAGACTTCCAGAGGGTTCCAAGCAGATAGCAATACCATGACCCCAGCAGGCAGGGACTCCAGAGGTCTCCCTCCGGGGCTCTCTCTGTGTCAGTGGACTTATCTCTGGAATCTTGATGTCTTCTTCTGTTTCCTGGAGTCTGTCTCTCCTTGTGTGTCATTCATCAAGGTGCCTAAAGCTAAAGTGAAATGACAAAAGGGTCTGGGGGAAGGGAAAGCGTCTGGAGTTTACCAGCATATGTGAGCGTGCCATCCCCTCCAGACTGGGATGGGTGGGAGAGAGTGCTCGCCTGTGGGTGCTGGGCGGTTGCCGCTGCAGGCCCCCTCCCCAGACGTTAAGGCAGGGAATTCTTGGCACAAGGAATCCTGGCTGCCTCCAAGAGGAGCAGCTGGGTTCTTGGCTGTGGGGGCAGTTCTGTGGGGGAATGCGGTTGGTCTTGGTGTGGGTGGGAGCATTGTAGGGATCCTGCTGGACATGGTGACTTTAGAAGGGGCTGATTTCTTGTGGAAGGGTCCTCGCGAGGGTGGGGAGGTAGGGTCTTCCTGTCTCCCTTTATGGGGATGGGGGAGCAGCTGGCAAAGAAGGGGTTATTTTTAAAATTCCTTTTTTTTAAATACCCGGTTTATATTTCTAGTATGTGCTTCTTGACCCGCTTTCGGGGAGGACACGGTGAACCTTGGTTTTCCCAAGGCCCCTGCGCATCCTACATTGAGAGGGAGCAGGGGAGCCCCTTTCTGTCACCCCCCATCCTCTGATGGGGGATGGTGGAGGGCTTATTTTGGCCTGGAGGGATGGGATGGAGGGAGGAGGGGGGCCCTTTTGTGCACTTGGGCTGAGGGGTGTGCTGCATCCCCTCCCTGGGTGTCGGGGACCCGGACTGCACCCCTTCCAGGTGCCCCCTAGGGCGGGTCTCCGGGCCGGTAGAGTGGGGTGGGAGATGCGGGAGGGCAGCGCCCAGGCCGTGGAGGCAGGTAGGGCGCGAGGCTGGGGCGCCTCAGGCCTTGGAGAAGGTGGCTGCGCCGGCGGGGCCCCCGGGGGCTGCACCGGGCTCCTCCGCCCAGCGGTTCATGCAACGGCGCCGCGCGTTCATGAAGAAATTGCTGACGGTGTTGAGCTCCAGGCCGAGCTGCTGCGAGATGGTGACCTGCATTTCCTTGGATGGCCGCTTGTTCTCCTTGAAGATGGCGATCAGCGTGCGGCGTTGTAGGTCAGTGAACACCAGACGCTGCTTCTTTGGCTGCAGTGCGCGCTCCTTCTGCTGCTCCTGCTCCTTCCGCTTGCAGGCTGCAGGCCAGTGGTGTGGGGGCGACGAGCGGAGACAGCGCCACCGCGCGGCCGGGTGGGAGGACACAGGTAACACCGGAAAGAGCCCAGTGCAGACACACCAGGAAGGCAAAAATATAGGAAGCACGAAGGGATGGAGAGACAACACGGGGACAGGGCCGAAAGAGAAGGGGAGACACAGAAATGTCAATAGGGTGGTAACACGGGAGAGACATTGGGGCAACAAGAAGGTGGGAGAGATAGACAGAAACGGAAGAAGGGAGGCAGGCAGTCATGGGTGAAGAGAAAGACACCAGGCAGGTAGATAGGGTGGTGGGGGGACAAAGAAGGGGACACAGTGTGAGCACATCTATACAGGCATGGGTCATCACCCTCCAATATGTCTTCTGCAGGCTAGCCTCTTCCCCAGCTCATATCCCAAACCTCTTGCCCCACCCCCACCAAAGGCTCCCCACCCCAAAGAGTGTTGGTGGCTTCCCCCTTCCCCCTGAAGCCTACACTTGGGGGATGTTCGGGGAAATGGTTTGGAAACTGAATTATTTGGATCACTATAGATGAGTGAATAGGTCCTTGGTGTGCATCACAAATCCCAGTAACCTCCCCCTGGGACAATGGGGCAACCCGGTTCTCAGAAGGATGGTGATGGTCTGTGCCTTCTTCCCTTGACTGTCCTCTGAGGACTGACCACCTCAGAGACCCTATATAAGGTCAACATTGGCGTCCACAGCCTGATTCCAATATCTGAGCCTCCACCCTGGCCTGGTCCCTTACCCCAATCATCAGGCTGAGACCCAGACTTGGCCTTGCTCAAGTGCCCAAGGGAGCTGGGCGGATCTGAGGAGAATAGGGGGTGAAGGACCACCCCTCCCTCTCCTAGGGCAAAGAGCATGGAGGGGCTACAGGAGGCTGCCCCTGTCCAGCATATACTTGCAAAAGGACAACAGCAGCAGCTCAGGTGCCTGTGATCTGGCTCCTCTTTCCTCCAGCTCCAATGTTGACTCCCTCTTCAAATGCAGTAGGGGCCAGTGGGTGAAAAAATGGGCTCTTGTCAGCCAGGGTGGGCTACCTCCACTCAGGGACTAGGGGATGCTTGTGGCTTCATGCAAACTGTTTCAGAGTCCTAATTTCTCTGCCATGTAAGAGTCTGGGGCTGCCGGTGGTGAAGAGCCTGCCACATCACGCCTCCCCATGAACTCTAGCTACTTCCCTAGCAGTGACCAGTGGTGCAGGCTGTCCTAGCAGATCCCGCTGTCAGCCCCAGTGGTGGCCTGCTGGGACCCCATACTGAGCTTGCTTTTTTTGGTTGCAGAACAGTCTGAATCAAATGGCACACCAGATCAATGTCCACACACATCCACAAAAAGAGACGAATGTTCCCTGAGCTGTGGCTCATTTCTCAGGGACAACAGGTTCTCCCACGTAACCTGACTGCACTTCTTGTCTCCCTCTGACCTGGAACTTATGGCACATCTTATTGGCTGTTTCTGGTTTTCTGATGAAATAAAGGTGATGGCTGGAGGTTACTGGACATTTTAGAAAAGCCTCTGATATGGGGTGGGGGTGGGGGAGAGAGAGAGAGAGAGAGAAGGAACGAGAACAAACAAAAATGGCAGGAGGTGAGGAGGACGATGATCTCAGAAGAAACAGACAAATCAGACAAAAGTATAATTAATATTCTTGAAGGGGTATGAGAAAAATACTATATCTGTGAAATGGGAACAGGATACTATTCAATAAAAAGGACAACTGAAGGGTCAGACAAAGTGTTAGAATTTAAATATATAAGAACTGGAATAAAATCAGTGTAAGTTGGAAACAGAACAAAGCAGATGTAAAGATGGAAAATGAGAGAAAGATAATAAAGTGAGAGGATGAATTGAGCATATTTGTCATCTGGTCAAGAGGCAGCCCCAAAATAGAGGAGATTGTCAAATAAATAATGGGAGGAAAAAAGAATGCAGGATTGAGGGAAATGAGAGTTCAGTTTAAAAGAGCCCATGAAGTGCTCAGCTCAAGGTATGAAAGAGGCTATTGCCTAAGGCCCACCCTTGTGAAATTTTAGAGACTCAGAAAAAATAGAAGATTACAAAAGCCCCCAGAGAGAAAAAGCAGATGTCATACAAAGGAGTAAGAATCCAAGTGGCTTTGGGTTTCTCAAAAACTAGGAGACAGTGGAGTGATCCCTTTAAAATTCTGAGGGATAGTTATATTCTGCTAAAACTGTATGCTCTGACAAACATCAAGCATGAGATGGAATAAAAACATAGCCAGACATGCCATGTCTTTCTGAGAAAGCTACTGCAGGACGTGTTCCATCAAAATGAGGAAGTAAATTAAAAAGGGAAGGTGAGAGATTTAGGAAATGTGGCTCAAGCTAGGAAAAAGGGGGAAAAGTTCCCCCAAATTAGGAGGGGAGAGCCTGGAAGACAGCAAGAAAAAAAGCACAAAGGGCAAGAGGGAAGTCCCACCCAGATCAGAGCAGGAGCATCAAGGGACGTGCAAGGAGAAGATGACCTAATATGTGTGAAAAATCCCACTGAGTTGGTTTTGCATTTTGTTGGGAGATGTGGGAAGAATATGTGGTTGGCAACTATTAACTGCTGGAAAAACAAACAGATGTACAGAAAAGGAAATGCAATCCCAGTACCCTATGTAGCTCAGCTGTCTATGATATTCACTGAAATCATAATAATGTTAGTACTGAATATTGATTTAGGCAAAATAATGTTTTTGTAACTATATTGAGAAGCAAAACTAACAGAGGGAGAGGGTGTGGTATGGATATAGAAAGATGATTAGACAAACCTAGCGGTTGAATAGGGTACTAGGTAGCCTTTTGTATACAAAACAAGGGAGCAAGAACTTAAGTTTATTTTTTATCTGCATAAAGAAATGTTGGGAGGAAGTGTAAGGAACTGCTTGACCTCCCATCTTCTTGGAACTTGAGTCATGGGAGAGGGCCAGGTCCCCCATTTTTTTGAAGGGAAAGTTGGGTCTCAACAGCAAGGCTAGGGAGTGGGAAGAGTCAAAACTCAGCCCCAGGCTTTTAAATTCCCCTTCTTTACCACCTGCTATAATCTTCAATTCATTCATTCACTCACTCAATCACTTAGCAATTTACTCACGGATTCATCATACATTTACAGGTAGGGACAGAAATACAAATACTCCTCAGAAAGCTCACAGGAGCTTTACATGTATTCTATCTTTAAGCCTATAATAATCCCATAAGGCAGGGATTTTTCTCCTTAGGTATTCAGAGAAGGTGAGCCGCTTGTCCAAGTTTGCCCAGTGAGCCCAGCAGGGCAGAACAGAACAGGAATCAGGTGTAATTAGTCCAGACAGAGAGGGAGTTAAGGTGTGGGTCACCCCTTTCCCACTCATCTCCCCCTTCTCCAATCAAGTGCCCAATGTGTGTCTCCAAGGCAGAGGCTGGGAGAGGGGCAGGAGGAAGCAGAGTTGTGAAAAAACTTCGCATTTTGTTGATCACAGCAAAAAGAGGCTCTGTCGACCTCCCTGCCCCCGTACCTGGTGTTGAATCTAATCACAGCTCCTCACAGCCCCAACTGATCCGGGCTCCAGTTGGAGCTGTTTACTCCAAGCAACTTTGTCATCCCTTCCATCTCCTACAGCCTCCCTGAGCCACCTGGAGGCCCCTGCCTGTGGCCCAAAATGCACCCTCCGCCATCAGCATCCCTTCTGGCACCCAGGATCACTCTCACCAGCTCTAAAGGCCACTGCAGTCCCTGTGCCGCCCAGGGAAGCCCCAGGAAGGGGAGAGGCCATGGGTATGAACCCCTTTTACAGAAATTAAAACTGAGGCTGGGAAAGAAGGACTGAACAGGAAGCAGGGCTGGGCACAGGAAGCTGGTGTGAGAAGCCTGGACTTAACCATGGCACCAACCACCAGCCTCAGACTGTGCCACTATTGTTATGGCTACCCCTTCCACAATAATCTCCACTAGGGACTGCCACCTGCACCTCCTCTATCATCACCTCCTCTACATGCAACCCTTCTGCATCCATCACCTCCTCCACCATTACCTCCTCCGCCATCACCTCCACCTTTAGCATCAGTATCAGTATTTCGTCACCTTTCCCACCTCCATCACTTCTACCTCCATCACCTGCATCAATTCTACCACCATCACCTTCTCCACCATCAGTATCCCTTCCACTCCATCAGCTCCTACACTTCCATCACCTCCATCATTACCACCATCACCTTTATCAACAGCATCACCTCCATTTTCATCATCTCCACTGCTAGCACCTCCCCTACATCACCCCATCACCTTCCTTTTTATTACCACCGTCCACCTACTGTGCTATCTTCACCTCCATAGCTATCACCTGCACCAGCACCTCCACCACCATCTTCTCCATTATCCTCATCTACATCACCAAATTCCACCATATGGACCACTTCGCATGTGCCCAGCACAGGGGGACTCAGCCCCGGGTCCCCTCACCAAGGGCTCCCAGCCTGTGGTGGGGGAACGGGGAGTGGCCCCAGACACAGACCCTCACCATGGTTGCCATGACACTTGGTAGGAGAACCAGCAGGGCTGGCTTGTGGGTTTGTTGAGGGGAAGTTGGGGCATCTGACATGCTCTGGGATCCAGGGAGAGTCAGTTTCTTGCAGGGTTTCAGTCTCCTCGTTTACAAAATTGAGACACTGCCTCTTTCAAACATTTTTCAGTGCACATCAGCTGCTCCAAGCCCTCCCCACCTCACTGAGCCCTCGCCCTCCCCCACCTCCCGCCTAGTCACCTCTGCTGCTAATGCTGCCCCTCACTCTGCTGTCACACTGGTCTCATGCTGGGCATGTTGTAATTTCAGAGCCTTTGTACTTGCTGTCACCTCTGCCTGCATCTGTCCTGCATTTCATTACGGCTCCCTTGCTCCCTTCCAGCCTTTGCTCAAACATCTCCTCTGTGAGGCCTACTCTGACCCTCAACTTAATACTGCAACTCTCCTTCACCCCGTCCTTGCACTTTATCTTTTTGTCTATGTCACTTACAAGGATTCACTCACTCTATTTAGAGGCCCATTGAGTGAAGGTTCGGGTTCCAACTTCCTCTCACATTCGCCCTCCACGGCCCCAGGGGCTGAGAGCCTGATGCTAAAAACCGCGGATTCCGAGACTCTCGGATCCCAGGACATCTGGTGCTCCTCCCTAATCTGTCTCCCCAGTGGCTCCCAGTCTTTTTGAAGTCCAGACATGAGGAGGGCCTGGGGCTGGCTTCTCGTGGAGCGGGGCGGGGGGTCTCAGAGGCCCTGGAAGGATATCAAAGGCGACCCGGAAGAGACGGAAACCCCATTCCTAAACCAGCAACCTCACGGGGCGCCCAGTAAGGGCGCTAATTGGGCCCTTTCTGCAGGATCTGGCCCGAGATTCCCGACACGACCGGCAGAGGGCAGCCGTCCCGCAGCAGCCCACGTAGGAGGGACAAGGACGGGGCCGCTAGTCTACGTCCGGGGGGCGGCAAAGGAAGGTGAATGGGGATCCTCAAGTTCCAGACGAAAGCCCTTTCGTTTCAGACCACCTGGGACTTGCCTCCACAGCCCCTCTCTCCTCCTGCTTCCTGCCTTTCTAGAAAGTTGCTGAGCTCAGCAGACCCCACCCCTACCCCCCGTCCACCAGGAGCCCGCCAGGGGCCCAAGAGGGAGCTAGGCCCCGCCACCTGGTGGATTATTGCACCCATCGTGTCAGTTCTGTGAGCGTTAGTTTACTCAAGTGGAAAATGGTCTTAATCACGTTCTCTGTCTTGCTGGGCTGTGGAAAAGTGTTTAGCCATTAAAGTCCCGAATATGATAGTGGGGCTGGGATGAGACCTCAAGCTCCCATTTGAGGGTTTCTGGAAGGAACCTGGCTCTGGGCCTCTTTTAAGGGAGGACATAAAGTTTCTCCCCCTCTCAGGGCAGACCTCAAGCCTCAGCACCTCTCCTGGACTCTTCATGGCGACGGGAGAGATGGAGAGACTGAGATCAGGAGCAGGGAGTTGCATTACCCCAGCTGGAAAACTCCTACTTACCCCTCAAAGCCCCGAAGCAGTAGCTGTTCCCCCAGGAAAGCCTTCCCTCCAATCCCCAAGCAGAGCCCCAGCTCCCTCCTCTGGGACCCCCCGCATGGAGTGGGTCCACCAAGGCAGCTGGCTGGGTGTGTTTGTCCAATGACTCCCCACCATGTGGGTGGTATGGAAGGAAGGGACTCAGCTCAGACTGAAAGACCTCGTTGGGCCAGTGTGCCCCTGGGAACACCCTCAGCAGGGAGCACCCTCAGCAGGGAGCACCCTATCCCCAGTCGGTGGAGGAGAAAGCTGGGCCTGCAGACAGGCAGGTGGGGAGGGGGAGCCGGATTCAGTCACTCCTCAGTGGGTTAACAGAATCAGGTCTGCACTGCCCAGAACTGGGAATGAACCTCTTCACCCCCATCATCTTCTGATAGACACCTGTCTTCTCCTTCCCCCTCCTTCTCCCTGTTCCTCTTTTCTTCTCCTCCCTTCTCCTTCTCTTCTTCCCTCCTGTCCCCTCTTCTCCCTCTCTGTCTTCCTCTCCTGTTCTGTTCCTCTTCATCCCCTCCTGCTCATCCTTTCTATCCCTAGCCTTGAGCAGAATGAAGGTGCAGGTGTCACTCTGTTCCCATCCTCTGGGTGTGACCACATGGGGCCGCACTGGGCCTGGCCAGGTGGAGGGTGGGTGCGGGTGTATGGTGCAGTTTGTTACAATAGAGGGAGTGTCCACACACAACCAAACCACATGTGTGTGAGACTGTGAGTAACGAAACAACCTGTGATAGTAGCAGGGGCTGTCCATGCAGGAAAGAGGGGCAGCAGTGTGGGGGCCTGAAGGGATGGTGGAGGGAAGAGGCCCAGAGCTGGCGGGGAAAGACCTAGGGGCTGCAGAGCGCAGCAGGACATTTGATTGTAGCTGGCCTTACAGACACACAGTGTGAATATAAGACAGGAGGATGCTGTGTGAAGAACTGAGGGTATGATGGGACAGGACTGGGTGTGACATGAGGGTGGGATGGTGACCCAGTGGAAACCCCCTATGTCCGTGCACCTGGGATGCAGGCTGTGTCCATCTAGAACTGCCCCCCATCCCCTGCTCCCCAGGACTGCTTCTGTCTTCCTGGCCCAGCTAAGCTGCCTGTTCACTCTGTTGTCATCCCTGGTCAGCAGGGATGCCAGGCCTGGGCTCCATGGACAGAGTGGTTTTGACACACTCTATGGACATCAGTTTTATGGTTTATCAAGTGGATGCAGTGACCCATGACCCTGATATCCTTGTCTGTGAGTGGGAGTGACGACAGTCTCACTGTGCAGAGGTCATGAGGTCTGTGCAGCAAGTAGTGACTGAACGGGACCTGCAACCTCTTCCTTCCTTCCTCATACATTTATCAAGCACCTACTGTGTGCACTGTGCATGAGGCGCTGCTGCAGACAGCTGTCCCTGCTTCATGGAGCCACAATCTGATGTAGAAGATATGTTGCTCCAATAATCACAGAGATAAACCGAAAGGGACAACCTGCTTGGTTCCAGAACAAGGGGCTGCTGCCTCGCTCAGAGCATTGGGGGATGGAAGTGGAGTCTGGGTGGAGAATTTCAAGGCATGGGGTGGAGTAAGAGGTTGAGCAGGGCTGCGTTCGGAGAGGTCTACATGTGTGGACAGACCTGGACAGGGAGGATGGAACTGAAGACAGAGCTTGAGTGTCTGGGACAGTGAGGAAAGGCGATAGGACAGTGAAGCCCAGGGAGGCGAGGGAGCATGAGCCAGAGTGGCATCAGGAGGAGGAGCCCCCCATCCCCAAGGCTGGGTTTGACAGAGGAGAACAACAGGATAGGGGTCCCCGAAACCGTTGATGGGGGCACCTTGTCTCTCTGTGTCGTACTGTCTGTGCAGCACCCAAAGCAGCAACTGAGCATTCTGTCTCTGCCCCACCCCCAGGCTTCCTGCCCCAGTGTCTGTCAATAGGGGCACACAGGGTATGGGGTGTGGGAGCAAGATCTGTTGCTGACTGTCCCCTCCCCTCCAGCCGCCTCCGTTCAGCTCTGGCTTCACGGAGCAGACAATTCAATACCGAGCCCAGTCTCCGGCTGGGATGATGACCAGTTTCCTTGGTGACGAGTCCCGCCCCTGGCCACCAGCTGCCTGGCCCCAGATGTGAAGAACATTGATGCCTTCACCCTGGTAGCTTGTCCCCACTGGGCTGAGCTGTCCTGAGCATCCCCTACTGGTTTCCCCAGACCAGAGAAGTTGGGTGACTAGCCCAAGGTGACTCAGAGATCACTCTGAGGTGGGTCTGAAGAACTACATGTATCCACCCCCTTTATCCACACCCCGCACCCCTAAGGGAGCCAGGAGAGGGCTTCTCATGGGTGTGGGGGGCAGAGTCATTGCTGAGCTATGCCCCTACCCTCAGATGAGGACCCCTGGAAGCCTCAGCACCTCCTCACCTGTCTCCACTCCGTCCCTGCTGCCTCTCCTCTTTCTGCCCCTTCTCCCCCTCCCCTGCTTGCTACACCTCCCTGCCTGGCTTCCCCAAGTACCTTGGCCGGTGCCCAGCCTTTGGGAGAGGCCCCGCCTTCCTCCCTCCCTCCTCTCCCCCCTGATGGGATTTTAATGGCTGTATTTTCAAATTAGTTCTGAGCCTTTCAAAGACTTATCAGGGAAGTAAGTGTTTCCACTGGACTCTGGGCCACCCCTCCTGGGGCTACATCTGGAGGTTGCACTGTGGGGGGAGGGCGCAGAGACTCCCCGCCATTCAGGCACAGTCACACAGGGGTTAACCACATACATACACATATAGAGCTTTATTTTTGAAAAATGTTGAGAAATCATAGCGCTGGCAGTTGGAAATGGATTTGAAAAAGATGACAGGAAAGAACCCAGTGATAAGAAAAAGAGCAGAGAGAGGCCAACTCCAAAACGGCGGTGGAGGGGACCCAGCATTTCAATAATTGAGCAACAAATGCACAGATCAACTCACTCACAGAATGGTCCACCCCAGATATGTTCACCACAGCTCCAGAGTGATAAAGAATTGCTGGGCAGGAAGGTGGCTGAAGAAAGAAGGAAATGGCCAAAGAGAAGAATACTACACAGCCAGCAAAAACGACCCCGGGGCCTCTCTTTCCTGATGTGGAATGTTCTGGTGTCTGGAAGGGATCAGAGTGGATGCTCTCCATTGTGTTGCATTGTGTTGTGTTGTGTTGTGTGTGTGTTTTCATTCAAGAAAAGGAGAAGGAAAAGAATATGCTCTCGCAGCTGCGGGATTTAGTGTAACCTCTCTCTAGAAGGAGAAATAAAAATGGTTTGCAGGAAGGAGGGGATGGGAAGATGTCCTCTTGTTCCATTTAAATCTAGAGCCTGGCGAATATGCCCACTGTTTAAAAAAAATAAACTACAGCATTGTTAAAGAAGTGGGGACAGAAGGGAGGTGGAAGGAGAGAGCAGAGGCTTTGTCATTGCTCCTGCTGCCTGCAGGAGCCTTTTTCTTATCCACTTCTGGCTCCCTCTGGGCTGGGGATTCCAGTCTTCATTTGGGGGAATGGAGGTGTGCAGGGGAGGAGGGAAAGGGATGTGTCCACAGTCTTCCACCTGCACCGCCGCCCCACCATCCTTCCCTGAGCACCCCCCGACCACCCCCACCCCACAGTCCTCCGGGGGGAGCCTGCACTGTGCCCCTGAAAGACACTCAGAGCGCAGAGCCCAATGCACCAAGACCACCACGGCTCTGGGGAGTTCAGCCAGGATGTAGACGAGCCCAAAGGCACCTCCTACAAAGAAGGCTGTCTTTTTTCCCAGGGTGGGATGCAGGGCGTGAAGCCTGTGCCTGTAACCCTGAGGCCCCAGGCCGCGGATGTGCAGGGCAAGGGGTCGAGCCTTCTTAGCCCGGCTGCTGCGTGTACTCAGGTCCTGACAGGCTGCGGAGGGCCAGTGCACGCTTGATTCTTTCAGGTTTAGGTGGGTGTGGGGACGATCCTCTCTGGCTGGACACTATGGCTGGTTTCCCAGGCAATGTAGGGTAGCATTCCCCTGGTAGGGGAAAAAGGCACAGACATCCGCCCCAATGCCTGCGGGTACACAGGGGCTAGGAGATGTGTGGACCTTGCTGTCCCAGACCAAGTCCCCTGTCCACCCCGCTCCCATCACAGTGGGCAGATGCAACCCACTCCCAAGCCCCTAGTGCTGGAAAGTAGGGTCAGATAGCACCTGCCTGGACGCAGGGAAGAGGTGGTCTGGCAGACCCACCATGGAGTGCAGAAATGACTCCCAGCAGCTCACGCAGGTCTTGGAGAATTTTTTCTGATGCTCCCCCACCCCCGCCACAGCCCCGAACAGCCTCCAGTATGTCAAACCTCGTCGAAGGCAGATGAGGATCCTGAGCCAGAGTTTGCTCAGGCTAGTCCTAGTGTGAATGTGGGCATCTATGTTTGTGTCCCTGCACCTCTCTCCCTGGCCACCTGGGCCAGGCATGGACCCCTCTCCTTGTCCCTGCTTCCATCTGCTGTGAGTCTGTGCATGTGATTTGGTATGTCTGATGGGCCCTTCCCACCTTCTCTACATCTGCTCACAGTGCAAGAATCTGGTGGTAGGAGGATCCTGTGTCCTAGCCCTACCCACACACCTACACCTACTAGGCAGAAGGGAAACTGAGGCTGCAGGTGTCCTGGGACTGGCCGAGGTCATGTGGGTCTCCCAGGCCAGTCTCTCCCCTCCCTCACTAGCACTGCCTTCCTTATTGATCAAGGGCCATATTTAATTAAAAACTTGATTCAAACAGCCTGAACTCCCCAGGTTCATGGCAATATACAAAGACACCAACTGCAGGATCCAGCCTGGATCTTTACAGCTGTTCTGAGCTTCCCACCTCCCAGCCTGTCGTCCAGGTTCCACCAGCTGGCAGTGCCCTTCCATATTCTCACAGGGCAGGAAATTAGGGTTTTGAAGGCTGCTGTAGGGGCTTCCTCCACATCTTAAGGGCTCTGGGAGCCATTGCCAGGACGCTAAGCAGGGGAGGAAAGAGCTTCAAAGCAATCATAAAAGACCGCTGCAGCTCTGGGGGAGAGGACACCAAAGGTGAGTGGAGCCTGGAGGCCAGTGAGAAGGAGGCAGTGGCAGGAGATGGGTCACTCATACTGGAGATGTGACAGTTGACAGGGAAAGAGCACAGGAGTGGAGAGATTCAGGAGGAGAATGGTCAGGTCTTCATTAGTTCTAGGACTTTATTCCTTCAGAATAAAGGAGCCAAAGGCCAGCTCCACCCCCTCACCCTGCAAACAAGTCCCCCAGACTCATGTGTATGCTTATCTGTGAATTGAGGGTGACCATCCATTTCTCTCAGGTAGGAGGGGATTATCACTGGGCCTGGGGCTCAGAGAGTGCTGGGTTTCCAATGCTGGGCCCAGGCTCACCCTGAGGACAGGGCATCGAAGAGGGGGTGGCCTTGAGGAGGGGCCATTCACCAAGAAAAGCATGGGGGTGGGAAGGATCCTGGTGGCTTGGAATTGGACAGTGGAGGGACGGGGAATTGGAACCTGGTGCCCACACATGATCCCTGAGGGTCCCTGGTGGTTCCTGGGGGGCAGGACTCATATGGACCCATAATCCTGCCACCCTTGGGAGAGCTTGGAGGAGAAGCACAGGCCTCCTCAATCCCCACTGTCCATTTTCCCACCCAAGGGTCACCCAAGCTGTGATTTTAAGAGCCATGGTACTGCTCTCACCTCAATTCACTGAATGTCCCTCCTCCCAGCCTTTGTCTCCGCTGGGCCACCTGCTTGGAATGTTCCCATCTTTGAAAGAGGTGGGAGCCTGAGCATCTCAAGCTAAGCTTGCAGCTCCACCAGACTCAAGGGTTAGGAGGGCTGCAAACCCTGGCCAGCCCCCCTCTACTGCCTGGAGCTAGGCCTGTTTCACCCCTGCTGGAACCGGCACCACTACTCACTGGGTGTGTGGCTTTGGCAAGTGCCTTCCTTCCTCTCAGCCTCAGCGTGCTGGTCAGTAAAGTGGGCACAAAACCCCATTTGGTTTAAAAGTTCATTCTGGATGATTTTATCTCTCGTTCCTGGTGGGCTGGCTGAGACACAGGGGGAGGGCTTCAGCACCACAGCCAGCTCCTCTCCTCTCCCTCCCTCTCAGCAAGAGGGAGGGAGCACAATCACTGAACCTGCGCAGAGTCCTGGGGCTAGCCCTACCCAGATCTGTGGTCTGGAAGAAGGGCGTTAGTTTTGGGGGGACCACGGGTCACATGAACAGCGCCATATGACTCTGGCACACACAGCCCCAGACCCAGATTCCGCTTTCTCTGTGCTTCCCTGTGAAAGCCTACAGTGTCCCATCTATGCCCTAGGCCCTTTCCAGCAGCCTTGCCCAGCCTCTGTAGGCTCCACAGAGCCTAGGCTGCCGCAGGTGACCAGTGCCCAACCATGAAGATGAGAAGCGGGTGTGAGGGCTGATTAAGCACCATGGCCTTGGGCTGCAGTGTCCGTGAAGGCACCCCGAGGGTCTCCATGGGAGGAGGGGATTAAGTTGATTAGATTGATCTTAGCAAGCACCTGCTGGCTGGTATCTGATTCTGTCTATTTTTCAGATGAGGAAACAGAGGCTCAGACCCTCACCCAGGATCAGTCAGTACTGCAGTCCAGATGAGTCCTGGGTCTCTAAGCTCTCTGCTAGAATGTCTTTTTTGGGGGGAGGGGGGCACTCTGCGAGAGGCATGTTCCCCCAATTTAGGTTTTGCCACCCCCTGCATATCTCCAGACCCTGACCGCTGCTCTGTCCACCCACTGCCAACCCTGATGCCCACCATCACTGCACCTACCTACCTCCATCTGTAACTAGGTTCCAGAAATGGCTCCCTCCCTACATCAGTTTCTCCCATGCAGGCCTCCCTCATCCCTCAGGGATCCGGAATTACCTGTAGGCTTAGTGGGAGGGCAGGGCCCTTCTTTCAATCACCTCCATCTAATATTTTATTTTACACATATTTTTTCTGATTAGTTACAAAAAATATTTTTTTCTCCGGAGTTGCAATTTAAACAATATTTGAAGCCCGCCGAAGCTATCGACCCGGCAACGGTGATGAATTAGAGACGGTAATTCGAATTCATCGACCGCCCCGCCCCTGCCCAGGAGCCTGCTGCCCCTCCCCCAGCCCCTCTCCCATAATTACTGTTTGAGACAGAGCAGGGGAGGGGATCGAAGAGGTGGCAGTAGGGAAGCTGCCAGAAACTGGAGGACCCTAGCACAGGGTGGGGTGAGGCCCCCATGGGGGAGCTGTGGGACCGGCCTTGCTGGGACTAGTGGGTCCCTGAATCTAAGAATGTCAGACCCAGACTTTACAGATGGTTAAACTGAGGAACAGAGGAAAGGCAGGCAGGGTGGTTCGCAGTGGGGTGGTGGATCCTGAGGTCTACCTGATCAGATTTATCGGGTGCCTTGCAGAAACAAAGAAACCACCCCTTCCCCCTTGGCCCCTGATCAGGAAAGAGAGAGGAAGGGAAACCTGGTAGGGTGCGTGAGGCAGAGAGACTCAGGCCCTGTGGACCTCATGCAGAGGGGCTACAGTCCCCGGAATTCTCATCTCTCCTTTCTCAGTTTCTCTCTCCCTCCCTCTCCCTCTCCCTCTCTTTCTTTCTGTTTCTCTTTTGGTCTCTCCAATTCTGCCTCTTCATTTTCCTTCTTTATTTTTGTCTCTCTGTCCCTCCTATCTATCTCTGTCTCTGCATGCGTCTCTCTTCCTCCTTGTCCCTTTCTCCTGGCCGCAGTGTCAGGACCAGACACCAAACAGGACAGCCCTGAGGCGGACAGGCACACGGGCCAGGATGGGGCACAAAGCTCAAGATTTTGGCAGGGGGGTGGGGGCAAGGAGGCTGTGGGGAAGGTGGGGGGGGGGCTTTCGCTGGGCCCAGGATGGGGAGGAGGAAGGGCGTTGAGTCCTTCCTGTCAGGGTTTAAAATGTGCGGAGGGGGAGCAGGTGGGAGTACCTTGAGGTGCTTCCAGCTGCCCCCAGCGAGGTTGCACATTTGGGGGCGGATGCGCCCTGCCTCCTCCCTCTAACCAGCCAGTATTTGCCGCCACTTAACCGCTTTTCATTTGCGCAGCAACTGGAACTAAAGGCCTTTCTGCTGGCCAGTGCCTAATTATCCCGAAGCCCTGAGACACTTCTAACATCCCAGCCAGCTTCCGGGTGTAGATGCGGCGTTAAATGCTCCAGAGGTGTGGAAGGTGCCCAGAGCCTGGCTCGTGGACCAGGAGGGTTCGTAGGGTTTTGGTTTGGGCCATGGTGGGAGGAGGGAGGGACACACCTGGTTGACCAGTTCATTATTCCCAACACCCCAGTGCTGCCAGGCCCTGCACTCACCCTCTTGGCTTCTCTCTGGTACACCTATTCTGACTCCCATTTCCCAAAAGGGGAAACCCAGACTCAGAGAGGTGAGACTGTTTCTGGAGCTGCAGAAGTCAGAGAGGCCAGCCCACCGGCCCAGTTTCCACATCTGTAATTACAAGAGCAGCAGGAAGGGAAGCCCAGACTTCGGAGTCAGGGCTCCTACAAAGGCTGGCACTACTTCCCCTGACCCCCAGCAGCAGCACCTTCCACAGGACTTCCCAAGTGCGCTTTGTCCTTTTGAGGCCTTGGCCTACCTTTTGGGTTGCCCCAAAATGTGAGATTGGAATACCACTAATGGGCCATGTTAGTTGCATAACATGACAGTGAGAAAATTGGAAAGTGGTATGTATTCTTTGGGACACACCCATGTTGGTCACAATGTCCCTGAAATATGTGTTCTGGGGAGGAGGTGGAAGGTGTCCAGTATGGCAATGTCAAATGCCATGTGTTGCCCATTAGATGAGTGCCACTAAGTATCTAATGCATTGGCTGATACCTTTGGCCAGAGAGTACGGGGTGTGCTCTCTGCTACCTGATGTCACCTACATTGCACACAGCAGGCTGTGGCTATGTGTTCGTATGACTGAGTGTCCCCTTTGGGCACACCTGGTCATTGCATGTGTCATAGGTAAAAAGACAGCTGGTGCTGCTCTTATGTAAAACTGTCCAGGTTCCTGACACCATTTCTAACATGTCACAATGACCTCTTCACACAGTTGGTCACCTGCCACATATGCAGTAGTATTTATTTCCCCATTTGCCAAAGTGGAGAATCTAGGAAGCCCATAGGCAGCTCAGCTAGTCACCTCGCTCTGCAGAGAGGGAAACTGAGGCTCATGTGTGGGTACAGGCTTTTTGGGTTGTCTAGTATGCCCAGAGGAATGAGAGGACACCCCTCTCCACCCAACGGGTGTCCCCTCTTCTCAGCTCCCATGTCTGGCAGGGACACAGCCAAGGCTCTCCCTACTTCCCTGCTTGAGGAGTGCATAGTGTGAGCCCCAGTCCATTCCATCCAGCCCACTCATCCCTGTGCACAGAGAACCCATTGATCCATTGGCAGTGGCAGCTATTGTCCTGGTGTCTGGGGCTTCTGCAGCCCTCTTCCCAGCGTGGCCAAGGGAAGACCACCCCTCCCAAGCCAGGCCCATTGAGGTGACAGTGGGGGGGGGATTTCCTACACCCCCCACATGCACCCAGGAGAAGGAGACTTGGTCAGGCCACCTCTCTGGGGACAGGTGTGGACCCAGTTATTGTCAGCTGGGAAGGAGGAGGGAGTGGGGTTCCCAGTGGAGCTGGGGGCTGAGTGAGACAGATACAGAGGCTGAGAGACAAAAAGAGTGACAAAGGAGAAAGAATGAGGAGGAACTGGAGAAAAACGGCAAGCAAGAGAAAAATAAATAGATACGAGGTTACTCGGATAGAAAGGAGGTAGAAATAAGAGAAACACACACACACACGCACACACACAAAAGCAAGGTGGGCAGGGGGTTGTGCATCTGGGCCAAGAGCAAATGCACCAGTGGGCTACAGGCAGGGGTATGAAGGCCTCCGGACCGCCCCTCCCCCGCTCGTTCTCCAGTGACCTTTGCCAGCGGCCGGAGGTGGGGAGGGGGCTATCGATCGCTGAAGCTGAGCCACAAGATGTGCGCGCTGGGGCCAGGGGCTGAGCAACAGCCTGGCCCTGGCCCGCAGCGCGCCCTCACCCAGTGCGCGGTCCCAGCTCTTTGCCCCAGGGCTGGAGGCACAGCGAGGGATTGTTCGGGAGAGTGGCGCCGCGAGCTGACAGCGGCGGGGTGTCTGGGGCACAGTACCTCACCCTCACATACACATCACGCACACATTAATCGACCCTGTCGGCTGCTACGGGGATCCTCGGTTCCCGGACGGGTTGGGCGGGCAGCTATGTGGTTGGGGGAGAAAGGCGGCACAACCCTTTTGGCGACGGTACAGACGGGCATGGGCGCAGATCACGCTCTAACCTCCTGCAAGAGACCCCGAGCCGGCCCGAGAGGCGCGCGGCCGGGGCTGCTTGGTGCTGGGGAGCCCCGAGCCAGCGTCCCGCGGTCGGACGGTGTGCGCCGCGCTCCTACCTGCGAGGCGCAGCGCCGACATACGCTGGAACTCGGGCTCCTGCAGCCACTTCCACATCCTGCGGAAGGTCTCGCGGCCCGACTTGAGCTTGCTCCACGGCTTGGGGTTGCGCAGCAGGTCAGAGAGTGTGCCTTGGGAACGGCACAGGATGCGCTGCGCGAAGATGGCCTGTGGGATGCTGTAGCGTTTCAGCTCCGCCGTGATGCGCTGAGCCACCTCCTTGGTGTTGATCTCCTCGGCCGCCGCGCCAGCCCCAGGGCCGCCGCCACTGCCTGGGCCGCCGGCGCTCGCGTGCGGCCCGTGCGCCCCGACCGCCGCCAGCCCGCCCAGCGGCGCCAGCAGCCCAGCGGAGCCCCCGCCACCCGCGCTGCCGGTGCCCCCGCCTCCCGGTAGCCCGCGAGCCAGCGCGTCCTCTGCGCGTCCCAGCAGCGCTGCGTGCGGTTCGAAGGCAGCGGGCGGCAGCAGCTTGTCTCCGGCCAGGTGGCTCGGAGCGCCGTAAGCGGCCAGCGGCGGGGGCGGTGGCGGCGCCTGGGACTGCGGGGCTCCGTGCAGCGCAGGTGGCAGCGCGTTGGGCAGCGGCGACAGCGGCGATCCCATGGTGGGCAGCTCTTTGCCGTAGGGCCCATAGAGGTGGCCCACGGAGGCGAGCGCAGCGCGCTCGTCGCGCATGAGGGTGAAACTGCCGCTGACGCTGGCAGCTAGGCGCTGCGGCGGGGGCGGTGGGGGTGGCGCGGCCGCCGGGTGCGGGTGCGCGTGGGGGTGGCCGCCGTGAGCTGCGGCCGCCGCGTGCTGGTGGAACTTGTCGGCCACGGCCGCGAGTGGCGGCAGGTGCTGCAGGGGCGTGAGCGTCGTGTAGGTACCGCCCAGGCCGGGTGCCTCGCAGGCCATGCCCATAGCTGGGTGCAGCGGGCCAGCCAGCTCCCCGCGGAAGTCTGCGCCGCCGCTCGCGCCGGCCGCACCGCCCGCGCCCCCGGCGCCGCCGCCGCCGCCGCCGCCGTCTAGCAGGCTAGCCATGCCGGCTACCAGGCCCGGGCGCCCGGGTGCCACCAGGCCGCGGTGCTGTGTCGCCGCCGAGCGCGCGTGGCCTGGGCTCAGCAGCTCGCCCGCCTGCGCGTGGGCCACGCCGTGCAGGCCCCCCAGACTCTCCAGGCTCAGCTCCATGCTGGGCCCCCCGCCCGCCGCGCGCGCTCCTCGGCGCCGGCCCGGCGCGCTCAAGGCCGCTGCATGGCCCCCGCCCGCTCCCCGGTGGCTGCGCGCAAGGCTGCCTGGCTGCACAGCGTTGGGCCCGGCCTCGCTGCGAGCGCGGCCACCAGGATGTGGCGGGGGAGAGGCGGCCGGCAGCTGGGCCTGGGTCTGACGTCAGCGCCCCCGCCCACCCGCTCCGCTAGCCCCCGCCTCTCTCTACCTTGCTCTCCGCCCTACCCCGTCCCCTCGAGCGTCAGGCAGACCGGAGTGGGCCTTCTGGGGTACCCTGTCTCTGCGCAGGCCTCCGGGGGACGGGACTTACCGACCACAACAGAAGGGAGTCTGGGGACAGACTAGCGAAGTGGGGCTGGGGCCTCCAATCTGCACCTCTGATTCCGTGTCCCTCCGCAGAGTCAGGAAGAGTACTTTCCTGCCAAGCGCCCCTGAATCTATCTCATGGGAGTGTGGTGGGGTTGTGGCTGACTAGGAAACTACGATCCACGTGTTTCCCCACAGCGCGCACACAGTCTTTAGGAAGTGGATCCCTTCGAAAGTTCAGCTCCCTCTACACACACACTAGGGAGTCACAGCCCTCACACGCGATCTCTCTGGGGGGCAGTGGTGAAGAAAGGAACGTCCTCGGGTTGGTTCAGAGCCTGTTTGCTGGAATGTCTGGATCTGATCCTGATTGTGGGCACTTGGTCCTCAGTTTCCTCAGCTGTACAATGGAGTATCTGGCTTTAGGAGTGCCAAAGGCTCCTCCCAATTCCAGGTTCTTCTTTCTTCCATTCTTAGAGTGGGACTGGACTACTTCCCAAGGAGCTCCTGCTTCAACCACCCCCTACCCCGCAGTTTCTCTTTGGGATAGGGGGAGCGGAGGCCCTTCTTTTTCTCACCACCTGGAAACAGGTGAGGCCCAGGGGGACTCTGAGAACTGGGATAAATCAGTAGGGGCCTCCCACACTCAAGGAGACCCCCCCCCCCAAGTGATCCCTTCTGTAGGACCACGTGCAAATCAGGAGGGCATCCAAAGTAGATCAAACCTCAAAGGGTGCTCCCCTGTTAAAGCCAGAGTCTTAGGTGGAGAGGGAACCTCCAAACCATCCCATTCCCTCCCCCTTCCCCATTACATCTGAAGCCCCCTCCTGGAAACTTTGTCCAGTTTCCAGAAGGGAAAAGGGAGGATAAAGCTATTAAGGCCTCTGCTGGAGTCCCCCAAGCAAACCTCTTGACACCCCGACCCCTGCCTTCAGTGGGATTTCTCACCCCTGTAGTTGTGGCTCCATCTTGGAGATTTGATTGTCTGCACTGCACTTTTGTGCAGGGCCCTTCTGTGGGTCAATTTCCCCCTCCTGTTTGTCCCTGCTGAGAGCAGAGGGCATCTGTGCAGAGCACCAAAATGAGAAAGAACTGTCTCTGAGTGCCAGGGAGTTTGGGAGCCAGGATGAACTGGCCCCCTGCTTAGAAGGGAAGGAATCAGAGAGTAGAGATCTGACCCAAGTCCTGGGCTGGGATAAGGCTAAAGGGGATCCCTGCTTGTGCTTCATGTTGAGGACTCAGCATTTAGCAGCTGCCTCCTGTTTCCTAGGCACACACTCCTCACCCAGCCTGGAGGGGGAGTCAAGTCATGTTCTCCATCTGTCTCAGGACCAAGGTAGAGAGTGATAGGATAGGGCTGTCCCTTAGTTCCCATGTTCTGTCCAAGTGTGACACTGCCCCCAGGTCCATGGGCATTTCAAGTCCATTGGTTTTATACAATTTCAGGTTATATGTCATTACATCCATCTTCCAGGTGGGAAAACAGAGGTGGGAGAGAGGGGTGGGTCTGGACAACTGAATACCCCCCACCCTCATGCTGATTCTGAGTCTGAGGGAGGCAGGTTCTGGCTGTGTTAAGCCCCAGCCTGAGCCCCCTCTCCCACTCTCCAACAATCACAATTAAAAATAATCATGAGATTTCAAAATCAATCAGCCTTATAAAATGGTCACATCCCAGGCCCGGAAACCATGGATCAGGGTCTATGTGGGTGGAAAAGCAAAGGTGTATGGATGAACTCCCTAATGTCAACTGAGGGGTGTGCTCCATGGGGTTGCAGTTGGTCATGCAGTCTTCTGCATCCTTCTTTTTATACTCCTCAAGCTCGATGAACATTTTCATTTTTATACAAGCATTATGGGTTTTCCATTCTAATAAGGAAAGCATCCATTTTGGAAGAAAAGAGGTGGACTGATGGCTTTGAGAAGGAGTCCCTTCCTTTCTGCTGCCCCAGGACACCTTACACTCCCAAGTCTTGGACAGGCTGCCTGGACCCTGAGAACCAGCTTCAGCCAGGACAGAGTCTCACTCCCCAGACAGGCTGTGCTCTCACTGGGAGATTGAGAAAAAATTTTCTAACTTCCAGAGACAGAGAGAGAGGAAGAGAGAAAGAGAGCGAGAAGTGGCCTCCTGGAGCCCCAGAACCAGTCCCCCACCACCACCACACCACCATCAGCCTTTTAGTAATTAGTAAAATAGGATTGAGCCTGCCACGGGGTGGGCTGCTGGCTGGTGGCTGGAGCCTGATCGATTTTGAATCATTAGGCAAATTGCTGGTGGGGGCGGGGATAGGCTGGATGGGGGCAGGGCGCCCCCATTCTCCCCTCTGTGGGGACCTTAGCGACGTGGGGGAAGCTCTCCCATCTCAGTGTCCCCTCCTGGAAACTTGGAATTCAACCTCTGGAGCTTGCATCTGTGCTGCAAGTTGCCTCTGTAGGCGCTGGGCTGCCTCTGGGCAACGCCCACCCTCTCTGGGTCCAGCCAGGCCTGGGAGAACCGAGAAGTAAGCCTCAGGTCCTTTGACCCTGAGAATCCAAGTGTCTAGCGATCAGTGAGAGGACTCGCTGGGGTTCAGGTCTCCTCCCTGTCAAGGGGGCTCAGTCATCTCCACCACTTCAATGGCCATGACCCACCCTACCCCAAGCTGCAATCTTTAATCAGTACCCTCCACCTCACCTCTTCTTGGACAGGCCGTGTTCTTTGTTGTTTTGGCTTCCGCGTTCCAGCTAAAGCTATTGGGGTGGGGGTGGAATACCTAAAATTTTTATTTTCCGGGCCTCCCCAAGGCCTCTCCATGGTTCGCGGCTGATTTCTGATTCGATTTGTCTACCACAGAAATGAAAGTCACCGGCCACTGCGTACCCCTTCTTTTATTACAGCGAGGTTTTAACAGGTAGTGACAATTAATGTTCCCCCAGTCTCGGCGGAGCCCGAGATCTGCGCTGGCCCCAGCTTCAGCCCCCCACAAACCTGCAGACGCCCCAGATCCTGGCCGGTGCACACCTGGCAGGGCAGCTTCCTCTCGCCCAACTCTTGCTCCTTCGTTCGGACCGGGTCAGCGGACTTATTTAGATTTAGGGGGGAGGGTGTTAGGATTTTCCGGCCAAGCGTGGGTCCCCGCGGGGCTGAGCGCAAGACACCCTAAGGTTTCACCATCTGGACGTCGGGCGCGGGGACATTCCCAGCGCAGAACCTGAGGCTTAGCGACGTTGGGGTTTCGCCCCTGGCGAACCAGACGTCCCAAGCTTCCTGCCCGCGGTCGGGGGGTGCCGGGTCGCGTGGGCCCGCGGGTTGGTGCTCTGGCGGACGTGTTGGCAACAGCTGCGCCGGATCGATCCCCACTCCCGCCCAGGCTCCGTTGCCTCCGCCGCGGCGCGCGGCTCCATCGAATCTTCATCGCTCCAGGGCCGCGCAGCCCTCCGCGCTCTCGGCAAACACGGAGCTTGTTTGCGCTAGGACACCCGGTCTGGGCGTCGGCGGCGGGCAGGGTATGTGCCTGGGGGACCTCGCGTCTCGTTCCTCTCCCCCAGCAGCTGGGCCTCTGCAGGTCCGTTGTTTGAGGGACACGGTAGGCGGAGGGAATTCCATCCCCTCCAAACCCCCTCCTTACTCGAGGGTGGGCAAGCGCGGGAACCTTGACTACGGGCTTTCGCCAGCACTGCTCTGTCTGCACCTCAGTTTCCCCATCTTTAGAATGACGCGCAGGGGCTGAGGGATTGTAGGTGGCGCGAGACCTGCTCGCTCTGCTCTCGCTCCCTCTGCCTGCTTTGGCCTACGGATCCCGGAGCCGGGCTGGGGGCTGGAGCCTCCTCCGACGTTAAAGTAGAAAATACCGCGAGGCCCAGTTGGAGGAGCAATAGAAGGGGCCGGGGACACGAACGCGCCCGCCTACCTCAGGCCCAGACCCCTTCTCTCTGGGCTTTGCCGAGATTACCTCCCGCCATGAGGCAGTGAAGAAACTAGGAGCCTGTCCCGAAGTTTGCAGTCGGAGAAACTGAGGCCAGGCCAGGTAGGGCGCAGCTGCCATCTCCTGGAGGATGAGAGAGGAGGACAGGACGCGCTGCGGGGCTCAAGGACGCCCCATTACCCGACACCGCTGACCGCGCGGGTCGGGGCACTGCAGGCGGCGTACTTCCCGGGCGCAACGAAACCCGCTTCTGGCGCCGCGCTCCAGAGCGGCCCAGGCGCCACCACAGCCGTAAAGCTTCCACCCCTAGCAGCTGAGTAAGACCCCTGCCCCCTCGCGGCCTGAGCGCTCACCGGCCCTTTCTGGAAAGGAGGCTCTGACAATTAAAAATGTAAATATGTATGTATTTAATCCACAACGCTCTCCTTCGTAGAGAGGTAGCTGGCGGACCCTGGCGCCTGGGGTCGGTTTGCGGAGGCCCCAAACTGGGGATCTGGCAAGGCCGCAGTGGAGCTGCCGCGGGGACCCCTCCAGGAACCGCCTTGGCCAGGGACCCAGCCGCTGGCTCTGCGAGGCCCAAGAACGCCGATTTCCATACCCGATTGTCCGGCCCTTGACCCGGGAGCCCAGGACGCGACGACAGAGGCGGGGAGGACAGGCTTGGGCGAGCGCCCACTTCCCAGACCTGGAGACCGAGGCCCCAACTGGGAGGGAGGACCCCGCCCTCCGGGTTCCGAGCGTCCGACGCCCCCACCCCAGGTGGGTTATTCTTTGTGGCTTCCGGCCGGGGAGACAAGCCCTTGCCTGGCGCCCCATTAACATGCCATTTATCTGAACACACCCGCGCCCTTTCCGCTCAGCTAGGGAGGGGTGAGAGGTAGAGAAGGGCCGTGCCCTACCTGAAGGCATGGCTGACCTCCTTCCTTCCTCTTCGCCCTCCAAGTCAGTCTCCCCTGGCAGTATCCCTTGCGAGTGAGAGGGCCCAAGGGACACTGAGGATTTGAGGCTGGGGCAAGGTGGGTGTAGAAATCTTCAAGTCGAGGATGGAGGAAAGGAGCTGGGCCATTCAATTGACTTAGCAAACCAGTCTGTGCCACAGCCCCTGCCTTCCAAGTGTAGCTTCCAGGCCTGGGGATGGGGAGGCAAAAACTATGCAATCACTCACTCCTCTGGGGTCAGGACTAGGGCAGGGAGAGAAGACTTCCTGGAGGAGAGGACCTTGAGGCTGGGTTTTATAGGATGTCTAGGTATTCAGTTCAGATATGTGAGTCAAGGATGAAAAGACCCCTTATAATTTGGGAACGAAAAAAGTAGAACAGGGGCAGATGCCTGATATTAGCTCAACACCTTGCAGGCCTTCATTAAAGATATATTTATTGAGTGAGTCAATGAGATAAAGCTGGGGAAGGACAGGAGAGGGAGGTGTCGCAGCCAGGCCTCGAATGCCAGGCTAAGAGGAGGTAGTATTATACTTTCTCTTGTTTGGGAGGCTAGAAGGAGAGTGTCCAGAGGTGGCCTTTAGAACAACTTCCTCTAGCCTCAGGCTGCACAAAGGGGGTCATCAGAGACTTGGTGAGTGTAGAATGACTGACATTCCCCCGCCCCAGTACTGTGAGTACTGTGAGGTGGGGGAGAGCTGTTTGTTCCTGAGCCCAGTAGGTGAGTCACTGTGTACAGAAAGGAAAGGCTTTCTCCTTCCTCCAGTCATCAGCCACCTCCTTCCTCCCTCCCCAGTGGGTGGGGGCAATAGGGGTCCTGGTAACCTGGGGGCATGAAGCTCCCAGCAGAACCCCATTCTATTTGTCCCCCCATTCTGCCTGTTTTGAGCTGAGACTGAGGGATGACTAATTATCACCATTTTCCATGAGGAAACTGAGGCACGGGAAGGTCCTGGGATTTGCCTGAACCCCTTTGAGCTGAGTCCCAATATTCGTTCAGTTTGTGTGAGTTATATGGACACCTTGGAGTGTCCAGCCAGCAATAGAGTTGGTGTCCAAGACAATACTGAATGAAGTCCTGGCTGAATTTGTGGGCTCCAGCTATTCAGAGCAACCCCAGCAAGGGTCCTTCCCTCCAGCCCTTGTTCCCTTGAGACAATCCCAGGGAACCCAAGGCTCCCCAGACTCTGGCATTGAGGGTCAGTAGTGAGGAGACCAGGAGGGACAGTCCAGCCTGCACTCCAGGAGGATTCCCTATTCCGAGGCCTGTGACCAGTGGTCAGGGAATAAAGGTGTCGAATATAGAGTGTCTGTGGTGCCTACTTGCCCTGGATCAGCTCCAACCAGTTAATCATTAAAGGAATCTGGAGGGGAAGAGTCAACTGGACTCTGCCTTAAAAAGACCACTGCTGTGTCCACCCTGAACTCTCTGGAATTTGACTCCCTAGGGAGCCCTGGTCAGGGACTGTGGATCAGAGCTTGGTGAAAACACTTCCATATTGTGGAGTCTGTAGGGGCTGAGGGTGGCCTCAGTTTCTCCTGCTGGGAAGGAAAGAGGGTTCTTGATGTTCCCCCTTTTCCTCTGCTCCCCTCCAGTGCTAAAAAGCTGTAATGCTGGTTAGCCCACCTAATGAGCACACATGCCTGCTCCTCCTCCAGGCAGTGCCCCATGGCTTTCCTCCATAATTGCCTTGTAATGAATGTCCAAACTTTGGCTGTGGAAGAACCGCGGGGGTTCCCTCTCTTCCTCCTCCTGGCTTAAAAAAAAAAAAAAACAAGCACATCACATTTCTATTATTATTGAGCTCCTGTGCATCTGGAGGTAAGAAGACAGACCCCCATTGGCAGTGTCTCCTGGGAATTGGGGAAAGGCTCTCTTCCAACCCTCTCCTCCCCTGGCCAGCCCTCCACTAGGAGGAGAGAAAGAGGAGGCTGGGGGCCCAGGACTGAGAAACCAGGGACAGACCCTTCCTTCCTTCCTTCTGCCACAGACTGTCAAGAGGGACCCCTGGTAGGTCCATGTCACTGCCTGTAGGAACCCTCTGAGCTGGACGTTGTGGACCCCACTTCACAGGAGCTTCTGGGAGGAGGCAGCACAGACACAGGAGAGGAGGATTTAGGGGGCTTTGGGTTAGCCTCTGCTAACCCCCTGATTTTCTGTTTCTTGGACCTCCCCAGGGCTGGGACTTTTTCTGGTTCCTTTCAGTGTGACAGGTATGATGGAGCTGGGGCCAGGGCAGGGGTGTCCTGGATTCAGCAACCTTAGACATCATCAGAGTGTCAGCCTCAGTTTACCTCCCCTCCATCCTGGCAGGTGGGCAAGACCAGGGTGGTCCTCCACTTTCTGCAGCTCCCTGGCTGTCTTTACCATTACATACATGGGGTGTGGACTCAGGCCCCTGCTCATGGACTCTGGGTAATGCATTCTATCTGTTGTGCCTCACTTTCCCCATCTGCAAAGTGAGGATCATGTTGAATTTTTGTGAATTGATACAAATTGTTTAGATTTGGCCTGGGAAATGGTAGGTACCATTGTTCTAATATGCGGTGGCTGGGTGCAAACTCAGGTACGTGTTTGGAACCTAAAACTGAGCAAAGCTGCCAAGGGGGCATCTCAGGAAAGAGAGTGGCTTGAATGGGAGATGGAGAGTCCAAGGACAGCACCACAATAGGGCCCCTAGGATCCCACCTCATCCTGTAAGATCTCTGCTCCTAGCACTGTGGCCTGGCTGCCTGTTGCCTGTGTTTCTCTACCCAGCTTGTGAGTCCTTGGAAGGCACAAACAGAGTTTGGAGTGTCATGGTGTTTCCATTGTCCAGTTCAGGCCAGGGGCACACAGCATGAACACCTGCCCAAAAGGTCTGATCAATTGCACCCAAAGCATTGGGTTGAGGCCTGTCTAGCTTGTGATAACAGCTAAATATGTGTGTGAGAAAGTATATTCCTTGGACCTGCACCCCTTATCTTCCCTTTGGAGGGACTCTGGGAGAGGTGTGAGGCCAAACCAGGCCCTAGTCTGGTGGCTGGAGAAGGGCTATTCCCCAGCAGGTGTGGTGTGTGAACTTCAGCCTCAGCACTTTCTGCCTGCAAATGGATGTGTGGGTGGAGATGAACTGGTAGTGGATTATTTATGCCAGGGTTAAAAATTCCAATTTTGGATTAAAAATCGTGGAGGAGGTTGGCACTGTGTGGTCATCTTGCTGGTTGATTCAGCTTGCTCAGAGGTGATTTTGCCAGTTAATCTCTGTGTGTTTTAATTTATCGTGTATGGTGCATTTAACCCAAGTTCTCAAACCACATCACTTAGAATGGAGCCCAGCTTCTAATCCAGATTTTCAAATCCATTTCTTAGCTGGGCATTCTGGGATGAGTTCTCACAACTTCTCTGGGCACATTTTCCTTGTCTGCATGAGGTTTGTTTGTTTATTTTTTGAGGGTCAAATGAGAGAATTCATGAAAGCCCTTAAAGGCTGACCAGATGGGAGTTGCTGTCCTTATCAGCCTGTTCGGGGTCCAGGAAGATGGGATGGAGGGGTTTGCAGAGTCAAGGCAGCCAGAAGAAAAAAATGAGATTAGAAATGAGGTCAAGAAAAGCTGTAGCTGGCAGAGAGTGAGTCAAAAAACCCCACATCAGGTGGTTCTAAACCCTTGCCACAGGTGGGCTACCATTTTGGCTCTGAGCTCCTCAGCAGGCAATGTAAAAAGAGAAACACTTGCAAAAATGTACATATCTGTGGCCATATGAAAGCATGGTCATGGGCCCATGTGTATGTGCATGTGTAGGCAAAATTCTAAAATGACTCTCATGATCTCTGCCTGCTGATGGCTTGAATGTGGCTTGCTCATAGACAATGAAATATGGCAAAGGTGATGGCTGTCCCTCCATGATTATGGTGTGTCCTAGCAGAGATTCTCCTGCTGGCCTTGAAAAAATGAACTGCCATGTTGTTAGGAGTCTAGAAGGGCCACATTGTTGGGGAAAAGTTGGCATTGGCATGTTTTAGTTCCTGAGAGTAACCCCCAGCTGACAGCCAGAAAGTAAAACAGGATTTCAGTCCAACAAGCACAAGGACTTGAGTTCTGCCAACAACCACAAGAGCTTGAAAAAGGACCTTAAAAGTCTAGAAAGGAACTCAGCCTAGCTGACACCTTAGCTGAGGTCTTGTGGGACCTGAGCAGAGGAACTGGTAATGTGTGTTGTTTGATGATGCTGATAAATTTGTGTTGATTTATTATTCACAATTAATTAACTAACTAGTACATAGGGTAACGTGCTCTTGCTTTCGCATTTTTATTTGCCATTGGCTCAGTATAGACCTCCTGCTCCTTAATCAGTTGCACACGTGGTCATCATTGGTGTTTGCATTTATTGAGCACCTACTGTGTGCCAGGCTGTGCACTAAACATTTGATCTGGATCATCTTCTCTCCAGTCACAAAAAATTGTGCTCATTTTCTAGATGGGGAAACTGAGGCTTGGAGGTTTAACTGAGCAATCCCAGAGCACACAGGGGTAAGCGGTGGCTTGAGTGTCAGGCCCCCATGTTCCCCTTTGGCTGCCCCTGGAGATTTGTCCTATGTCTTCATCCCACCAACCCCCTGGTTTTTTCCTTAATGCAGTGGATGTCATAGTGAAGGCCCCTCCTGCTGAATTAGTGCTCTTAGATATAGGAGACTTCCAGTTGTGGGGGTCAGCTATCAGGGCTTCCATGAGCCTCCCAGACAACCCTGATGCATGCCTGCACTTGGGAACAATTGAGAGTGTGAATTCTGCTGCCTTGTGCCTCTGGACCTTTGCACAGTCTTCTCTCTCCTGTGGAAGGTAAAGCTCCTCACTGTTCCTTTTTGCAGAGGTCATTCCTCCTGGTCCTTCAGGTCTCAGCTGGTGTCACTGCCTCAGAGAAGCCCTCCAGCCCCCAGACTCATCAGCTCCACCCTGTTTTACTATCTTACACTTCGGTGCCTCTTACAGGGGTCTTAACACAATTTATAGTAATATTTTTCCCCTGGGATATTTTGCTTAGTATCCTTCTCTCTGTGAACTTCAAGGAGGTGGGGGCCTGGTGCACAATAGTGTGTAGTAACTGGCTGATGTATAAGATTGAGTGAGTGAATAAATGAAAGGATGGATAAATGAATGACTGAACGGAGACCCCTACCTTCCTGTTTCCCCATTGCCAAGAGAAAGGAAGACAAATTTTAAACAGCTTGAAGCCACCAGAAACACCAGATCCTGTGGCAGAACAAATTGACCCACCTTGGGGTGGAGAAGTGTCTGGCTTTGTGGAGCAGAAATGGGGGCTCCAGGTGGGGGAGGGCTGTGTCAACTTTGCTGGGTGGCAGTCAAAACACCCCCCACCACACTCCCAGCCATGCCTCTGCAGACAAGAGTGATTTGCTGGTGGGGGGCTGTGATGTGTGTGTGTGTTTATGCACGTATGTGTGCATGTGTGCAATGTGCAGCCTCTGTAGCAACCAGGACAGAAAAGCCCTCTCACACACAAAAGCTGGAAAGGCACATTAAGCCCATTATCAATATTTTGCCTGAAAAAATACAAAAAGCATTTTCTCCTCTGAAAAATTAATAACCTGTAAGAGGGGGAAGTCTGGGTTTGATGTCTAGTGAGTGAGGGGAGGGGGAGGCTTCGCTCTGCCCCCAGTGGGTGCCTGGGTACCTCTGAGCAGTTTCCCCACTTATTCTACCTCTGACTCACCCTCACCTGTTCCTCATCTGATAGAGCCCCCAGCAGGCCTCCAGCTACAACCTTGGCCTTCCAATCCATCTCCATCCTCCCATGGAGAGGGGCATCCTCCCCAACTAAGCCTCATCCAACTCTCCCCAAATGGGCCAGGTCCTTCTGTCTTCCTGCCTTCCTGCCTTCCTGCCTGTGTTTCTGGTGTTCTCTTGTCCCTCTGATCTCCTTAGGCAACTCTTGCTCTACCTGCAAAGCCCAGCTCCAGTGCCTCCTTCTTTTTACAATCTCCCCTCCCTTCACAGATAGAACCCTCACTGCCCTTCCCCAGCCCCCAACCACAGCACTCCCACTTTCCCCAGGGACTCCCCAGCTCTAAGTGTCTCTCTGGCCCACTCAGTGTCCTTATGTCTCACCCACAGCCTGGGGGCTCCTGAGAGTAGGGCCAGAGCTGGCCTCTCCAGGACCTCAGCATCATCCTGTAGGATGGGTTGGTATTTGGGCAATAAACAGGGCTCACACCCACCTCCCATTAGGCCTGGATTCTGGCTGGGGAGGAGGAACCAAGCCACATTCTTCTCAGGTCTCAGTTTCCCTTTTTATAAAACAAGGAGTTTGGGTCAGATTTTAAAGTTTGGAATAATTTATTTACTCACTCATTCCATAACACTTTTTAAAAAAGATTTTATTTACTTATTTTTTAGAGAGAGGAGAAGGGAGGGAGAAAGATGGAGAGAAACATTGTTATGTAAAAGATACATGGATTGGTTGCCACTGGTACACCCCCAACTGGGGACCTGGCCCACAACCCAGGCATGTGCCCTGACTGGGAATCGACCCTATGACCTTTTGGTTCACAGACTGCCGGTCAGTCCACTGAGCCACACCAGCCAGGGCTCATTCCATAACAGTTTTTGAGCCCCTTCTGTGTGAAGAGTTTTTGACGTTAGAGGCTAAGAAAAATGACCAGCCAGCACTAGAAACGTATAGTTTGCAAATAGTATTGCTGTCTGCAGCTCTCTATCCTCCTCCGCTACCCCACCAACAGCGAGTCATTATTCTGATTTTACTGAGGACATTGAGGCCCCACCAGGAAGCACCTGGGTCTATTTGAGAGCATCTCTTGTGAGGTTCCAGGTCTGGATACCCTGACTAGTGGACCCTCTCCAGTTCTGGAGGAGCGGGGAGCTGTCCTTGGTGCTGAAGCTAGAAATGGAGATCTTGGATCTGGGCACGGGGTTTCCCTCTCAGCCCACCCATCTGAGTCGCCTCCCCTGCCCAGTGGTCAGACCCTATTTTCCCCCTCTCCCATAGGCTGGACGAACCTGGTCCAGTCACTTGGGACTGTCAGCCCCTCAGGTTGCCATTATCGTATCCTGAGGGCCTCCCTCCAGCCCTGCACAATGTCTTGAACTCCCTCCAACCCCGCCCTTTATATCCTATGACCCGACTCAATCCTACCCAGTTCCTCACATTGACCCCACAGGGCTGAAAGTACAAGAGCCCAGCTCTTCCTCCCCCTGTGTGAAATGAATAAACAGATGAGAATCTTGGCATCTGGACACTGAGGTGTGACTCCACAGAAGCCCCAGTCACTCTATGTACTCTAGCCCCACCCCCATCTCAAAACATGAAATCTTCAGGGCTGCAGGAATCCGGAGTCTGTACTTGAGTGCTCTAGGAGGACTTTCTGGGGGAGGTGACCCCAGCAGAACCCAGACAGATAGAAGGTGGGATGGTTCTCCTTCCAAACCTTGAGCTGAGTTTGAAAGGCTAAGAGGGGTGGGCAGTGCCTCATCCACCTGGAGGACAGAGAATCCAGCTCATTAGGGGATGGGATCAGGCATGCAGCTTCTGTAGGACAGGGGAGGAGTGGGTGAGAGGGAATATTTTATCCAGTCAGCTGTGATCTCTCTTCCAAGGCCAACAGCCCTTCAGATATTGAGCATACCTGTCAATGATGCTAGCTGTAAGTGGAGGGAAAAAAGTACTTAATGGGCAACTTGAGCCTCACTCAGGTGGGTGGGTGCCTGGCTGCTGAGAAAAGAAGGTGGTGCGGGACACTTAAAGGGGCCTCTGCCCCTCCCCCACCCTACCAGTCTTAGGGGGTTCGGGGAGGGGGCTCCAGACAGCTGTTAATAACCATTCAATTGGTGGTTCCATTTGCTGAGTTCCTTCTGCATACAGCTGCAGACTCTCCATGTGTTTTCACTTTCTATGCAGTCACCCAAAGATTCTTTATCACACCTACTGTGTGCCAAGCCTAGAGCTGAGCACAGGAAGGAGGATGTTGCAGACCCAGATGAAAGGGGCTGAAAGGGAGACTGGTAGCTTCTCTGAAAAGGGGACATTTGCCCTGATAACCATAGGTGAATCAGGAGTTAACTGAGCAATGATGGGAACATTATTTCAGGCAGTGGGTACAGCATGTGCAAAGGAAGAATGTGGGGTTATGAGTGGTGGGATAAGACAAGGCCAGTGGGGAAGGGCTGAAGCAGGGGAGGAAATGGTTGGACTATTATTGTTATTTTATTTATTTATTTATTTATTTATTTTTAGAGAGAAGGGAAGGGAGAGAGAAAAAGAGGGAGAGAAAAAATAACGTGTAGTTGCCTCTTGGGCACCCCTAACTGGGGACCTGGCCCACAACCCAGGCATGTGCCCTGATTGGGAATTGAACCTGGGACTGTTTGGTTCACAGGCCAGGGCTCTATCCACTGAGCCACACTAGCCAGGGCCATTATTGTTATTTTAATGAAAACAAGCACTGCTTTAAGATAAGGTGGTGATGTTATTTTCACTGTATAGAAGCAAAACTGAATTATGTAGACATGAGGCACCACTACTTCCTTTCTGCTCAAAGCTGATGAGCTGGGATGACTGGAGGCCATGAGCAGGGGTCATGGGGGACAGACCTCAGGTCCCAGGGGAGAGAGAATATCAGACAGTCATCTGAAAAGGAGATGATGGGAGGGCCAGGGTTCCCCTGTCACAGTTAACATCAGAAAAGCTGAGTTACAAATAGGAATCTCTGTACTCTTTGTTATATTTTCTAAGTGTTTTTGAGCAAGGAATATATGCATGGGAGACTTTTTTTTTTTTTTTTAAAGCAACAGCAACCATACAGGGAACCATAAGCCTCCATCTCCTTTTTACTTGTTCTGCTTCACCAGTCTCTGTCTGCACAGCAGCCTCTGTTCCTGGGTCTCCTTATGTGTGTAAAGAGTGTGAGCATCACGTATAGATATATGCCCATTTCTTTTTTTTTTTTTAATGTTTATTTTTAAATTTTTAAAAATACATATTTTTTTGATATTAGAGAGAGAAAAGAAGGGGTAGGAGAGAGATGGGGGGAGAGAGAGAAACATTGATTTGTTGTTCCACTTAGTTATGCATTTATTGGTTACTTCTTGTATCTGCCCTGACCAGGGAAACAAACCTGCAACCTTGGTGTATTGGGACGATGCTCTGATCAACTGAGCTACCTGACCAGGCCTACACCTGTTTCTTTTCTTTTTTTAAAAGACTTTATTTATTTTTTTAGAGAGAGGGGAAGGAAGTGAGAAAGAGAGGGAGAAAAACGCCAATGTGTGGTTGCCTCTCACGTGCCTCCAACTGGGGACCCGGCCTGCAACCCAGGCATGTTCCCTGACTGGTAAACCAACCAGCAACTCCCTATTCACAGGCCAGTGCTCAATCCACTGAGCCACACCAGCCAGGGTTACACCTGTTTCTTAATGCAAACATTAGCATCCTCTACTCACTGTTTGGCACCTAGCCTCTTTTTTTTTTTTTTTAATAATAGACTGCTCTTTAGAATAGTTTTAGATTTACAGAAAAATTGAGCAGCAGTGTATAGGGAATTCCTATATACACCCCCTAACACAGTTTCCTCTATTATAACATTAGACAGTACATTTATTACAATTAATGCACTAATATTAGTACATTGTTATTAAGTGTTATGAATTGAATTGTGTTTTTCCTCTCCAAAAGTGAAGTCCTCACCCTGGTACCTGTGAGTGGAACCTTATCTGGAAAGAAGATCTTTTCAGGTAATCAAGTTCATATGAAGCCATTAGGGTGGTTCTAATCCAATATGATTGGTGTCCTTATAAGAAGGGCAAAGATATGCACACAGGGAGAAGACCACATGACAAAAGAGGCAGAGATAGGGTGATGGACCTACAAGCCAAGGAATGCCAAAGATGGCTGTAGCCACCAAAAGCAAGGAGAGAGAACGTGGGATGTATCCTTCATCATGGCCTCAGAAGGAACAAGCTCTGCTGACACCTTGATCTCAGACTTCCAGCCTCCAGACCCGGGAGAGAATATATTTCTGTGTTTCAGCCACTTGTTTTGAGGTCCTTTGTTATAGCTGCCCAAGGAAACTTGTACATCAGCTCAAGTCTATTACTTATATTAGGGTTCACCCTCTGTGTTGCATGTTCTATGGGTTTTAATTGCATCAAATAACGCAACCATAATTACATCATCACACAGAGTATGTCATGCCCTAAACATCCTCTGTGCTCCACGTGTGCATCCTTCCCCCCTCTTCCTCCTAGCACCCATGAGTCTTTTCCTTGTCTCCACAGTTTTGCCTTTTCCAGAATGTCCTAGAAGTTGGAACCATATGGGGTGTAGTTTCTCTGTCTTTTTGTGATTCAACAGCTCATTCTTTTTAGTGCTGAATAATATTCCATTGTCTGCGATGATTTATCCACTCACCTTTTGAAGGACATCTCAGTGGCTCCCAGGTTTGGGCACTTATGTTTAAAGTTGCTGTAAACATCCATGTGCAGGTTTTTCTGTGGATGTAGTTGCTAACTCCTTTGGGACAGTTAGAATATTCAATGCCTTTACCTGGTGCAGCTGGTTAGAGCTCTGCAGTGTGGGTGGCCTGTATTTTATTTAACCAGCATCCTATTGTTGCCTGTTTAGGTTGTTTCCAGAATTAGTGCTTCTGGGAACACACTCCTATGTAAATATTGCCACACTTCTGCATGTATACACATGAGATAAATTTCCAGTAGCTGGAACATAAAGGCCTGGGGAATTTGTTTACCACTTATTGAGCACCTACTATGTGCTGAGCATGGTTTTAAGGGACTCAGGACTGAGTAAGGAAGGTGACAGATAAAAGTTATTGTCCTCACTAAGCTCTTATTTTAAATTTGACTTAAATTTTGTTAGATGCTGGCACATAGCCTTCTGAAAAGATCCACTCAAATTGACCCAATCACCAAAAGTGTATAATTGTGAGTGTGTGTGTGTGTGAAATGGGGCTGTGAGGGGCTTCTGGTGCCCCTCTGTTCCTGAGCTGATGGAAATGAAGGGGGGGACACCTGACACAGGTCCCTGGAGGGGCAGAGTAGCTGATAAGCAAACACATCAATCACTCGATCAGTTGAATTGGGTTAATAAAGCTTCCAGATGGAGAGATGGCTTCGGAAATCCATGCACCAGACCATGTCCACCTGGGGCAGCGTTCCAGGAGAGCTGATGCCCACCAAGGCAGGCACTTGGTTGGGCAGGGGCACATCCTGGGGTTGGGGAACCTGTTGTCTTAGCCTCAGCTCCTCCATCTGGGCAATGGTGCCTTGTTCCAGGTACAGTCCAGGCCACTTGTCTCACGGCTCACCTATGATTGTCATTATCTCATCCAATCATCCTTTCCTGGCTCTGGGGACCAAGTAATGCTCAGGATGGTAGGCCCCTGCCCTCAGAAGATGGTCCGCACTTATGAAATGCTTATGTAGAATCGCCAGTGTCCTCTTGGATGGGGCATCCCAGATAGCTCCTGAGAAGGTGACATTTAAAGTGGATCAGAGATGAGCAGGTTCATCAGGGGAGAGGGATAACGGGGGCCCTGTGGCAGAAACAGCAGGAGGCCAGGCAGGGACAGAGTAGCCACAGAAAGTTGGGAGCTTGGGCAAAAGAGAAAAGCTGTAGGGGAGAAAGTGCAGAACATTGTGTACACCTTCACACACCCATGCACATGCACGAACACACATGAAACCCATGTGTACCCACCCACCCACATGTGCAAAACACGTGCACACATTCTTACATGTGACCAGTAACCACTGACACACTTCACATACTCATACATGTGTATAAACATACACATGCACACAAAAATATGCACCCATATGTATACACATATACTCACACACACTCATGCACAAATACCCTTGCATACCTTCATATGCTCATGCATACATATGCACACACACACACACTAAAAATACAGTCACGCACACTGACCTATTTTGGCTTTCCTCCCTCTCCTCTCACACACACCCATACCCATGTACATGTCACACATATGCACACACAAATGTAGTCACTCATGTGCTAATAATACCCAAGCACATACTCATACACATGTACACACCATCACATACTCCTGTACATTTTTTCACATACTAAAATACACAGTCACATGCTCACTCACACTCATGGGACCATTCATACATTACAAACCCAAGCAGCCATGTTCAAAATAGTTCATCTTTTGATAAAATCCAGTTTTTAAATCTTGTACAAGAATTGACCCACCTCTGCCTCCCTCCCCCTTCCCACTCTATAACCAGATTAAAATGAAAATTAAATTATAGCATCTGCTTTCAAAAATAGCACCCCCACACAAACCATCCACCAGTCAATGCCACCTTCCTCAGCTGTTAAAAATTAGAAATGCAACAACTGTGGAGGGAGACTGGAGACTCATCAGGTGCAGCATTATTTGAAAAATAAAGTAAAATAAATGCAAACATTTTGGGGAGCGACATGAAGACCGCAGCTCTGTAAAGCATGTCTGTGCAAGGCACAGAGGCCAGGGATTTCTGAACAAAATAACCACAGCTGATTTTAGGTGGGGGAGGCTGTGGCCAAGGGTTTTGTCCTTTTCTATTTCATTTAGAGTGGTTATAGAATTGCACTTAGACTTTTCTCCTCTGTAAAACCATGCTGATTTGGGGTGTGTGTGTGTGGGATTAATTGAGATCATTTAACTAAATCTTCTAGCACCGGATTTGGCACAGCATGCGTATTAAAACCATGTGAGCTAAAATTTTAAAACAATTACCCATTTGCATAAAATGATTCAGTCTTATTTTTCACCCCTGAAGGAGGAAATAGTTTTGGCTCCACAGAGGAAACCCTACCATTTTATTATAAACAGTACTTTTATTTTTACAATAAGCCTTCCTTTAACAAAATCCAGTTGTTCCTTTTAATAAGCACAAGCGGTTGTTGGGGTCTTTGGGATTTTTTTGTTTGTTTTTAAAAGATTTTATTTATTTACTTTTAGAGAGAGAGGAAGGGAAGGAGAAAGAGGGAAACAACAATGTGTGTTTGCCTATCCCGTGTCCCATCTGGGATCCTGCTCACAATCCAGGCATGTGCCCTGACTGGGAATCAAATCGGAGATCGTTTGGTTCTCAGGCTGGCACTCAATCCACTGAGCCACACCAGCCAGGGCGGGATTTTGTGTTTTTACTAAACTGGAAGGCTTAGGACACCACAACCTGTTCCTTCAAAATAACCAGTGTACTTTTTTAAAAGCAGTCGCCTTGGGTCAGGGCCTGCCTCTCCCTGGACTTCCGTGAGAGAAGGTGCTGTTTAGGCAAGATCCCACAACATCCCCTAGCTCTTTTAATGCCAACCTTACATTTTGATTTAAATCATTGTCCTTCCTTATAGAGTTGTGGGTCATAGGCAGTGATTGTGTGGGACCCAGTGAGGACTGGAAAAATGTTTTTTTGCGGGTCTAGTGGTCAGCGGGGTGTGGCAGAGAGAATGCAAAGGCCCTGAGCCACACCTGGGTTCCAGGCCCGCCTCTACCCTGTAAACTCTGTGACTCTGACAAACGCAGGGAAGTGGCCAGGTAGAGCTCATAGATGCAGCCCCATGCATGCTGGGGACCGGGGAAAGCTGGGAAGGGGTCCTAGACGCCTCCACATCTCCCACTCTGGCCATTCGGTCGCCCCCACCGCAGGAAGCTGTGTGTCCCCGAGATAAGAAACGGGTCAATAAACTTTTTTCCAAGATCCATTGGGTTGCTTCATCCTCCCGGGCTCCCTTCCCGCCCGCAGCTCCCTCCCCGAAACGGGAAAGGTCAGATGGGAGGCGGCATCGACCCGCGCCAGGAGCCAGGCCCCTGGTCACACTGCGGCCGCTTGGACCAACTGACCACGCGCTGCCCCGGAGCCGGGCTTGCCATGGGCCAATGGGAGTGCGCCGAGCCGCGGTTGCTGGGCAACGCGGGCCGAGGAGCAGGGGCGCGGCCCGAGCTGTGATGGAGAGGAGATTGCAGCGATCAATCGGGCTCCCGTGCGCATGCGTTGCCTAAGACCAGGAGGGATGCTGCAGCCGGCGCCCAGCGGCCATCGATCGCCGCGGCCAGAGGCGCTTAATAAGCTCGGAGAAAGGCTTAAGGGAGGGGTTCGGGTGCCCCCCAACACCCACCACCTCCTTCTCTCTTGCTCTCTTTCATAATAATAATAACAATGACAACAGCTCACGTTCACGCAGCACTTTCTGTTGGACCATTGCAACTTAAAATCTCCCAACATCCCAGCCTACGGCATCAGTGAATGTCTGGCTTCATTATGGAGGAAGATGCAAGGACCAGATTCCCCAAGTTAGCATCCTGACCCCACCACCCACCAGCTCAGTGACCTAGGGCACAGTGAGCGAGCCTTTCTGAGCCTCAGGATTCTCATCTGTAGAATGGGGTAAAGATAGTGCTTGTCTGCAGGGGTTTGTGAGATGTCACATAAAGTGCTTTGTTTCTCAGGTGGCATCAGCCATGTTTTGTTCCCAGGTGGGTACGCTGAGGCCCCAGAGAGGAAATCACCATCTCAGAGACTGGAGCCGTTACAGAACAGGGCAGTCCCCACTCTTCCTGCTTCCTTTCACTTTGCTCAGCCTCCACGTAGCTTCACAATATTCATGGAGCATTTACAGGGAGCCAGGCATTGTGCTAAGTGCTTTGTACATGTTTAATGCATTGGTTCTTCAAAATTCAGTGCATTGGTAAGTTACCCCCATTTCATAGATGAGGAAGCAGGGAAATTGAAGAGGCCCTTTTCTTCTTCCATGCACCTCCTTCTCCTCTACACTCTTCACTATTTTCTTCTCCTCACTCTTTCTCCTACATTGCCCCTCCTCCCTTCATCACCCCTTTCACATCTTCATTCCTCTGAGTTGTTTGGTTTTCAAAAGAGAAGTTTTCTATAGCACTTTCCTTCACTTCTCTTCCTTTTTCCAAGATTGATGGTGTACATAGGATTTTGCTGGGGCTGCTGTAACAAAGCACCACATACTGCGAGGCTTAAACAACGATTTATTGGTTCACAGTCCTAGAGGCCAGAAGTCTGAGATCAAGGCAGGGCAGTTCTCCCTCTGGAGACTTTTGGAAGGGTCCTTCCTGACTGTCCCAGTCCCTGGTAGTTTTTGGCAATCCTAGGATTCCTTGGCTTGTGGCTGCATCAATTCAATCTCTGCCTCCGTAGACCCATGACCTTCTTCTCACTGTGTCTCTGTGTGTCTCCCTTCTTCTTATCAGGACACCAGTCTTTGAACTTAGGGGTCACCCTGATTTAGTACATACTCATCTTAACTAATGACATCTGCAAAGATGGTATATCCAAATACTTTCACATTCTGAGGTTCCGGGTGGACATGATTTGGCGGGGGGCATCATTTGACTTGTTATAGGTGGTCATAGAGGGAGGAAATATGAGGGTGATTTTCTCCAGGGTTCTAGGAATTGCTGGGTATAAATGGATCTGGCGGGGACCTTAGGAAAATGCTAACAGAGCCCCAGGGCTTTACCAAAGTGGGCTCATGTAATCTCTGGCTGTCATGGGGTCTGTGTCTTTCACTTTATCACACAGTCATCCTTCCATGTCATTACAATTTCTCTGCCTTCATCACCTTTAGTAGCCAGCATTGTCCCCATGGAAGAGACATCCACTATTTATCAATCTCTTGCTTAGGCAACAAGGCTAGTCCCAGCACACTTTGTTCTGGCAAATGGCAAAATAGCATAGGGTAAGTATAACAGATGGAAATCCATTGGGGCTGAGAACATAGATAACCTGGACCCCACCCCTGCATGTCAACACTGGATAAAAAGCACTTAAAATGTGTTACCTAACCCATGGGACATCAGCATCACCAAAACACAGACAGATGACCAATGATGAGGATAGTTTGCTTCACCCTCATTGTACATTTTTCTTTTAAATTGAAGTGATATTTGTTTAACATAAAATTTACCATTTTAAGGTGTACAATTTAGTGGTATTTAGTACATTCACAATGTTGTACAATCATTACTATTATCTAGCTTCTAAACATTTTCATAATTTCTCAGATAAAACCCCATCCCCATTAACAGTCACACCCACCCCCCATCCCCCCTGTGGATTTGGATTTGCCTGTTCTGGACATTTCACATAAATGGAATCACACACTGTGGCCTGGCTTCTCTCAGTGAGCATCATATTTTCAAGTTTCATCCATGTTGTAGCGAGTGTCAGTGCTTCACTCCCTTTTAAAATTATTTTAATTAAATTATTTATAATAATATAATATTGACCATCATAATCATTTTTAAGTGTATAGTTCTGTGGCATTAAGTACATTCGCATTGTTGTGCACTCATTGCTACCATCCATTTCCAGAACTTTCTCATCTTCCCAAACTGACACTGTCCCTATTAAACATTAATTCCCCATCCCCCATCCCCAGCCCCTGGCTCCCACCATCTATTTTCTGTTTCTGTGAATCTGGATTCTCTAGGGACCGTATATGAGTAGAATCACACAGTATTTGTCCTTTCGTGTCTGGCTTCTCTCACTAAGCATCATGTGTTGAAGGTCCATCCATTTTGTAACAAGTGTCGGTTCTTCACTCTTTTTCATGGCTGAGTAATATTCCAGTGTATGGAGGGACCACATTGTGTTTATCCATTTATCCTTTCATAAACACTTGGGTTGTGTCCATCTTTTTGTCATTGTGAGTCATGTTGCTGTGAACATGGGTGTCCCTCAGTAACCTTGCCCTCATCAATTTCCACGAAGCAGGTCTGGGGCAGTGAACAGACCTCACATGGGATCAAACATCCTCCACCCACCCCATATGGGACTGTGTCTCATGATCCCAAATGAAGAGATGTTAGGAGGGGTCCTGGACAGAGTCCCAAGTGCAAGACAGAACCCCCCTAAGTCTGAATTCCAGCTGTGTGAACTTGAGCAAGTCACCTCAATTTATGTCTCAGTTTCTTCATCTGTAAATTGGGGAGAGTGAGATACTTTACTTCACAAGCACAGTGCCCCATGAAGCAGAGCAAGTGCCCAATAAGATTCTTATAGCTGCTGCCATTACTATGATTTTGAAATGACTTTATTTAGTATTGTGACACTGCTGGACCCTCAGATCCATATCCCCTCCTGACTCTACCTTCCTCACCGCATTCCTAGCCCTGCGGCCGCATACAAATGCTGTAGTTATTTCTGATTTACTCTGGCCCCTAAAGAAATACATTTTTCTTCAATTATTAATCATTGAGGTGTGAGAGATACACAGGAATGAAATTAGCTCCCTGACCTTTGGGGAAAAGAACATGGGGATGGGGAGGGGCAGTCTCTACTCACAGAGGTCAGGTGGGGGTCGTGGGGTTGAAACATATGAGGAGAGGAATCCTTCAGAAAAGTCCAGAAAGGGAGGTCTGATGAAAAGAATGGGGGGTGGGGAGAGTAAGCCACTGGTCTTATTCTCTTTTCTCTCCTTTTTTTTTTCTTTTCTCTCTTCCTCTTGGGAACCAGTGAGGGGTAGGGAGTCATGCTGGGTATGAGTTGGAAGTTGGGCTCAAAGGCAAGGGGGAGCTGAGGGAGGCAGGACTCACCAGCAGGGCCTCAGTTTTCCCAGCTATTGGAGGAAGGTTCTGTGTCTGCAAAACCCCCTCCAAATTTCTGCTACAACGGCCTCATCCTTCCACCTGTCCTTATTTGGTCTTTAAAAATCATAGTTGACTGCCCTGGCTGGTGTGGCTCAGTGTATTGAGCGCCGGCCTGCAAACCAAAAGTTCGCCGGTTCGGTTCCCAGTCAGGCCACATGCCTGGGTTGCGGGCCAGGTCCCGAGCTGGGGAGTGTGCAAGAGGCAACCAACATTGATGTTTTTCTCCCTCTCCTTCTGCCTTCCTTCCCCTTTCTAAAAAAACAAAACAAAACAAAACCCTTATAGCTGACTTCCCCATACCCAACCTCCCAACCCCAAGGAGGGTGATGTCAAGCCCCCTAGAAAGTCCCCCAATTCTGGGCTTGAGGAAACAGGACCAGACACAGCCCAAGGAGGTCCAAGGGCTGGGGGTGTGGGAGAGATCCTGCCAGGGGGAGGAGGCTGGGGCAGGAGCTTGGAAGGTGAGAAGGGGTTTAGCAGGCATGTTGGGTGGGGACAGAACTCAGGCATGAGGACAAATCCAGGTGGGCTGATAGCACATGTGATAGCAGCTGGGCTGTGCTAGAGTGTGAAGCAGAGCAGGGAAAACTGGTTGGTGCACAGCCAGACGCGCAGTGGGACAGGCTTTGTGGACCATCAGGCCAAGCCTCCTGGACTGGCAGTAAGAGCTATGGAATGGCTTAGAGCAGAGCAAGAATGAATTCAGATCTAGACTTGAAAGGTCGCTGGGAGCCAGAGTGGGGTCAGCCAGGGAGGGATTCCTGAGGGAGAAGGGCTGGAAGAGGTGGCCAACGGGCTCTGGAAGATGAGGCAGAGGAGGCATAGGTCTGAGGGAAATGCTAATTTACTCAAATCACTGCAGATCCTCCCTGTTACCTCCAGAATTAAACACTAAAGCTGCTCTAAACATTGCACACAGATTTCACTCTTTCCCACTTGTCCTTATTATTCCCTAAATGCCCCATGTAGTGTGCAGCCTGCAAGCCTTTGCACATAGTGTTCCCCTCTGCTTGAAATCTTTCTCCCAGCTGAGAAGGAAAGGAGGGCACCAGGAATTGTTATAATACCCACTTTACAGAGAAGACAACTGAGGCCCATAGGGGTTGAGAAATGCATTCAATCAAGTTCACACAGCCCAACAGTGAAGGAGTCTGTTTTTCTGTCTTAATTCCATTGTCACCCAAAACAGTTGAGGAGGGTTTTGAAGTCTGCATGAACACAGACAGGGTGCTGTTTCCAGGCCCCAGGGGCTGGAGCCTAGGTGGGTGGGGGAGGCGCGAAGCCCTTCTCCTGCCTGGGGCCCATGCTGGGAGAAGCTGCCTGCCCTTGCTCCCAGCTTGCTGCAGCAGAGCCGATCAGCAGAGAGCGATCAATTGTGTATTGAGCACTTTTCAAGCCTCGGTGATTTTCGTGGATTCAGTGTAAACTGCAGCCTGGGCCCCCACTCCCATCGACCTCGTATGGACGTGCCCCTCCCCACGATTGGCACTGACAGCTCCTGCTGCTGGCTCTGCACCCCAACACCCCTCACAGTGCTGCTCCCTCTCTTCCAGCAACACTGGGAGAGAAGGACTGGGGGCGGGATACAGACAGGGCAAGGGGAAGGGGGAGGTTCAGAGTGAACAGAATGGGGGCAGGCAAAGACCACTGGAGACCTGGAAGATGGGAGAAGGTCAGCTGCAGGTGTTAGGGGTCCCTCAGGAAATAGACAGAGGCTGGGTCTTCCAGCTCCCTATCTCCCCTGCAAAAGAATCCCTCCTTGCTCAGAGTCCTTTTGTTCACCCCCTAGGCCTGGGGCTGTGCCAACATCAAGTCCAGGGGCTACTTCTGCCTCTTACGACAGTCTCCTATAGGTTTCCCCTTCTTCTCCAACTGCATGTGCCATTCTCTGCAAAGAACGCTGGCTGAGGTTTTCTCCCATGGCACCTGCACAGGTACAATAAATACTCAGAAAGAAAATTCCAGAAAACTTAGGTGCTATGCAGGTTAAGACCCTTCATTCATCTACCTAAATGCCTACTCACCTACTCACTCACCAACATGCCCATCCATGTATTCATTCAGACATGTACCCATTGATTAACTCACCAACCCACTCATCCATCTGTCTTTTCACCAAGACACTTGTCTATTTACCCATCCAGCCATTCACCCACACATTCATCAACATACCCAATGATTCATCTATCCATTCATCTACCAATTCATTTAACTACTCATCCAGTCATTGATTCACCCATTCATTCTCCTAGCCATCCATCCATCCATCTATCCATCTATTCATCCATTTGTCTTTCCATTCTTCTGCACATTACATACCTATTCATTTATCTACCTATTTATTCACCACTCATCTAGCCATTCATCCATACATACATACATTCACTAAACCATTGAGCCATCTACCCATGCATTCAACAACTCATCCATTTATCCATGCACCAATTTATTTACCTTTTTAGCAATCCATGCAGTCAACAAGCCACTCACTATGATACCAATGACTTATCCATGCATTTATCCATCCATCCATCCATCCATCCACCTATCCATTCATCCATCAATTTATCTACCCATTAATTCACCATTCATCAATCTATCACTGATTTATCTATTCATTCTCCCACATATTGCACACCTATTCATTCATCTACCTATTTATTCACCCATTCATCCATCTTTTTATCCATGTATCTATTCACCAAACCATTCACTCACCTACCCATGTATTCAACAACTCATCCATTTCTTCATGCATTCATTTATCTATCCTTTTAGCCATCCACTCATCCTTCCTTCTATCCATTTACTTTTCCACCCATCCACACATTCATGTACTGACCTATCTACCCATCCATTACATACCCATTCAGTCATCACCCTTCCACTCATTAACCCACTCAACACCCTCCTACCCATTCACTGATTCATTCATCTTCCATCCACCCACCCATCTATTTATCGATTCACCCATCCATTCACATTTACCACAAGCATTTTCTGGTCACTTTGGGCCATCCTGATGTTGTACTCTGAGGATAAGATGAGTCTGCCCTATGAGTTCCCAGACTGAGGACATTTCACCCTCAAATGTACAACTAGATTCAGCCCAGACAAGGGCTGACATGAGGGATCACCTCATCTGAACAAGGCACCCTTTTATAGATAAGCAAACAGAAGCCTGTACAGTTAAGGAGGGTGATGCCAGGACTGCCTGGAGCCAAAGCCAACTGTCACTTCCTTGGTGACCTTGGCAAGACTTCCATGGGCCAACCCACAAGAATTTAACTTGCTTAGAGCTCTCATTCCAACTCTTCTCCCCACAGCCCCAACTCAGGCTGCCCCCTCTCGCTGTCTCCATCTGCTTCTTCACTCAGCAAATCTTTATTGAGCACATGTGCCGGCCTTCAAAACACAGCAGGAAGAAAGCAGGCAGAATCCCACATGGAGCTTATGTGCTGGTAGAGGAGACAGGAAAGGGGGTGGGGGGCAAAGGAGCAAAACAATAGAATAATTTGCTGCAAGGTCGATTCCAAAACTCTCTGTTCCTGGATGGTAGGGGCAAGTGTCTTGCCTCCTCTTTACCCAAGCCCTGGATGCTGAGGACAGGGTACCTTGGCCCCAGACCTGGAAAGTAGCAGCAGGGGGAAGGTTGGGGGAAGCCACCATGTCACAGTGAAAGAAGGATACTGCGGCTCTGAAACCCCCTTCATAATTAATAAATGAAGAATATGGTTGTTAATCGATGGAGCTGTGAAGAGAATATTGATTCCCACCTCACGCTATATATTTTTTTGTGCTGCTTAGAATTTTACACCTCATTTAGAACAAGGCTTCCCTGGGGAACTCTTAAAACCAAAAGATATTTGCAAGACTCCAGTGAGGAGGAGGATGTTGGGGCTAAGAAAAGGGGGCGACTAGGGTAGCTATGGGGGTGGGCAAGGCAAAGAAATTTCTATCATTAAAGTTGCCAAATCACTGTGTCTTTCTTCAAAGCTCCCATTTGAATATTTGATTAAGGATCAATTATTGTAGGTATCGGGAAAGGTCATTGGGCAAATTCACAGGCGGCTATGGGGCACGTTTCAGGCTGGAAAAATAAATCCTGTTATTATTTTATTATGCAAATGCTGCATGTCTCTGGTGGTAAAACAGTAGTAAAATGAAGTTCATCTACCACAACAACTAAAAATATCCATCTCACCGTTCTGGAGAGAAAAGTTCTGTGATCTCTCACATGCCCACATGTATACTTGTGTAAAATAAGTGTGCATACATATTAGAGAAGTTTACAGAAATGGCTTCATACCTTCTCTGCCACCTGCACTGATAGGTTAGCAGTTATTTTTATTTACATATATTTAAGGTTAGCTGTTCTTTCCAGTGAAAAAAGTAATATGTCATCAGAGTCAGAAATATTTAGAAAATACTGGAAAGTATAATGGGGAAAATGTAATCATTGGTCATTTCATTTCTTAGAACAGAAAAAGCAGTTCTGTCCCTTGAAAACAAATAAACATCTTACTTTGCAATCATTTTAGATGTACAGACAAGTAACAAATTAAGACAGACACCCCCCCCCCCAACTTCTCTTCATGGCATGTTTGTTACAACTGAGAAATTAAGACTGGTCCAACACCGTGTTGAATGGGGTAGACTTTCAGTTGGGTTTCCCCAGGTTTTTCACATCCTCTTCCTGTTCCAGAATCCCACAAAGAGGTTTAAACCTCTCTTATTTTGATCCATGATAGTTCAGGCTTTTTTCATGCAGATATACTTGGAGGGATACAAATACACTCATTTTATAAATGGGGAGTAAAATGCTGTGAATATTTTTAAGCCTGTCACTAGTCATCTTTTTCACAATTTTTAATAAGTTTATTGTGTTTGCCAATATAACTTATTTTATTTATTTTTCTTTTTTTAAGATTGAGGTGAATTCACATAGTATAAAATTAAATATTTTAAATCATACCATTCAATGTTTTGTTTTGTTTTGTTTTGTTTTGTTTTAGCAAATTAACAGAGTTGTGCAACCATCTCCACACTCAAATGCCAGAACAGACACACTGTTCATCATTAGCAACCACCTCGATTCCTATCCCCAGCCCCTGACAACCCACATTCTGTCTTCCGGCATTTCACATAAATGAAATCACACACTGTGTGGCCTTTTAAAAAAATGTTTTCTATTAATTGATTTTAGAATGAGGGGAAGGGAGAGAGTGAGAGAAACATTGGTTTCTTGTTCCACTTTCTTGTATGTGCCCTCACTGGGGACAGAACCTGCAACCTTGGGGTATTGGGACACCGTTCTAACCAACTGAGCTACCCAGCCAGGGCTGTGTGGCCCTTTGTGTCTGGCTTTTCTCACTGAGCATCATGACTTCAAGGTTCATCCACATTGTAGAGAGTGTCCATGCTTCCCTTCTTCTCGTGGCTAAATAATATCCCACTGCCTGGATGGATTACTCTTGTTTATCCATTCACCCATTGATAGGCATTTGGGCTGTTTCCACCTTTGGCCATTGTGAATATGCTGCTGTGAACATGGGTGTATGCCTATTTGTTTGAACACCTGTTTTCAATTCTTTGTTGTATATACCTAGGAGTAGAATTGCTGAGTCATATAGTAATTCTACTGTTAAGTTTTGAATATCCAAGTTTATTTAACCAGCAACCTACCATTTAAGTCTTTATAATTTTCTCTTTTTGAGAACAATACTGGGATGAACATCCTTGTACTAAATCTTCTCTGATGGTTTTGTCAGTTAAAGTTTAGCAACTTGAAAAGAAGCTTCTGAGACTTATCACCAACCAAATGACCTTATTGAAAGTCTGTGCACTTTGTACTCTCACCAGGAAGCAGGAGATACCCACATCCATTCTAGCAGTTGGCATTGCTCCTTTTTTAGTTTTGTTGATCTAATATGTAGAACACAGTAACTCATTTTTATTATCACATTTTATTTTGGCTATTTGTCACTGCTTTTCTGAACTACTTATTTTGAGGTTTTGACCATTTTTCATTGGGGGTACCTATGTTTTTTCTTAACAACATAAAATCTTTTTATAAATTGATGACATTAACTTGCCATTTGTGTTTTAATATTTTACTAGGTTGCTATTTGATTTCTATTTTTGATTATGATGTTTTAATATTCATCTTCCCTTTATACTTTTTGCCTTCAGTTTCCTGTTAAGAAAGTCTTCTTCACCTCAGATTATATACATTGGATTAATCTCAAATTATTGCTTGTCCTTCCAATACATCTGTGCTTTCATTACTTATGTTTAAAATTTTATTCCCTCTGGACTTTATTTAGCTCCATTTTATTGTCTTTTGTGTGCTTGTCATAAAAGAATTTTTAAAAATGCATAAATGTGTTGAGTAAGCATTAAACTCATATTTATTGAGTGCCTATTGGATGCCACACTCCGTTCTAAGTGCTTTTCTCATAGTATCTCACTTAATCCTGTGGTGGGGCCCACTATTTTACAGATGTGGAAACTGAGGCATAGAGAGATCGAGCCACTGCTCAAGGTCACACGACTAGTTTGTGGTGAACCAGGATTTGATCTCAGGTGGTCTCTGCCCTGCAGCCTGTCAGCCCAGGTTTACTCCTGCTTCCCAGATAACAGAAGGAGGTGGACATGTGTGACTTTATAGAAACAGGAGCCTAGTGCACACACTGCTTCACATCTTGCCTTGTTCCCATAACAACAGATACTGGGAAGCTTTCTGTGTCTGTACATATGTAAGGCAGCCCCATGCTTTTTAGTGGCTCCATGATATTCCATGTGTGTCTACACCCTGTTTATATTATCACTATTTTTGTATTGATAGGCACCATGCTGGATAAATTCTGTCTCCTCCCTAGACACTCCCTCCACCTTTTGCCATCCTGTTCTGTGCCTGGGAGGCTGACCCATGTGACTTCTTGCTCCTTGGTTTTCACTTTTGTTTGGCCAATGAGGAGCTCTTGCATGAAATTGGAGGGTGGGAGGAGAAATTCAAGGATATGCCTAGCCTTGGTGTATTGTGCCATCTCTTGTGGTTTTTCAAGGTGCCCAAACCATTGTAAAAGAAAAAAAGCAACACAAGTCCTAACAAACTTGCCTCAATTTCTCAGTGTGCATGCACCATCTCTTTGCTGCAGAGGCTCTGATTGGTGCAGGATGTATCAGTCACCAGGTGCCCTATGCCGCTGTGTAGCAAGCACCTCCAATGCCTCAGTGAAATGTAGCAGAATGTATATTTTCTTTTTTTCTTTTTTTTGTTTATTCCTTGTCCTTTGCAGGATGTGTATCATACTGAAATATATAGCAGTACACTGCAATATATAACTATATATATAAAACATTATGCTCCAATATATAACAGTATATGTAATGATATACAGCAATATATAATTATATATATGTATATATACATATATGACAGTACACTGAAATATATAACAGTATTATATGTATAACAGTATATTGCTCACATACCCTGGCTGGTTTGGCTCAGTGGATTGAGCGTCAGCCTGCGAGCTAAGTGTCGCTGGTTCGATCTTCCAGTCAGGGCACATCAGAGAAGGAAAACTCTGACTCCAAAAAACCTCCGCTGCCTTGTGGCATACCTCTTCAGGGGAAAGGCTAAGGGAGTAAACCCCGACAGAAAATCCGGAGCCGGAGTCCCTAAGGCGGTTTGACGTTGTAGTCAACACCGGCAACTCCTGCGGCGCACCTGAAGCCAAGCTGTATTGACTCCGTCTTTCCCCTTGGATCCTTCAGCTGCGAAGAGAGGGGGGGGTCTGCTGCATGGGCAACAGCTGGCCCTCCATATCACCCTGCCCAGGCTTTGTAGTTTCACTGGAGAGGACACTCCAGCGTCATCGCAAGATGTCGATTCAACACGGGAGGAGACAGATACCGGTTATAAGCTCATCCGATTGGCGAAGGAAACGAGCACCAGGGGTCTCCTCTGACGGTGGGAGAGGTCATCGCACCTCACTGAACAGCTACCGCCCGCCTCAAGCTGGGCAGCCCCCAGCCAACTAGGTGCCGTCTCGCCATGGCTCACCTGCCCCACTGGGTGCGTGGGGATCAGAGAGGCGTCTCTCGAAAAGTGGGCCACAAAACATTCGCACCAGGCAATTCCAAGCAAAAAACAAGAAAGAAACCTCCAGCTCTTCGCCTCACTAGCCGGAACATCAGGACCATGTGTCCTGGACTTACTGCAGACCTTCCATGGATCAATGATGCCAGGAAAACCGCCGTCATCGACAGGGAACTGGCACGACTAAACATTGACATTGCGGCTCTACAGGAGACCCGGTTGGCCGACAACGGAACTATGAGAGAAACCAACTACACCTTCTACTGGCAAGGGAAGTCTCCGGACCAACCAAGACAGCACGGTGTTGGGTTCGCTGTGAAGAACACGCTTGTTAACTCCATAGAGCCACCCACAGGAGGCACAGAGAGATTACTTACCCTCCGATTGTCAACAACTTTCGGCCCAGTCAGCATTCTTAGCGCGTACGCCCCAACCCTCTGCACCACCACCGAAGAGAAAGAACAGTTCTACCATGCACTGGACGAAGCGTTATCCAAGATCCCCAGAAGTAATGCTCTTTATCTCCTTGGAGACTTCAACGCAAGAGTAGGAGCCGACCACATGGCCTGGCCCACTTGCCTCGGAAACTTTGGGAGAGGAAAGATCGATGAGAATGGTCAGCGACTGCTTGAGCTTTCGTGTCACCATGGCCTGTGCGTGACAAACACATTCTTCAAGTGCAAAGAGATCCACCAGGTGTCATGGAGGCACCCCCGCTCCCGCCACTGGCACCAGCTTGACCTCGTCATCACCAGAAGAACGGATATTGGCAGCACCCTCCTCACCCGCAGCTACCACAGTGCAGACTGCGACACGGACCATGCCCTCGTGGTAAGCAAGGTGCGCATAACGTCGAAGAGGTTGCACCACTCCAAGATGAAGGGTCGTCCACGCATCAACACCAGTTGTGCCAGCAACCCAGTTAAGACCCAGCAATTCATCAACAGGATGGAAGATGCACTCGGCGAGGGAATGGCGGCAGATGACATTATCGAATCCAATTGGTCACGTCTCCGCGACGCCATATACAACTCCGCCATTATTGCTTACGGGAAGAAAGAGCGGAAGAACGCTGACTGGTACGAGGCTCACTGGGAAGAAATGGAACCCGTGATCGAGGCTAAGAGGAAGGCCCTACTGGCTTACAAGTCCACGCCCACTCCCAGTACACTTCGAGCTCTACGGGCTGCCAGGAACAAAGTCCAGAAGACCGCCCGCCACTGTGCCAACACCTATTGGCTAAACCTGTGCAGAAGCATCCAGGAAGCCGCCGATATAGGCAGCGCACGAGAAATGTATGAGGGTATCAAGAAGGCAACAGGCCCAATCCCCTCCAAGATCGCCCCCCTTAAGTCCAAGACAGGTGAGGTCATCACTGACCAGGAACAGCAAATGCGGCGGTGGACCGAGCACTACCTCGAGCTGTACGCGACGAGGAACACCGTAACAGACACTGCTCTTAACGCCATCCCAGACCTACCAGTCATGGAGGAGCTAGACACCCCACCTACTGTGGCAGAGCTCGGCAAAGCCATCGACCGCCTCGCTTGCGGGAAAGCACCAGGAAGCGACAGAATCCCTCCAGAAATCCTAAAGAGCGGGAAACCAGTCCTGCTACAGCCGCTCCACCATCTACTCTGTCTCTGCTGGAAGGAGGGTTACATCCCCCAGGATATGAGAGACGCCAACATTATCACCATGTACAAGAACAAAGGAGACCGCAGCGACTGCAACAACTACCGGGGCATCTCTCTCCTCAGCGTCGTCGGCAAAGTATTCACCCGGGTCGCTCTTGCCCGCCTGCAGACCCTTGCTTCCCGCGTCTACCCAGAGTCCCAGTGTGGCTTCAGAGCTGGCCGATCAACAGTGGACATGATCTTCTCCCTACGCCAGCTGCAGGAGAAGTGTCACGAGCAGCATAAACCACTCTACCTCGCCTTTATCGACCTCACGAAGGCGTTTGATCTGGTCAGTCGAAGCGGACTCTTCAGCTTGCTACGGAAGATTGGCTGTCCACCACATCTGCTTGCTGTGGTCATGTCCTTTCACGACAACATGCACAGCACGGTGTCCTACAACGGCGCAACCTCTGAGGCCTTCCCAGTCAGCAGCGGAGTAAAGCAGGGCTGCGTCCTTGCGCCTACGCTGTTCGGAATCTTCTTCTCCATGCTCCTCCAATATGCCTTTAAGGACTGCAGCGAGGGTGTCTTCATTCACACCAGATCCGATGGCAAGCTCTACAACCTGGCCCGTCTACGAGCCAAGACCAAAGTCAAAGAGGTGCTCATCCGTGAGATGCTCTTCGCCGACGACGCAGCCTTGACATCACACTCCGAAGAGGGACTCCAGCAGTTAGTCACTTGCCTTTCCCACGCATGCAAGGAGTTCGGACTAGCCATCAGCCTGACGAAGACGAACGTTATGGCTCAAGGCACGGGGACTCCCCCATGCATCACCATCGACGGATACACCCTGGAGGTTGTCAACGATTTCACTTACCTCGGGTCCACCATCTCGAGCTCTCTGTCAGTCGACTTGGAGGTCAATCGGAGAATCGCCAGGGCAGCCACAGTTATGGCCAAACTGAACCGGCGAGCGTGGAACAATTCCAGCCTCACTGAGAAAACCAGACTGCGCATCTACCAAGCCTGCGTACTCAGCACTCTCCTCTATGGCAGCGAGACGTGGACCACCTACGCAAGGCATGAAAGGAAACTCAACAGCTTCCACATGGGGTGCCTGCGACGCGTCCTGCATGTCACCTGGCAGGATAAGGTCCCCAACACCGAGGTGCTGAAGCGAGCCAACATGAGCAGTTTGCATGCAGTTCTTAGTGAGAGACGCCTCAGGTGGCTCGGCCACGTCAAAAGAATGGATGCAGGCCGTATTCCCAAAGACCTCCTCTACGGCGAGCTAGCAGAAGGCCAGAGGATGACAGGGCGCCCAAAACTGCGGTTCAAAGACATCTGCAAAAAGGACATGACACAATGCTCCATCAATCTCAACACATGGGAAGTTCAAGCAGAGGACCGCCTAGCCTGGAGGCTTGCGGTCAGGCAAGGTACGTCATGCGCAGAGGCTGCGCGCAACGAGGAGGCGGTCCAGAAAAGATCGATGCGGAAGCAGCGTCAACAGCAGCAACAACAGCCATCTGCCTTCACCTGTAACAAGTGCGGCAGGGATTGTCACTCCCGAGTCGGACTGCACAGCCATTCTCGGCGGTGCAGATAGACTCTCAAGAAGCTACGCCATCGTCTCTCGAGACGGACGGCTGCCGACGATATTGCTCACATGACTGGGTAGTCAACTGGCCAATTTGTCTGGGGTTGGCTAGCTGTCGACTGATCTAGCTGGAATGGTCTGGATTACCTCCTGAAAGCAGAGGTAGCTTGGTGTGGCAGACACACCCTGGTTTGGCACCCAGTGAATCCCCTGGTATAGTCCCCTCCCCTTGAATGTGGTCATTACCTGTGACTTGCTTCTAGCACATAGATCATAGCAAAGGCTAAGAGAGTTTGTAGATGTAATGAAGGTCCCTACTCTGTTGAGTTTGAGTACATCAAAAGGGATGTTACCCTGTGTGGACCTGACCTAATCAGGTGAACCCTGATGAAAAGAGGGCCCAGATTTCCCTCAAATCAAAGGCTTCCAGCAGCTGAGATTCTCTCTTTCTTAGTTGCTGGCTTTGAAGCAGCAAGGTGCCCTATCCTACAGCAACAAGAAACTGAATTCTACCAACAACCACATGAGCTGGGAAGAGGTCCTCAAGTCGCAGAAAAGAATGAAGCCCAATGGACACACTCGACTCGTCCCCAAATTCTGGCTTAAAGAAATTACAAGATAGTAGATAGGGGTTTTGTTTTTTAAGACTTTATTTATTTATTTTTAGAGAGAGGGGAAGGGAGGGAGAAAGAAAGGGAGAGAAACATCAATGTGAGAGCAGTTGCCTCTTGTATGTGCCCTGACTGGGCACCGAACCCACAACCTAAGCATGTGCCCTGCCCAGGAATTGAACCAGGAACGTTTCACTTTTGGGGATGATGTCCAACCAATGAGCCCCACAAACCAGGTTAAATGGGTGTTGTTTAAGCTGCTAAGTGTGGTCATTTGTTATG